>NC_135966.1:38818870-39127176 GCF_053455715.1 Rhinoraja longicauda | reverse complement strand
CGAACATCAAACCAGCTGGCAAACTGCTGCAGAGAAACCTCGGCCTCATTTTGTGCATTCTGTGTTTAGAAATAACGTGCAGTGTTAGACTAAGGATCAGTAAATTGGTAGTTGGCAAATGTATTGAGTACAGCGGTTTGAAACTCCTGACCCAGGAGCACTTTAGAATTGGTCGCACACAATTACACGGGGAAAATACATTTCCTTTGTGGACTCTGCCGCTGGAATATTGTCACTTCTGTAATCTGGGATTTCACGACCATATTCAGCCGGTATCGGTTTGCCTTCGGTTGAAATAACTCATCTGAACTCCGCCTTTTAAATTTTTTTCCAATTACTTCCTACTACTCGGGAAAATGGTTTCAACTAAATCAGACCTCGGTAGTGAGTCAATGAACAGAGAAGACAACATGATGGCGAGGGACATTAAATATTCTCAAACGGTCCCAGGATGTTGCTGGAGAAACGGGAAAAATAAAACCAATTATGACATGGAAACTCAAGATTGCCTAGGAAACCAGTGGGAAAGCCTAAGTGTGCAAAATGGCATATGCTGGTCATTTAGCTGTGAGAAACACCCTTCATTCAGTTACTGGAGAAATAAAGGAGACTAAACTAAATTAATAAAGTTTGTATGCCCTTGTAAAGTGGAACAAACTGATAAATCACTACTCACAGGATACCCAACATTGTTCCGTTTCTAGATACCTTTTAAACCACTCTTTTACATGAAGTGACGGCAGTGAGGTCGCCTACCTCCTGAGAAGAGACTGATGGTGAACGAGTCCAGAGACTGAGTGACAAAGCTCCAAGCACCGCGACACACTGAGATTCCCAGTCTCACTCAATGATTAACACAGTTTCTTTGCACGGACAAACACCCTTCCTCTTTCTTTCCAGCTCAGGATTCAGACACCATTTGCGTTGATAATGTTTGCGTCAGATTAAAAATCATCCTGAAAAAGCTGATTTGGGCAAACCAAATCGGGAATTTCCTGAGATCACAAATACATTGGATATGTTTGGACTTGGAGCCTCGTTATTTTAAATGCTATTAATGGGTGGCAAATGTCTAAGATAAGGACAAGCAAGGGAATCTGCTATATTATAATGAAGGGAACATGGTCAATATTCATGCCTTGTAGCTACAGTATGTTAAAGCTTTAGCTGGTCTGGCAGTTTGAACTATATCCAAATGCATCAGATCATGGTGGGTTTTGAGTTCACGGGGTTACAAATGGGCTGCATTTGACAAATCAGGATCAAACAGTATTTTCAAACTTAGTACAATATTGAGTGCCAATTTTCTCCCGAGATTTTAATTTCACTGAAGGAGGAACCTCCAGCCAATATTTTCATAATCATCCAAATTTTTCTTGCATCTCGCAGTGTTCTCCAAGTCCAACCTCACCGCGTTCACCAAGACCTTCACAGCCTCTGAGAATATCCCGCGTAACCTTCCATTTCCCCAAAACAAATTTCACTATTTGAAGTGATGATGATTTGTAAAGTCATTTTCAGCTATTTATCGTAAGGTTACTCCCATGTAAACCAAATCATACTTCAGAATGTTTGTCCGTCGTGTGATCTTGAAAGGAACAGAGGCACTAAATAATTTGCAGTAAATGCTGCAGTAAATTGCTAGTTGGCAAGTGTTGTATTGAGCACACCGACTTTGAAAACCCTACGCCCGGACCATTTGAGAACTAACCGCACACAATTACATGGGGAAGAACTTTTCCTCTGTGGAATCTGCCACTGGAATATTGTCACTGCTGTAATCTGGGATTTCACAACAACATTCAGTCAGTTTGCCTTGACCGAAACGACTCATCTGTACGCCGACATTTTAATTCTTAACCCACTTACTTCCTGCTTCTCGGTAGAGTGGTTTTAACTCACTTGTACCTCACTAATCAGTCAATTAACTGAGCAGGCAACAGAAGGGCGAGGACGTTGAAAATCCTCAAACAGTCCCAGAGGATTGCCGGAGGAATGGGAAAACTGAAGTCCACATTGACATCGAAACATTAGATTGACGAGGCAACAAATTGGAAAGACCCAAATGGGTAAAATGGCAGATGCTGATAATTTAGCTGTGAGAAACATCGTTCATTAAGTTTCATGGGGAAACAATGGGGACAAAAATACATGAATAATGTTTCGTGTAAGAGGGAACTGCAGATGCTGCTTTAGACCGAACATGGACACAAAATGCTGGAGTAACTCAGTGGGATAGGCAGTATCTCTGGAAAGAAGGAATGGGTGACGTTTCGGGTCGAAGAAATCTGGGTCTGAAGGGTCTCGTCTTGAAACGTCACCCTTTTTTTCTCTCCAGAGATGCTGCCTGTCCCGCTGAGTGTCTCTGTTCATTAATAAAGTTTCTATGTACATTGTAAAATCTAAAGCAGAACAGTCTAATTAATGGTTGTCGGAGTGAAATATCACACCTTAGAAATTATTTAACACGGAGTTATGTTTCTAGATCCTATTTAACCTGAAGTGAGAATGTAGTGGGGTCGCCTACCTTGTGGGAAGAGACTGACTGGTGAACGAGTCCAAAGACTGAGCAGCAAAGCTCCAAGCACGGCGACACACTGATCCCCAGTCTGACTGCACAATAACTAATGCTGTGTCTTATGAAGCTACAGGACCTCCCTCTTCCTCTCCTGCTCAGGGTTCAGACATCACTTCTGTTGAAAGCGTTTGAGTCAGTCTAAAAACCATCTGCTAAAAACTTATTTCGGCAAAGCAAAATGGGAATTTACTGAGCTCAAACATGCATTGGATGAATTGAGACATGGAAACTCATGTTCTTAAATGTTATTGGAGGATCACAAATGTCTCCGGCAATGGGAAATGACAGAATCTACTGTTTTGTAATGATGAGTATATGTCAATCTTCTTGCATTTGTCGTGATATTCTCATTTAGTTTAGTTTTGAGATACAGCATGGAAACAGGCCCTTCGGCCCTCGGAACACGCCGACCACCCGTTCACGCTCGTTCGTGTAGGAACACAAACTGCAGATGCTGGTACAAATGGAAGGCATCACAAAATGCTGGAGTAACTCAGCAGGTCAGGCAGCATCTTGGAGAGAGGGAATAGGTGACGTTTCGGGTCTGAAGAAAGGTCTCGACCCAAAACGTCACCCATTCCCTCTCTCCTAGATGCCGTTCACGCTCGTTCTGTTATCTGTCTCACGTTCCCGTCCACTCCTTACACACCCCAGGCAATTTACGGAGGTCAAGCAGCCCCACTCATTCGTGGGATGTGGTAGGAAACCAGAGCACCTGAAGGAAATCCACGTGGCCACTGGGAGAGCATGCTATCTCCACCCAGTCAGCGCCCGAGGTCAGGATTGAACCCGGGTCTCTGGCGCTGTGAGGCAGCAGCTCTAACAACTGTACCACTGTGATTTGGGTGGATTGGCAGTTTAAAACTATGTGAGTTTTGGGTTGAGGAGAACATAAATGGTCAGATTTAATAATAAAAATGCTGCATTTTCGCAGTTCTTCCCAAAATTCAGCATAATTTTCTCCTGTTCCAAATTTCACACAAGTTAAACCCACCAGCCACCATCCTCATGATCATCCAATTTCTACTGCAACTTTCTGCAAAAGTGGTGAAATCATTGGACAAAATCAGCATGGATTTATGAAAGGTAAATCATGTCTGACGAATCTTATAGAATTTTTCGAGGATGTAACTAGTAGAGAGGATAAGGGAGAACCAGTGGATGTGTTATATCTGGACTTCCAAAAGGCTTTCGACAAGGTCCCACATAAGAGATTAGTATGCAAACTTAAACACACGGTATTGTGGGTTGAGTATTGATGTGGATAGAGAACTGGCTGGCAGACAGGAAGCAAAGAGTAGGAATAAACTGGTCGTTTTCAGAATGGCAGGCAGTGACTAGTGGGGTACCGCAAGGCTCAGTGCTGGGACCCCAGCTATTTACAACATATATTAATGATTTGGACGAGGGAATTGAATGCAACATCTCCAAGTTTGCGGATGACACGAAGCTGGGGGGCAGTGTTAGCTGTGAGGATGATGCTAGGAGGCTGCAAGGTGACTTGGATAGGTTAGGTGAGTGGGCAAATGCATGGCAGATGCAGTATAATGTGGATAAATGTGAGGTTATCCACTTTGGTGGCAAGAACAGGAAAGCAGACTATTACCTGAATGGTGGCCGATTAGGAGAAGGGGAGATGCAACGAGACCTGGGTGGCGTGGTACACCAGTCATTGAAAGTAGGCATGCAGGTGCAGCAGGCAGTGAAGAAAGCGAATGGTATGTTGGCATTCATAGCGAGGGGATTTGAGTATAGGAGCAGGGAGGTTCTGCTGCAGTTGTACAGGGCATTGGTGAGACCACACCTGGAGTATTGCGTACAGTTTTGGTCTCCTAATCTGAGGAAAGACATTCTTGCCATAGAGCGAGTACAGAGAAGGTTCACCAGATTGATTCCTGGGATGGCAGGACTTTCATATGAAGAAAGACTGGATAGACTCTGCTTGTACTCGCTGGAATTTAGAAGATTGAGGGGGGATCTTATAGAAACTTACAAAATTCTTAAGGGGTTGGACAGGCTAGATGCAGGAAGATTGTTCCCGATGTTGGGGAAGTCCAGAACAAGGGGTCACAGTTTAAGGATAAGGGGGAAGTCGTTTAGGACCGAGATGAGAAAGGTTTTTTTCACACAGAGAGTGGTGAATCTGTGGAATTCTCTGCCACAGAAGGTAGTTCAGGCCAGTTCATTGGCTATATTTAAGAGGGAGTTAGATGTGACCCTTGTGGCTAAAGGGATCAGGGGGTATGGAGAGAAGGCAGGTACAGGATACTGAGTGGGATGATCAGCCATGATCATATTGAATGGCGGTGCAGGCTCGAAGGGCCGAAAGGCCTACTCATGCACCTATTTTCTATGTTTCTATGTTTCAGTGTTCTCCAAATCTAACCGCACAATTTGCAACAAGACCCTCACAACCTCTGAGAATAAATCACGTCCCTTCCAGTTCAGTTCAGTTTTGTTCAGTGTCACGTTTCCGGGGTAGAGTGAAAAACCTTTGTTGAGTGCTAACCAGCCTGGGGAAAACAAGGATAATTAATGCTATTCACAACTGAATTTAGAATTGTTTCCAGTAACACATGTTCAAGTGGATGATTGGGTGATGTTTGAAATGTCTAAGATAACGGTAAATGATAGAATCTGTTGTTTTGTAATAAAGGGAACAGTCAATATTCTTGCCTGGTTATGCTGTCGCTGGTCTGGTAGTTCAAACCTATATCCAAATGCATCAGATCATGGTGGAGGTTGGACTTAGGAGGTCGCAACTGAGCTGCATATGATAATCAAGCTACCACAATTTTTCAAAGTAAGTCCAATATTGACAGGTATTTTCTCCTGAGTTCTCAATTTCACTCAAGGTAGAACCTCCAGCAAACATTTTCACAATCACATGTTTTTCCCAACATCATTCAGTGTTCTCCAAGCCTTACCTCATAGCATTGCACCAAGATCTTCACAGCCTTGAGATAGAGACACGAGAGATACATTGTGTTCCAGGTGTACACTGGCCCTATCCCTGAACTCTATCTCCATTATATTGATGACTACATCGGTGCTACCTCCTACACCCATGCAGAACTGATTGAATTCATCAACTTCACCACCAATTTCTATCCTGCACTCAAATTTACTTGGACCATCTCCGACACCTCCCTCCCATTTCTTGACCTCACAGTCTCAATTACAGGAAATAGACTATTGACTGGCGTCTATTACAAACCCAATGACTCCCACAACTATCTCGACTACACTTCTTCCCACCCTGCTTCCTGCAAAGACTCTATCCCCTACTCCCAATTCCCCCATCTACACCTCTCCCATCATAGATGAGGCCCTCACTCATGTCTCCTCAGGAGCCCCGCAGCTCGGCCCTTGCTCCCCCTCCTCCTGGTCACAACAGTGACAGAGTCCCCCTGGTCCTTACTTTCTATCCCATCAGCCGTCGCATACAACACATAATTCTCCAACATTTCTGCCACCAACGGGATACCATCACAAGCCACATTTTCCCATCTTCACCCCTTTCTGCCTTCCATAGAGACCGTTCCCTCCTGGTTAACTCATCCCTTTCCACCCACACCATCACCTCCCCAAGTACCTTCCCCAAAAACCACAGAAGATGCAACACCTGTCCCTATACCTCCTCCCTCGACTCTGTCCAGGGACCCTGATAGTCCTTTTTGGTTAGGCAGAGGTTCACTTGCACCTCCTCCAACCTCATCTACTGTATTCATTGTTCAATATGTGGACTCTTATACATGGGCGAGACCAAACGTAGACTGGGCGATCGTTTCACTGAACACCTTCGCTCAGCTCGCCTGAACCTTCCAGATCTCACGGCTGCTTAACACTTTAATTATCCTTCCCAATCCCACACAGACCTTTCTGTACCAAGTCTCCTCCATTGTCAGAGTGAGGGCAAATGCAAAGTGGAGGAACAGCATCACATACTTCTCTTGGGCAACTTTCTCTATTGATTTCTCTCTCTTCAGGTCACCCTGGCATTCACTCGCTCTCTATCCTTCCCCAACCCAAGTCGCACTAGTTTCTCATTTTCATCCAACAAACAACTAACAATGGCCTGTTTCCTTTATCATTGTTACATTTTGCATATCTTTTTTTCATTGTTCTTTATCTCTCTACATCATTGTCTATATCTAACATTTCCCTTATCCGTAACCAGTCTGATGAAGGGTTTTGCCCGAAACATCGCCCATTCCTTCTCTCCTGAGATGCTGCTTGTCCCACTGAATTACTCCAGCTTTTTGTGTCTATCTTAGAATGGTAAGGGACATTGAATATCCATAAAACAGTCCCAGAACATTGCGGGAGAAATGGGAAAAATAAAATCGTCCGTAACAGCGAAACTTTAGCATTGACAGGCAACAAATAGAAAAGCTGAATCATGTAAAATGGCTGAGCTGGTATTTAGCTTAGAAAAACACACTTCAATAAGTTTCTGGGCTAATAATGGAGACAAAAGGACATTTATAAAGTTTTTATTTCCTTGTAAAATCTAACGCAGAACAATCTGTAACAAGAGTACTGGTTGAAAGAGTGATATGTAACGTTACAGGATATTTAACACTGAATTCAGTTTCTTCATCTCATTTAAACCACTCCTTTGCCTGAAGTGAGACTGTCTACCTTGTGGGAAGAGATTGGTGAATGAGTACAGAGACTGAGCAACAAAGCTCCAAGCACAGAGACACACTGAGTTCCCCAGTCTCACTCTGCACAATAACTAACTCTGTTTGTTGTGAAACTACAGGCCCTTCCTCTTCCTTTCCTGCTCGGGGTTCAGACGTCATTTCTATGAATTATGTTTGCGTCAGTGCAAAACATATCCGTAAAAGCTTATTTGGGCAAGAATTGGATCCTCGTTGTTTTAAAGGATATTGGATGATAGCAAATGTATACGATAATGGGAAATGAGAGAATCTACCATGTTGTAATGATGGGAGCATGTCAATATTCAGCAATGTTACTGATTTAAAATAATTTTAGTAAAGTTGAGAGGTGTGGGAAATGTGTCTGTGGAAATGTTTGCTGTGCTCAGTGACAATAGAAGTCTGGTCTGGAAATGTCATTGGTCTCAGTCACAATGGTGTGAAATACCTCAAATGAAGTTGTCTGGTGCCTGGTTTGATGTAGGCCAATTCACATTGTTTCATTGTCTTTCTTTTAACCGATGCACACACAAACATCTCATGGTCATGTTAATTGGCAGAGCAGCTCTCTTGAAATGTCTTCTCAATTATTGATAGAACAAATGTGCCTGTGGCCATGTTTGATGTGGTGACAAAATAAAACTGGTCTGGAAGTTTCCTGGATCTCAGTAGGAATAGTGTAAAATATGTCAAATGAAGTTGATGATGCCTGGTTTAATGCAGCCCAGTTAATCTTACCTTTGGCTGAACATTGCACAGACATCTCACAGCTTGTTTACAAAACAGTCTACATTTGAATCAGTTTTTGAAGACTAGTTTCATTTGCTTGCTCCCCACATATACCTAGGATGTCCACCTTTCATCACACCCTATGATTTGGCATTGAATTGAACTGGGACTGGAGATGGATCTGCAGGAAGGCAGGGAGCAGTCTGGGGAGGAGTGAAGTTCAAGGGTTGAATGGGGAACGTCAGACATCATGGCAACGGGGTTATGTGTGAAACCAAAGGTAGTAACTGGTGCAGATGTTTGTGGCTTTCTTTTCTTTCTGAAACATTTTACTGGGAAGAAATATGTAATATTTCAGAAATCGTAAACAACGAGTTTATTAATTGGAACGTGTGTCCAATTGTGGTGGGACCAGGTATGTTTTGAGGTCAGTGATGTTGCATAGAGTTTAGACACAAATTAGACAAAATACGTTTTGAAACTCATCTGATATTATGCATTGGTCATTTTGACTTGTTGATTTCACCCAATGTGGAAACTTTCCACCATGCTGTTAGAACAATCCATATAAGGCTGCATCGTTCTTTTCTCTTTGCTTCTAACATCACAGTATACACTCAAACATTTCACAACTTTTGAAAATGACTGATGTGATGTTCCACTTTTGTCAATGTCACTTCATCAACCACAGTTACTGTCCCTTCATAGAAATCTATCCACAGCAAAGCCCAACTGAACCACCTGCAAAATATATTCCATTTCACTCTGCCAGTTTTCCACACAAAGCTCCTGCAGACATTTAGTTCTCTTTCCTGGGATGTGGAGGTTGCTACAAAGCCAGTATTTATTGCCCACCCCTAACTGCCCCCTGAACATAGTGGAGGGTTGGATCATTTCTCAGTACAGTTAAGAGCCAACTGCATTGCTGTGGGCCTGGAGTCACGTGGATGACAAACCAGGTGAGTTTTCCTCACCAGAAGGACATTCATGATCCAGGTGGGATTGACAGCAATCTGGTGCCTTCAAAGTCTGGTCTTGTCTGGACATGTTAGTGGCACACACGGCGGAGGATGACACTTTGCAGTCGCTCGCGTCCGTCATTTGACACGGTTGGCCGGGCAAGTTTGATATGTTACCACTCTCTGTACAGCCGTACTTTCCCATTAGAGATGAGCTGGTTATCGAGAACAGGGTCATTATGAAAGGCCACAAAGCAGTGATCCCTGCCTCACTACGGCAGCAGTACTTCGACACAATACATAGGGGCCACCCTGGTGCTGAGGTAACGGTTCAGCGAGCGAAAAGTATGTTTTTCTGGCCTGCTATGTCTGACTACGTGCACCACAGGGTACAATCATGTGCAGTATGTAACAGCTTGACCCCACATCAGCAAAGGGAACCACTTTTGCTGCACCCAGTTCCTGATTTACCCTGGTCCTCTTGTGGCCACTGACATTTTTGAGTGGCGTGGCAATCAATATCTGGTCCTGGTGGATTCCTATTCCGGGTGGTTTGAGATCGATTTGCTCCGCACAATTTCCTCAGCGGCGATAATTCAAAAACTGGCAAGACATTTCTCGGTCCATGGGTCTCCTCACACCCTCATGTCGCATAATGCCGGTCAATTTACCAGTCAGTGTTTCCAGGACTTTCCTATGTGCTGGGATTTTAAACACATCACCAGCAGCCTGGAGTATCCACAGTGGAACGGGCTAGCCGAGAGGGCTGTCCGTAATGACAAACAGGTCATGGAGAGATCCAGAAGAGCCGGGTCCGATGTATTCCTGGACCTCCTCAATCTCCGTAACGTTTCACGTGACTGGGTGTTGGGTTCACCCGCCCAACGTTTGATGTCCAGACAAACTCGTACCACCCTTCCTGTTGCTAGATACCTGCTGCAGCCCCGTGTTCACGAGCCCCAATCTGTTCAGGCTCAGCTCCAACATAAACGGCAGATCCAGAAGGCGTATTACGACAGGTCTAGCCGTCCTCTCCAGCCTTTGTCGGAGGGTCAGATGGTCCGTCTGCAGACCCAGAAGGGTCATGATCATCTGGGCGTAGTTAGTGGGACCTGCCAGGAGCCACGGTCCTATCTTGTCCAATCGGAAGGAGGAACCTACAGGTGGAACAGAAAACACTTTCTACAGGTGAATGAGCCGGTGCCATCTCAGCCGTGTACGCATGACTACACGGAGATCACAGACGGCAGGTTACAGACCAATGGAGGCCAGGCATCGGCAGACCACAAGCTGGTCTTTATACCAACAAAGGAGTCGCTGGTGCCGGTGATGGAATCACCCATAAAATCGCCCATACAGTCACCCATGACATCACCGGTGCAGTCTCCTGTGCAAAAGGCTGTTGTGACACCAGTGCCGTTTGAACCACCACCTACGGTGCTGCCACCTACAATGGGTACGGCGGAGGGCCTGTATCGTACTCGTGCAGGACGGGTCTGTAAACCCAATCCCAAGTACCAAGATTGTGGCTAGACACTTATTATGGACTCTGATTAATTACAGTTCTTACCATTCCCATTCATTTATCTTACACAATTTGTATCCCCCTCTGCTTAGCGATTGTCGCAGTTGCTGTTTTCATCCCTTATATTAGGATGTCGGTAGGCTGTCGTTTTTTTTCATTTTGTAGTGGCTTTATATACTCTTATCTAGTTTGGGGTCTTATGCTTAAGATGGGGGTTGTAGATCCATGTCTGGTTTTACAGTTGTGCATCCGGTCCATAATCCAGGCCGGGTTTTGTACTGCATTATCCTGCATTATCCTGGTGTTAGGAGACTAACCTGAGAGCTGGAGGTAACGGTTGTACTGCCAATGATCTGCTAATAAAGGACTTATATACACTGGAGTGCCTCTGAATGTACCCACTCACAAACAACCATCAGGAAATTAATTCATAATTTAATCAACTCCTTTTATTTAAATTCCACAGTTTCCAAAGCAGACAAAGAGGTGTGCGCTCTTCATATCAAATCACCAGAACTCTACGCTGTCATCACTATAGCCTCTCTATTAAATTCACACTCAGATTAGGTTTCCCAAGTCAATGCTCTTTGGAAACTGGAGGATAAATTTCTCCCAGTGTCTCAGTGAAAAAACACAGCATGAGGAATGGCAAGATTCTTTCAGGTTTCCAATCCAGAAAATATATCCACAATATGCAAGCACAATCCATACCCAGAACTGCTTGGTCAAGTTAGTGGAGCGGCACAAATTGCCACAGTCAGTCACCATCATAACTTGGAAATTCATTGCTGGTCCTTCGTTACTTTTGAGGCTTACTACTATCAAGAGTATTGTGGGAACATCATTTACTAAACACTTCCGTGGTTAAATAAGGATGTTCATATCCTCGTGGGTTAAAAATGGAAGCCTGAGCACTGAGGCCCACATCCAAAAGCATTGATTTATAAACAAAGATTCTGGAGGGAATCACAAAGTGCAGCTCAACATCAGCTCAGGTGTTAGTGTCATCCTCATCGTGACAATAAATCTAATCAGGTTCCTTCCATAATCCGGGTTCACAACTCATTTCCCCCATATTGTGTGAATTCTGCAGAGAAATACAATACATTTTTATTGCTGCTCACCCTCTGTTTTGATATTTTTCCCCAGCTCCTGAATCTTTCTCTTCGTAATTCATCTCATCTCCCCCTCCACCCACACTGTCCCTCACACTCACATTCTAAACACTGGGATCATCCCCTGTCCTCTCTGGTGCAAATGTTCCTGTTGGGGCACTTGCTGAGTTTCACAGCAGAAGTGAAGACAGGGCCCAAAATAGATCCTTCCTCTTTCACGCTGATGTTATCTTCAGATACAACTTCTCTATTTACCCTTTATATTTAAAAGTAATTCCGTATACTTCTATTTATGTATTTTTTAAAATACTTTGAGAACAGAACTTGGGGCATGTGTGCTGAGGATGCATTTATTATAAGGATTGTAACTAACAGACAGAGCAGCTCAAGTGATTGGAATAAATTGTGGCATCGCTAACTGCTAATCATCCATCGCTAACTGCCTTGGAGAAGGTGATGGTGAGCTGCCTTCTTGATGTTCTGCAATCCTTTTGTTGAAGGTTCTCCCACACAGCATCCTCAATCCTCTCTCCGGAAATGGTTCAGTTTGTCCAAATGGGTGCGATGGAATTGCCAGCATGTTAATGAACACAACCCCTTATGGAAGGTATTTATTCACAAAATGCTGGAGTAACTCAGCATGTCAGGCAGCATCTCAGGAGAGAAGGAATGGATGACGTTTTGCGTCGAGACCCTTCTTCAGACTGATGTCAGGGGGGCAGGATAAAGGAAGGATATAGGTGGAGACAAGAAGATAGAGAGAGAACTGGGAAGAGGAGGGGAAGAGAGGGACAGAGGAACTATCTAAAGTTGGAGAAGTCAATGTTCATACCGCTGGGCTGCAAGCTGCCCAAGCGAAATATGAGGTGCTGTTCCTCCAATTTCCGGTGGGCCTCACTATGGCACTGGAGGAGGCCCATGACAGAAAGGTCAGACTGGGAGTGGGAGGGGGAGTTGAAGTGCTCAGCCACTGTGCTTCACACACCCAGCTGAACACAGCAAATCACCTGGAGCTCTCCCATTTGAGATCCATCAGAAATGATCAAAACCACATCGATGCAAGTAAATTCTAGGTGAAATGTCTTTGATCTCAAAACGTTCCCATTTTAAACATCCCTCTCTTTAATTGTTGTATAATTCTATATCTTAATCCATTTGGATCAACACCAGTGGTGCCGGAACCCTGAACTGGAAGAGGAGTGTCCTTTGGTTTGATAAGAGGCAGCGTCAGTTACTGTGCAGAGTGAAGGAATCTCATCTTGTCCTGTGCTGAGCTCAAAGCCACGTTGCTGCTTCTCTGGAATTCCACACAAGTCCCTCTGCAGAAGGTCAGTGAACTTCAGACATTATTCTTCATTGCTTTAAAGTGGATTAATTGGACGGAAGTAAATGATTGAAATGGAGTTTGCAAATTGATGTACTTCAAATTTTATTTTTAAATGTGTTCTCCTATTGCATTGTTGGCATCTTGGCCTAAAATCATAAGATTTTATTATTTTTGCTACTTCCCATTGATTAAAAATTAAAATAGCGGTGTTTTACTGAATAACTGTTCTTGATTCTTTTCTACATATTAAATTTCCTGTTTGCTACCTGCTGGATGAAAATATTTAAATCTCCAACCTAGTTTGGTGTTTCTGGGTTCCAAAACAATGTTTGGATATTTTTTAATAATTTATGTGATAAGACAATGTTTTTTGAATTTATGTAAGCGAAATCATGGCAAACAAATCTATTGGAGATTATTGTGATGTACTATGTAGAATAGATAAAGGAGATGATGTCGAGACCCAAGAGTTTGCAGATGCTGGAAGCACGAGCAAAAAGCAAACTGCTGGAGGGGAATTTGCAGATCAGGAATCATCTGTGGAAGTAAATGGACAGATGACCATTCACAACTGAAGAAGGGTCCCAATACACTGGGTCATCTGCTTATTTGCCTCAACAGATGCTGCCTGACCTACTGAGTCCCTCCAGCAGATTGTTTTTTTTGTTTCAGGGAGAACAAGTGGCTGTGTCGAATTTTCGGAAGGTCTTTAAATTTTAAAATATGTGGATTTGGCAATATTAAATTGCCATGAATTGAATATTATTTGGCAGACCGGAAACAGAGGGGAGACATCTTTTGGGTGGCAGGCGATGATGAATGATCCAGAATCAAGCCTGTTCTTGAGCCCATTATTTTCAATGTTCATCAATGGTATTGACAAGGTAACAAATTTAATGCTTCTTAATGTCTCCTAATTACTCTCAGTTTCATGTCAAACTGAAAGTGATTTCAAAGAGTTTTCCAGTCGATCTCAGTCAGTTGAGTTACTTGCCAAATATACACAGATGCAGCAGAGTCATGACAAATAATCCACCTCTGATTCTCTTTTGAGTTTTTCAATAAGGTTTTGGGATGTTGTGATGTTTTCTTTGTCCTTCACATTTCTGATGATTATTTACACATTGTGAAATTCAGTTAAGAAAAAAAAACCAGGAAGAATAACAGCTCAGAGCTCAGAATTGCCAAATCTTTGTGGTTAAATTGCAAGACAGCTCCTAATGCAGCATTGACCAATGCAGCAGGAGAACGGCCTCGCCCAGGCGGTTGGCCAACCAGGACAGGGCGGTCTGGATCCAAGTGTGCAGGTTTAAGCCTGGACACTGAGACGAGCTCACTCCTGCCGCCCACGTCTAAGGTGAAGGTGACCGTCCCTTTACGCAAAACCCGGAACGGCCCTTCATAGACCCTCTGCAACGGGGAACGATGGGCATCCTTACGCAGAAATACAAACTCACAG
This sequence comes from Rhinoraja longicauda, assembly GCF_053455715.1. Classification (NCBI taxonomy): domain Eukaryota; kingdom Metazoa; phylum Chordata; class Chondrichthyes; order Rajiformes; family Arhynchobatidae; genus Rhinoraja; species Rhinoraja longicauda. Next base: position 39,112,817 of record NC_135966.1, on the reverse strand, counting down.
TCCTTCAAGGCAGGCGGTTCGTGTACCATGAGACACCCATGACACGAAGTCGGAACCGGAGCAAGGGAACCCACGCGTGCCCGGAGAGATGCTAAGACCGACGGAACTGGAGGCAGCTGACCGGAGGAGTCCGGAAGCAAATCCCCGGGTACTCGAAGTGGCGAGCCATATACTAGTTCCGCGGACGAAGCACCGAGATCCTGCTTAGGAGCGGTCCGGATGCCCAGAAGGACCCAGGGAAGTTGGTCTACCCACTCCGGGCCTTCCAGCCTCGCACTGAGGGCCGCCTTGAGTTGTCGGTGGAACCTCTCCACGAGCCCATTAGCCTGAGGGTGGTACGCCGTGGTGTGTTGCAACCGGGAGCCGTACAGCTCTGCTAGCGTGACCCAGAGGGTAGAGGTGAACTGTGGTCCCCTGTCGGTGGTAATAACAGCCGGAACCCCGAAACGTGCCACCCAATGGAGGGCCAAGGCCCTGGCACAAAAGGCAGTGGAGGTATCTGACAATGGGAAAGCCTCCGGCCAACGGGTGAACCGATCCACTACCGTGAGCAGATGGGTGTAGCCCCGGGAGGAAGGCAAGGATCCGACTAAATCCACGTGAATATGGAAAAAACAGACCGCTGGGACCTCAAACTATTGTACCGGGGGCTGGACATGGCGTTGGACTTAGACGGTCTGGCAGGGAACGCAAGAACGGGCCCAAGCAGCTACCTGCTTTCGCAGGCCATGCCACACAAACCGAGCGGCTACTAAAGCAGAGGTGGAGCAGATGGACGGGTGCGCCAGCCCTTGAATGGCATCGAACACCCGGCGCTGAAGGGAGGGGGGCACCACCGGCCTGGGATGGGGAAGGGAAACATCACACCAGACTTTTGTGCCCTCCGGCCCGCAGGCCACCTGAGCCAACTTCAACCCTGAAGTGGTGGACTGGGATGCCGAGGCGGTGTCCGCCAGGAGCTGTGCCTCCACAAGCTCCTGGGGATCCACCTCGCAGTCTACCGCTGAAATGGGGGAAACAGCAGGCCGAGACAGGGCGTCAGCAACGGCATTAAGCTTACCGGCGACATGACGGACATCGATGGTAAACTCGGAGATGGCAGTCAGGTGCCGCTGCTGGCGGGCCGACCATGGGTCGGACAAATTGGAAAAAGCAAAAGTTAACGGTTTATGGTCCGTAAAGGCCACAAACGGGCAGCCTTCTAGGAAATACCTAAAGTGACGAACAGCTAAATAGAGGGCCAGAAGCTCTCGGTCAAAGGCGCTATATTTCAGCTCAGCCGAATTCAGTTGCCGGCTGAAAAACGCCAAGGGTTGCCAAAGGCCACCCACCTGCTGCTCCAAAACCCCACCCACCGCCACGTCAGACGCATCAACCGTCAGGGCCGTGGGGGCGGAGGGGCTCGGGTGGACCAGCATGGTGGCGTCTGCCAAAGCCGCCTTAGCTGCTGCAAAGGCCGACTCCGCGGCTGGGGGCCATATCAACTCTACAGGTTTACCCTCAAGGCACTGGAAGAGCGGGCGCATGACCCGCGCTGCTGCCGGGATGAACCTATGGTAGAAGTTAACCATGCCTACGAACTCTTGCAGACCCTTCACTGTGGTGGGCTGCGGGAAATGCCCGGATAGCCTCCACCTTCTCGGGCAAAGGGGTGGCGCCGGCAGGGGTGATTCTGTGCCTTAAGAAATCGAGAGAAGGGAGGCCGAATTGACACTTGGAGGGTTGGATGATGAGCCCGTGGTCCTGGAGCCGCTGGAATACAGCCCGCAAGTGGGCCAGATGTTCCTGCACTGAGGGGCTGGCGACCAGTATATCATCTAAATAAATAAACACAAAAGGCAAATCTCGACCCACACGGTCCATCAGTCGCTGGAAAGCCTGTGCAACGTTCTTTAAACCGAAAGGCATGCGCAACCATTCGAACAACCCTAACGGAGTGATCGTGGCAGTTTTTGGTATGTCCTCCGGCCGCACAGGAATCTGGTGGTAGCCCTGCACCAAATCGATCTTGGAGAACACCACCGCACCTTCCAGCCGAGACGAGAAGTCCTGCAGGTGCGGTATGGGGTAGCGATCAGCCATGGTGACAGCGTTGAGACGCCGATAATCGCTGCATGGTCTCCACCCCCCAGATGCCTTGGAGACCATATGCAACGGCGAGGCCCACGGGCTGTCGGACTGACGGACAATGCCCATTTCTTCCAACTTCCTAAATTCTGCCCGCGCCACCACCAGCTTGTCGGGCGGTAGCCTCCGGGCCCGAGCGAAAACGGGGGGGCCCTCGGTGCGGATGTGGTGGACCACGCCGTGCCTGGCCGAAGGGGCGTCGAAACGCTGGATGAGCAGCTCTGGAAACTCTGCCAGGACCTCAGCATACGGTTCGGGCGCCGCGACGACGGCCTGGACAGTTGGGCTGAGCGGGGTGGGGGGGGGACTGTAAAATTGTCTCTCCTGAACGGAGACGCGACATTTTTCTGGGCCGTGTCTCCGTTCCCGCTGCGGCCTACCATCGGCCTCCACCTGGGACCACCTGGGCTCTGCTTCGCAGGGCCTGCAGACCGGACTTACCATCTGGACGTCAGAAGCTCGCAGGCCCTGGGGTGGGGGCCGACATCGGAAGCTCCGGCAGCGGCAGCGTCTTCGCCCGCCCCGAATCGCGGGGCTTGGGTCGGCCCACCGCGGACATTTCACCGTCCGGCATGGCCTGAAATAGGCCGTGGGATTTTTCTCTGCCCGGCGGGGGCTTCAATGTCGGGAGCCCCGACCACCCCGACGTGCAGCGGCGGCGTCTTCGCCCACCCCGAATCGCGGGGCTTGCGTCGGCCCGCTGCGGACCTTTCACCGTCCGGCTCGGCCTGGAACATGGCTACTTCAACAGCCTGACCGCGGGAGAAGACGGCAGGGGAAGAGAAAAGACATCCTGGCCTTCCATCACAGTGAGGAGGTGACTGGAGGAGACACACTGTGATGGATGTTTCTTTTTGTTTGTTTGTGTTGGTTGTGATTGTGTGTGGAATGGCTTATTTTTATTGCTCTATTGCTGGACTGTGGGTAACCTTTCATTTCACTGCACATCTTGTGACAAATAAACTTGACTTGGGGCTCAAAGTGGCAAATAATCCACTCCTGCTCCTCTTTTGCATGTTTCAATAAGGTTTTGTGATGGTTTGATCTTTTCTTTGCCCTTCACACCTCTGCTGCCTACTGACACATTGTGAAATTTAGTTGTGAAAAAAACAGAAAGAAAAACAGCCCAGAGCTCAGAATAGCCAAATCTTTGTGGTTAAATTGCAAGAGAGCTCTTAATGCAGCCTTGACCATTGCTCTGAATTTTGCTTCAGGTCCTGAATGTGATGTGGAGAAAGGCAGAACCCCTCATTGCTCTTGGGATCTCTCAGATCTATATAATCTTCTGAATGAGCTTGAAAAACACAATAATTACACCTTGCGCCCTTCTAACCTCACATTTCTTTAAAATTTTAAAAATAAACTTTAGGCACAATAAAGAATTTTTTACAAAACTAATTTTGAAGAAAAGGGTCCTGACCCATTACATCACATAGCCATGTTCTCCAGGGATGCTGCCTGACGTGCTGAGTTACTCCATTATTTTGTGTCTTTCCTTGGTAAACCAGAATTTGCAGTTCCTTGTTTCTATACAATTATAAAACTACATAAAAACATCTTCAGACACTGTATACATTCAATACTGTCACACTCAATAGCATTAGCATTTATCTTTTCATTAAACACCTTTAACACTCATGTGGCCCCCTGTGGTGATATCCCTTCTCTTGTATGAGGGGTGTCCCCACCAGACTCATCCCACAATGTGCAGCAGGAGAAGGTCCCTTGACTGTGATCCTCCCCCTCAGGGTTTTTATGGTGGCTGCACCAAGCTTCAGTGCGTTCCTCAGCACGTTTTCCTGCAGTCTGGAGTGGGTCAGGTGGCAACATTCCCCGATGGACCTCACTTTGACATATCGTTGCTACATTCCTCAGCATAGTAACAGTGTGTGGGGTAAGTTCCTGTCCTTATAATCCGGCATTTGACCCACAATGAGCAGCACCAGAACAGAAACACTGCAATGGAACTTTTATCTTTAGAAACGAAAAAGTCAGTTACTCACTCTTACTTTCAATGGCCTTAGCATTGAAGGCAAGCAAACCGTATGCCTTCTTAATTACCCTAACCACTTGTGCTACCACCTTCCGTGAGCTCTGAACTTGGACTCCAAATGCACTGAAGATATGTGTCTCAAACAGGCTCAGTCTAAAACTTTGTTATTTCCCACAGGTAAATCCACAAAATGAGGCCAACGTTTCTCGGCAGCAGTTTGCCAGCTGGTTTGATGTTTGGTTTCTTTGTTTTCATGCTTCCACACAGAGTTAGTACTTTCTCATACAATACAATACAATACAATATATCTTTATTGTCATTGTACAGGGGTACAACGAGATTGGGAATGTGCCTCCCATACGATGCAATAAATTAATTAGCTTGTCAGTATTAATTTAAACAACGCAATGAAACAAATTGGAACAGTTTTAAAACAGAATAAAGCGCAAGTAGATCTGTGCCGGTTCACTGTGCGATGTGACCATCCGGCTCAGCAGGACAGGTTCATAGCAGCTATGGCCCTGGGGATGAAGCTGTTCCTGAGTCTGGAGGTGTGGGCGTAGAAGGCCTTGTATCGTCTGCCCGATGGTAGAAGTTCAAACAGACTGTTGCAGGGGTGTGAAGAGTCTTTGTGGATGCTGGTGGCATTTCTGAGGCATCGTGTTGTAGATCCCCTCCAAGGCTGGTAGCTGTGTTCCGATGGTCCTCTGAGCTCTATGGACTACCCGCTGAAGAGCTTTCCTCTCTACCTCCGTGCAGCTGAGATACCACACAGGGATGCCATGTGTTAGAATGTGCTCTATGGTGCAGCGGTAGAATGTCGTCAGCAGCTGTTAGGGTAGACCAGACTTTTTCAGTGTTCTTATGTAGAACAGTCGTTGCTGTGCCTTCTAGACCAATGCAGCAGTGTTATTGGACCATGTTAGGTCCTCCGAAATGTGAGTGCCAAGAAACTTGAAGCTGGACACTCTCTCCACATTGTCCCCGTTGATAAAGATCGGGGCATATTCCCCGTTGTGTGACCTACGGAAGTTGATGATCAGCTCCTTGGTCTTGGTGGTATTTAGGGACAGGTTGTTATCAGAGCACCAGTCCACCGGTAGAGCATGGGGCTCAGAACACAGCCCTGTGGTGTGCCGGTACTCAGGGTGATAGTGGAGGACAGGTGCAGGCCCATTCTCAATGCCTGCGGTCGCTCCAGCAGGAAGTCCTGGATTCAGTCGCATAACGACGAGCTGAGGCCCAGCTGGTGGAGTTTGGTAATGAGCTTGGTGGGGATGACCGTGTTGAAGGCAGAACTATAGTCAATGAATAGCATCCTCACGTACCTGCCCTGTCTCTCCAGGTGAGTCAGGACAGTGAGAAGAGCCAGAGAGATGGCGTCCTCAGTGGATCTATTTGCCCTGTATGCAAATTGATGTGTGTCCAGTGAGGCAGGGATGCTGGATTTGATGTGTGAGAGGACCACCGGTCATAACAAGTTTGTCTTACTTTATCATTGTCCGTGTAAACCCACACCCCATTGTCAATCTCGTTTTCCTCTCCACGTCTCTGAATGTGCTGCTGCCTCACAAATCCATGCCATCCTTGCTGGAGCTCCATTTCTGAGCCCCTCCAATCAGCTCCTTCTCCTGCACCGACACGGTCCATATCAAAGTCAGAAATGGCCCCCGGTGAGCTTGTTGCAGAGGTAATCTCTCCCTCCTTATCCCGCCCAGCCTGTCTGCAGCCTTTGACACGGTTGTCCATACCATCCTCCCCCAACACTTCCCCGGCACAGTCCAGGCGGGTGGAACAGCCCTCGACTTATCGATCAACTCGCAGCCCGAGAACTACCTGCAATGTCTTCACTTCACGCTCCCGCACAGTTCTGCTGAGCCCCCTTCGACAATCTACCCTGGACCCCTCCTATTTCTCATCCTCACGCTGCCCTTCGGTGACATCAGCTGAAGTTTCACCGTTGCTTCCACAAGTTGACTGTGGACACCAGCTCAACCCCCCCAGCACCTCCCTCGACCCCTCCATCATCTCCACATTCCCAGACTACACGTGGGACATCCAGGACTGGATGAGCAGAATTCCCCTCCAACTGAACACTTTGAATCCCAAAGCCGTTGTCTTCAGTCCCACTACAACCCCTTTCCCCAGCCCGCAATTCCATTCCATTCAAATCCCAGAATATTTGGGGGTCAGACGCGAGATTCAGTGGCAGCAAACCAGACTCCAGGATGGTGCATTGCCTCCCCGGTGCCAGGGCCCAGGATGGTGCGTTGCCTCCCCGGTGCCAGACTCCAGGATGTCTCCCAGCAGCTGTAGGACATTCTCAAGGATGAAGGTGAGCAGCCAGAAGGTGGTGGGCACTTTGGCACAAATGAGATGGGTAGGAAAAGGGATAATGTCTGATATTTTCCCTACCACTGACGTGAGTCTCACTACATTGACAACTCTCCAACCCTTCCAGGATCTCACCTGTGACTGGAGAACACACACACAGAGCTTTGTTAAAGCTCGCCGGGCTCGCCATCTCTAGATTCTGTCCGGTGCCATGTGTTAATGAGGATAGGAATAGGAAGAAAGAACAGATGAATGTATGGTTCAGGAGTTGGTGAAGGGGGCAGGGATTCAGATCTTTCCACCATTGGGATCTCTTCTGGGGCAAACGTGACCTCTACAAGAGGGATAGTTTGTGTCTGAAATGGACGGGAACCAATATGTTTGCATGGAGATGCACTAGTGTTACCAGGAAGGTTAAACTGGAGAGGCAGGGGGGTGATGGGAAGATGGAGACGAGGATAAGTAAGTCTCAGAGGAAGGGCAGACAGAGGGAGGTGAAGTTATATAGTGAAACTGATGGGCTGAGGTATGTTTATTTCAATGCAAGGAGTATTGTGGGCAAAGTAGATGAACTTAGAGCCGAGATCGCTGTTGGGGACTATGACATTGTGGTCAGTGTGGAAATATGGTTGTCACAGGGACATGACTAGCAGCTCAATGTTCTGTATTTCTATGTTTCAAATGTGATAGAGAAGGAGGGAAAAGAGATGGAGGGGGATTGCTCTACTAATGAGGGAAACTGTCTTGTTGGGACTTAGAGAGGACACACTGGATAGTTTGTCCATTGAGGTGATATGGGTAGAGCCATTTGAAAGTAAGAAATAGAGGAACAGATATGGACACACATTAGTGGACGATTACACAAAGGGACGTCTTAGGGGGTGACTAATGGCATATCCAATAAAATTTCTTGTGACAGCTGTGAATAGTGCAACATGAGAAAGGAATCCAAAATGGACCTTGTGTTGGGAAATGAGACTGGCCAGGTGACTGGTGTTTCAGTGAAAGAGTATTTTGGAGATAGTAATTACAACTCAATAAGTTTTAAGATTGATTTGAATAGGGGTAAGTCTGGACTTTGCCACAAGACACTAATTTGAGTAAGGCAAATGACAATATTATTAGGCAGGAGCTTGGTAAGGTACACTCAGAGCAGTTGTTATTAACTTACTCTACGTCTGTGATTGAGAGTTGGCTGAAGGATAGTTGATCAAAGCTCAAGACCGGCAAGTTCCACTAAGGAGGAGGGATAAGACTGGCAAAGGGAACCTTCGATGGTCAAAGAGGTTTGTAAATTTGGTCAAAAATAGAAAGGAAACACGTGCAAGGTTCAAGATTATGATAGCAGAGAGGGCCTTTGAGGAATATAAAGCAAGGAGGAAAGAAGTCAAGCCGGTGATTAGAAGGGAGAAAAGAGGCCACAAAATGGCTGTGGCGATTTGGAGTAAAGAAAGTTCCAAGCCATCTTATACTGACATTAAAATCAAGATGGTAAACAAGGAGAAAGTAAACAAGAATAAATGAGGGAAACTGAGACTGGAGTTAGGGGATGTAGGTCAGGTATCAGATAGCCCCAGGGAAGAGAGGAGCAAGGGAAAAAGACAAAATGGTGAAATAAAGTAAAATATGTCAGTAAAACAGGTGGGGTAGATTGTTTGGGGATTCGTTGCCTGAAAGTCATTAAGTTGTAAGATACCCAAGAGAAATACGAAGTGTGGTTTTTTCAGTTTGCATGTGGCCTCACTCTAGCATTGGAGGAGGCCAAGGACAGAAAGATAAGTATGGGAATGGGAGTTTAAATGGTTTATTTGTTTAAAATGGGGATAGAGAATTCAGGGAATTAAAGAACTGTGAGTCACCCATCAATGGTAGGAAACAATTGGAAAGGATTCTTTGGGATAGAATTGACTCCCATTTGGAACAAAATAGATTAATTAAAGACAATAGGCATGACTTTTACGTGGCATTGTCTGCAGTGATTTTAGTAAGGCATGATAGACTGATGCTGAAGATTAATAAGTATGGGATTAACATTAAATTGTTTGTCAGGATTCAGAACTGGCAGACTAGAAAACAAAGGAAAAGACAACATTCAGGCAGGAAGTCTGTGACCAGTGGAGTTATATATAGATCTCTGCTAGGACCACTGTCGTTCATGATTTATACAATGAATTTAAAGGTTGAATAGACTTGGATAGTTTTCTATGGAATGTTTGACGTTGGGGTGAGGCTTGATAGAATTATACCAAATTATGGTCAGTGTAGACAGTCAGAATCTTTTCCCCAGGTTGGAAATATCAAATGCTAGAGGGCATGGCTTTAAAGTGAGAGGGGCAAAGTGTGAAGGAGATGTGAAGGGCAAGTATTTTACACAGAGAGTAGTGAGTGGCTGGATCATGCTGCTGGTGGTGATGGAGGTAGATGTGTGAATGGGATTTAAGAGACTTTTGGATGGGCACATGGACATGCAGGGAATGGAGAGATATGACTTATGTGTAGGCAGATAAGAGTTGGTCTTGGCATTATGCTCGACACAGACCTTGTGGGCCGAGGGGCTTGTTTCTGTGCTGAACTGGTCTATGTTGTAAACCACTGCTGGACGAGGAGCAGGTAGGAGGCAGGAGCGTGTTTATTCTGTCCCAGGTCGGTCCCACAAGGGCCGGGGATGCGGTGTGTACAGGATCCGTCTGATCTCCATCCACTTCAGGAAGCCCCGCCACAGGGAAGGCCGGCTGGAGACCCAACACAAACACCCTGTCTCCCACTCACTCTTCTCATGTCATGAAGTATCCCTGGATCAGGCCAGGTTAGTCCACACATCTCTTCACAAACTCTGCCCGTCTCTCTGGAGGTTCTGTGGGAGATCAAAACATTCAGGTGGAGGAAATGTGCTGAAAATGTTAATTCCTTCATTTTTCCTCTTTCCAACAGAAAACATAAATCACATTTATTTCATGGATAATGGAGGCGACATTGTGTTAAAAGGACCGGAGAATCCTGGGAGTGACATTCTTGTCTGGGAATTTGAACCACACTCAGGGCGGGTAAAACAGACAGTGGTAACTCTCCGCCCGGCTAACAGCGGCGCGTGGAACATGCAGATGAAAAAGGGCGTGAGTGACACGGAGGTGCATGTGGGTGACCGCACTGTTGATCTGGCAATTAAAAAACCCACATTTAAATGGTCGGGATTGTTCACTTTGAATCAAAAAAAGCCGAGGAACCAGATCCTGAAACTGTATGAAATATATGGGATCAAAGGTGAGTGGGAGAGACACGGATCAACAATGTGTTTCTCTGTAAATAATGTCATGTATAATGATGAGAGATGGCGGGAATTATGAGACTTCTTCCCCCGGTGAACCTCTCAATGAAACAATTGGGGGAAAGATTTTCTGCATTGATTCTGTGGGTCTGGGGTGAGATTGCCCAGTGACACTGCTGCTCAAAGTTACCCAGTGAACCAGGTCCATGCCTCACTTGGTTGAGATCCCAGAGGAAGTCCATCATCTGTGGAACTTGCACTCAGTCAGAGAGTTCCCACCTTGAGGGCGTTCGGGGGAGACAGGATTGGGACAAATGTATCAATCCAGTTACATCTGAACGGTGTTTGCATTCACTGGTCAGAGTGTTGCCGATTGTACCAGCAGTGCCACGGTGAACAGCCGGCGTTTACCTGCGTGAATGTGAACAGATTCAGGACTTCCACCCACGCGTTTCACAATGAGGAATTCCCGAACTTGCTGACGGTTCCTGCGGGGAATCTGCCGGCGCTCCCCATCACTTCTCCACGTGGAGACCAGGAGTGGAGCAGGAACACGCTGATATTCCCCGACCCTGACACTGAGAAAACTGCTCCCGCATCCGGTGCCGGTTGGAAACTGTTTAGGAATCAAAACTAATCGTTTTTGTAGAATTAGAGACCCTTTTATTATTAAAAAATGAAATATTCAGTATTAATAAATGTGTTTACTTCTAAAAGTTGGGGCCATTCAGAACCATTCCATTAGCTTGAGAGCTTCATCAGAGGATGAACAAGCCTTTGCCTCCTTTAGATAATTCTCCACAGGTAGAATCCAAAGGGATTTGTATGAGGTCATTGCTCTAACGTTTGCTGATTAGGGAGTGAATGAAAAGTTGGATCCAACTACTTTGATCTTCATGCTTTCCCCAGCAAAATCTCCATTGCAGAATATTCTAGGCTGCAGGAGTACATGCTGAGAGACACACTGAAGATCGGTGCCAACACTGCAAAGGCATCGTGGAATAGAGCTGCAGTCCATGGTCCTTCTGCCACCAGGTCCTGAGGAGCTAAATCTAATGTACAAACCTCTGAAACACTTGAATTCGTATAATCTCAGGATGCAACATGAGTGTCAATAGTGTTGTGTACACAATATGTGTGAACACTGCCAAAGTGAGGAACAATAACACAGTGTGTAGTCTGAACAATATCAAATTCAGATTTAGATTCAGATTAGTTCACTGTCATATACATTTGGGTAAAACACATTAATTGTTTAGATGAAATGCAGAGTAAATTATAATAACAGGTACAGTAAAAACATGCAACAAAAGCAAAACAGCAGAACGGTGCAGAGATTACAGTGCAGTCTGAAATAATGCAAAATAAAACTAACGTTTAGGAAAATGCCCCAGGGGATGGATGATTGGTTTAACGTATGTTGACTGTTTGTGGCTCTGGGCTTGGACCAGCTAGAGTTTGGCAGAATGAGGGGCGAATCAGAAAGCACTGGGGAAGAGGTTGTTCTGACTTTCAGCATTGGCTGTCAGCTTTGAGCCCAGTCATTGGACTGGACACACCACGACTCACTCTGAATCCCATTGATCTGTTGTTCACAGGTGAAGCAAGTCCACAGCGCCCTCTGCTGGGCAGTGACGTCACACTCAGCTGTACCATCTCCAGACTCTCAGATACAGTCAGTCTTCACTGGAGACCAAAGGACTCATCCCAGCAGAACAGGAGCAACACTGAGCAGATCCGCCTGAATAACAAGGTCTATCTGATGGTCCGACATGTTACAGTGGAGGATGGGAAGTTGTATGTGTGTGAAGTGCAGGAAAACGGAAAAATCGTTCACACAAGTAATGGAGATTTTACTGTAAACAAAAGTAAGTGTAAATACCTCCCATTGGATATCAAGTAGACACTTGTATCACGGTGCTTCTTGTAATGTTATGCGTGCGCCCTGTGATGAACTGTGGACAGTGGCCAACTGCTCTCGTGTATAAAATGCTGCAATGATCAGGGAGAAGTTTCCAGAAAGTCTCTCTCTGTGGAGCAGCTGCCTGCTTGTCTCTGTGTGACAGACACACAGCACAGGAGGGATGATATCTTTCTGTAACTATTGTTCAGTAAAGTATTTTGTCAGTTTAACTTGCCATCAATGCTCCAGTATCTGAGACTGAGATACTGATACAGGACTCACGTCAAAGTGTCAGATAGATAGTGTAGTCACCATGACAACCGCCAGCACTTGCTGCTCACACTCACACTGGGGGTCCCGGTGCACACATCAGCACTGAACAACAACCCGTCCGCTCTCCCCTCACTGACCCTTCACTGAACCTGCACCTCCTGCAGACCGACAGAGATTCACCTCCCGGGCCGCTCTCGGGAGTCTCCGGGAGGTTTCATCCCATCCCGGGAGATTCCAGGACAGTTCATGCTTTACTGCAATTTACTACATTACAGTAAATTTTGTTTATAAAAAGATTTGATGTGTTTTGGAGCAAAATTCATTTGCATTTGAAGCTTGATCAGCTGAACAAACCACCGCAAATATTTATCAGAATGGGGTTGAGAATCTCTCTGTGCCGCAGTAACTGTAAAACTGAAAGGAGTTATCCTCTGTCTCTCTGGTACAGCTTTATATAAACAGAGATACACGGTTTACCGCTCCAGCACAGACCACAGTGAACTTCACCTGGTTTGCTATAATACTCATGGGGATTCCAGCACAGTCATGGCCTGGACATCTCGTCGCCTTCAACGATACAACGTAATAGCAACTGCAACAGCCTCTCAGCCCATCAATGTCGAAGGGGCCGACTTCGGGAATCGCCTGGTGACCTCAGCGAAACCCTTCGATGGCAAGGATTTCAGTGTGAGGATTGTCCCCGTTTTGTTTCAAGATGCCGGACGTTACAGTTGTTTTCTTGGAAACGAAGCATCAGTGAACAATGAGGGCAGCAGATCTCCATTTCTCACCGTTGATCTCATCACAGTGAAAGGTAGGAGACAGAATGCTGCCAGTGTTTTTACTGATGAACTCATTCTTTAAACATGAATTCTTAAACATTCTTTCCACAGTCAGCGCTGAACCGTCTGATGCAGCGAATAAATGACAACAATAGTGGTGCAGCGACCATAGAGATTAGTCCTAGGAGTCGAACCCTCAGATTGGCCAGCAAGGTCACGTGTGAGTGCGACGGTAGGGATTGGTCCAGGGAGTTGAGCCCGCTGATTGGACAGCGACGTCACGTGTGGTTTTGGCTCCCAAAACCAGTCAGTTAGGAGAGTTCTTCGAAGTGAACAGTTAGAATTAATGGTTGTCTGTAATCTCGTTCGTTATACTTTGTAATCGAATGTTGCTGTCGCAATAAACTTCAACAAAGATTGAGCCTCCAGTGGTCACCATTCTGAGCATCTCACTCAGATGCTCCTAAAATGACCCCCATATTCCTCTTTGCCCCTTGAAGTTCTCTTTTTATTTTTGAAACCGTCTTGACGCATGAAAAAGGGTGCAATTCATGGAATATCAGTGGCAGTGGGGTGTTGTGTCCAACACTGTGGGCAGTGGGGTGTTGTGTCCAACACTGGGCAGTGGGGTGTTGTGTCCAACACTGGGCAGTGGGGTGTTGTGTCCAGCACTGTGGGCAGTGGGGTGTTGTGTCCAGCACTGTGGGCAGTGGGGTGTTGTGTCCAACACTGGGCAGTGGGGTGTTGTGTCCAGCACTGTGGGCAGTGGGGTGTTGTGTCCAACACTGGGCAGTGGGGTGTTGTGTCCAGCACTGTGGGCAGTGGGGTGCTGTGTCCAACACTGGGCAGTGGGGTGTTGTGTCAAGCACTGTGGGCAGTGGGGTGTTGTGTCCAGCACTGGGCAGTGGGGTGTCGTGTCCAACACTGGGCAGTGGGGTGTTGTGTGGTGGGGAAGATGCTGGAGTCAATTCTGACATCAGTGGTGGGGAAGATGCTGGAGTCAATTATAAAAGACGAAATTGCTGAGCATTTGGATAGCAGTAACGGGATCATTCCGAGTCAGCATGGATTTACAAAGGGGAAATCATGCTTGACAAATCTACTGGAATTTTTTGAGGATGTAACTAGGAAAATTGACAAGGGAGAGTCAGTGGATGTGGTGTACCTCGACTTTCAGAAAGCCTTCGACAAGGTCCCACATAGGAGATTAGTGGGCAAAATTAGGGCACATGGTATTGGGGGTAGGGTACTGACATGGATAGAAAATTGGTTGACAGACAGAAAGCAAAGAGTGGGGATAAATGGGTCTCTTTCGGAATGGCAGGCAGTGACCAGTGGGGTACCGCAAGGTTCGGTGCTGGGACCCCAGCTATTTACGATATACATTAATGACTTAGACGAAGGGATTAAAAGTACCATTAGCAAATTTGCAGATGATACTAAGTTGGGGGGTAGTGTGAATTGTGAGGAAGATGCAATAAGGCTGCAGGGTGACTTGGACAGGTTGTGTGAGTGGGCGGATACATGGCAGATGCAGTTTAATGTAGATAAGTGTGAGGTTATTCACTTTGGAAGTAAGAATAGAAAGGCAGATTATTATCTGAATGGTGTCAAGTTAGGAGGAGGGGGAGTTCAACGAGATCTGGGTGTCCTAGTGCATCAGTCAATAAAAGGAAGCATGCAGGTTCAGCAGGCAGTGAAGAAAGCCAATGGAATGTTGGCCTTCGTAACAAGAGGAGTTGAGTATAGGAGCAAAGAGGTCCTTCTACAGTTGTACCGGGCCCTGGTGAGACCGCACCTGGAGTACTGTGTGCAGTTTTGGTCTCCAAATTTGAGGAAGGATATTCTTGCTATGGAGGGCGTGCAGCGTAGGTTCACTAGGTTAATTCCCGGAATGGCGGGACTGTCGTATGTTGAAAGGCTGGAGCGTTTGGGCTTGTATACACTGGAATTTAGAAGGATGAGGGGGGATCTTATTGAAACATATAAGATAATTAGGGGATTGGACACATTAGAGGCAGATAACATGTTCCCAATGTTGGGGGAGTCCAGAACAAGGGGCCACAGTTTGAGAATAAGGGGTAGGCCATTTAGAACGGAGATGAGGAAGAACTTTTTCAGTCAGAGGGTGGTGAAGGTGTGGAATTCTCTGCCTCAGAAGGTAGTGGAGGCCAGTTCGTTGGATGCTTTCAAGAGAGAGCTGGATAGAGCTCTTAAGGATAGCGGAGTGAGGGGGTATGGGGAGAAGGCAGGAACGGGGTACTGATTGAGAGTGATCAGCCATGATCGCATTGAATGGCAGTGCTGGCTCGAAGGGCTGAATGGCCTACTCCTGCACCTATTGTCTATTGTCAGTGGGGTATTGTGTCCAACACTGTGGGCAGTGGCACCATTGTGGGAATTGTTGCTTATTCAGCAACGTTCTCAAAGTTGGCGTAGAAGCTTGTCAGTGATCCTTTGGGATAGTTCTCCAGGCATCGGGGTTTAAGAAAACGTTGGGTAGAAACCCCAGCTGTTGTTTTAATTCTCAGTGAATTTCTTGTTTCCCAGCTGAAGAATCTAATGCAAGGACTGAGGGAAGAAACGTTACCCTGACCTGCTCCGTGTCAAAGGTCACCGAGTCAATGAGACTTGTTTGGTTCAATGGTGATGGCAAAGTCGTGGAAGAGAAATCTTTCAAGGAGCGAAGGCAGGAGCAGATATCTTTGCAGTTAAACATTCCAAACGCTGATGCAGACAAAAGGAAATGGACCTGTGGTTTGTTTTATCAAAATACTCTCAAGGTTTTAATTCCGTATGAACTGAATTTTTTGCAGCACAATGGTAAGTGTCTTGTCTTCTGCTCTTTGTTATTTCCACAGAAATGTAATGTTATTTCTTTTATCTAACATATCTAATTTCATGACCTACTGTGTACTCCAAATGTCTCTCTGTTTCTCAAGACTTTGTCAGAGCTTGCCATTCATGGTGTACGTCCCAGCCTCATTTGCACCACAGAACACATCACCTCACAATTGTCTGGATTAAGCTCCATCTTTCATTTCTCAGCCCCTTTCACCAACACATTGATATCTCTTTGCAGAATAAGACCACTGTCCACACTATCAACAATTTCACTAATCTTCCTGTCATCTGTGAACTTATTGATCTTGCCTCCCATATCCATTTCTAAGACATTCATGTAGATTACATACAACAGGGTCCCATTACCAATTCTTGTGGTACATCATTAGTCACAGGATTCCAGGTGCAAAAACACCCCTCTATCATCACCTTCTGTCTCTTTGTTGCCATAGATTGGACACATCTTCTGTCTGTTCTCAAATAAACCTTTCCTCCTCTGCCCTATCTTCATAATGTTTTGGGACACTGAGCTCTCCCTCCACTTTTCTCATCAAAAGGGCCAGTATGACTCTGTGGCGATGACTCTTCGTTGATAACTGGGGGTACACTGTTTAAGAATAAGGGGTAGGCCATTTAGAACGGAGATGAGGAACTTTTTCAGTCAGAGAGTTGTAAATCTGTGGAATTCTCTGCCTCAGAAGACAGTGGAGGCCAATTCTCTGAATGCATTCAAGAGAGAACTAGATAGAGCTCTTAAGGATAGCGGAGTCAGGGGGTATGAGGAGAAGGCAGGAACGGGGTACTGATTGAGAATAATCAACCATGATCACATTGAATGGTGGTGCTGGCTCGAAGGGCCGAATGGCCTACTCCTGCACCTATTGTCTATTGTCTATTATGTGCTGGTCACAGAGGAACCTGGGACAATAATAATGGCAACAATTCTGAACCATTCAGTCTCACTCAGATGCTCCTAAAATTATCTCCAAATTTCTCTTGGCCTCTGGAGTTCCAGTTTATTTTTTTTAAGTCAACTTCAAGCATGGGAAAGGCTGAAATTGATGGAATATCTGTGGCTGTGGGATGTTGTGTCCAGTGGCAGCATTGTGGAAATTGGTGCTTTCTGAGCAACATTCTCAAATTTGATGCCAGTGATCCTTTGGGTTAGTTCTACAGGAATCATGGTTTAAGAACACATTGGGTAGAGACCCCAGCTGTTGTTTTAATTCTCAGTGAAATTCTTGTTTCCCAGTTGAACAATCTAATGTAACAACTGAGGGAGGAAACGTTACCCTGACCTGTTCTGAGTCTGAGGTCACTGAGTCAATGAGACTTGTTTGCATGAATGGTGATGGCAAAAGAGTGGGAGAGAAAATTTTCAAGGAGCCAGTGAAGGAAAAGAAATCTTTACAGATGATCATTCCAAAAGCTGATGCTGACAAAGGCCAATGGAACTGTGCTTTGATTCATCAAAATATGTCCAAGGTTTTAATACTGTGCTCTCTGCAGTCCAATGGTAAGTGTCTTATCTGCTGCCCTTTGTAGTCTCCACAGAAACCTGTTATTTATTTCTCCTAATATGTTACATTTCATGATTTAGTGTGGTTGGAGCCTAAGGAATGGGGTACTGTGAGAATGATCAGCCATGATCACATTGAATGGTGGTGCTGGCTCGAAGGGCTGAATGGCCTACTCCTGCACCTATTGTCTATTGTTTATTATGTGCTATTCACAGAGGAACCTGGGACAATAAGAATGGCAACAATTCTGAACCATTCAGTCTCACTCAGATGCTCCTAAAACTATCTCCAAATTTCTCTTGGCCCCTGGAGTTCCAGGTTTTTTTTAAAAGTCAACTTCAAGCATGGAAAAGGCTGAAATTGATGGAATATCCGTGGCTGTGCGATGTTATGTCCAGTGGCAGCATTGTGGACATTGGTGCTTTTTGAGCAACATTCTCAAATTTGATGCCAGTGATCCTTTGGGTTAGTTCTACAAGAATCATGGTTTAAGAACACATTGGGTAGAGACCCCAGCTGTTGTTTTAATTCTCAGTGAAATTCTTGTTTCCCAGTTGAACAATCTAATGTAACAACTGAGGGAGGAAACGTTACCCTGACCTGCTCTGAGTCTGAGGTCACTGAGTCAATGAGACTTGTTTGCATGAATGGTGATGGCAAAAGAGTGGGAGAGAAAGTTTTCAAGGAGCCAGTGAAGGAAAAGAAATCTTTATAGATGATCATTCCAAAAGCTGATGCTGACAAAGACCAATGGAACTGTACTTTGATTCATCAAAATATGTCCAAGATTTTAATACTGTGCTCTCTGCTGTCCAATGGTAAGTGTCTTATCTGCTGCTCTTTGTAGTCTCCACAGAAACCTGTGATTTATTTCTCCTAATATGTTACATTTCATGATTTAGTGTGGTTGGAGCTCAAGGAACGGGGTACTGATTGAGAATGATCAGCCATGATCACATTGAATGGTGGTGCTGGCTCGAAGGGCCAAATGGCCTACTCCTGCTCCTATTGTCTATTGTCTATTTATTGATTAGCATAACTTTTAAATCTCGAGTCCATTGCATGTCTGTATGGATACTTCCATTGTATATAGTCCAAGACTCAGAAGCACATGATATGATAAGGCTCACTCCTCACTGATAGACAATTTGAAGGTAATGGTGAATGTGTCTGCCTTTGCTGTTAGGCTACTCCTGAGCTAGGAGAACTGTTCCGTGTTTTTCACGGTGTCACTGTCAACAATTAATTTCATAGCCCGGTGATGTACAGTGGGGCAGGGAGATAAAGTTTAGTGCAGATGTAGTTGGAGATGAGGATCATCCTCAAAATGATAACACCAAGGTCACCTCTGCAAAATTCTCCAAATTCACATGAAGGAGAAGTAAACCAATGCTGCTGTCCTCTCCCACACCAGCATCTCCACTGCGTCCTGATCTACACTCAGTTGGTTCAGTTGGGCAGGTCACGTTGATCACATGCCCAACAGCAGACCCTGAAACAGACACTATATTCAGTGATCAGTCATGGAAAGAGACCACCAGATGGTTGGAGGGAAAGATTCATGGATGTGTTCAAAGATGCCTTAAAATGATTGCAACATTTTCACTGCTTATTGGGAATGTCTAGCCCATAACTGCTGAAAGTTGAGAAAGATCATTCAGGATGGCACTGAGCATTAGATCCTTGCATTGAAAGTATACAGAAGCCCTATATAAACAATGGAAAGAGTGCAACTCCACACGAACTAATCACTCATTCACCCTGTCAAGCTTCTCCTCCCCTCTCTGTGGAAGAAACTATAGTTCCTGCATTGGCCTCATCTGGGAAGTCTGAAACTACTAAAACTGGAGTGGAAGAAATAAACATTCCACTGAGGAATGAAGACTTTGCTTGTCCTCTGCCTGTGCCTCAGTGACAGTAGGACCCTGCTCCATCAGCCGCTGCACCAAGGGAGAGGCCACCCCCACGCCCACTCCCACTGTTGTGTCCCCAACCCTTGGATTGGAAACCTGTGCTAATGGCACTACAGAAATCCATGCGGGAGGTTGGAGATGGGATCCCTGACACTCCTCAACATCTCTTCCATGCTGTCAGACAGGTAGAAGTCTTCCCATGTATGCGTCGTCATCACTGTTTCCATCAGACTCCTCTGGGGCAGATGTGACTTTGAACCTTGACCTCCAGGGTGCTGGTGCACAAACCTCCCCATCCTTTGGCCGAACTACAGCCGGCTGCAGTTCCACTAACATTCCCGAGAAATGTTCCTATCATTCTGAACTGAGGTGTCCTTCAAGTACTGGAGCCTTGGGTAAATGGGTGTGTGAACAAATTGGCAACTGTGTGGCATTGATGCACTAGTCAAACTTACTACAAGAAATGAAAGATTATGTACGCGACACACAAAGGAATTTTCTGCAGCATTGCGATAGAATAGTGTGTTCCAGCTGCACTGATAGCAATAGGCTGCTCTATTTCTTGAGAAAAAGAAAAAGAAATACATCTGCTTAAATTTGAAATAAAATCAGAGAAAGCTGGAATCCTCCAACTGGTCAGAGATCATCTGTGGAAAGAGGAACACAATTAATGTTTCTGATTGAAAATGCTTTGTTAGAATCTGATGAGGATTTTCAGACTGAAAATTTAACTTTGCACTACTTCAGTTTGTTCTACAATCTTTGCACCATTGTGCTATGTTGGGCATTCCTCGTTGCATACATTGTACCAGTTATATCAGTTGTATTATTTAATCAATGAGCTGCGTGCAAACAAGGAACTTTATTGCACTGAGGTGTAAATGACAATAAACTACTCTGATTAGTTTCTCTTCCCATGGACACTGCCTGATCTGTCGAAGGTTTCCGGCATTTATAGGTTTCGTGCTCCTGGTTAGAAAGGATTGATGATTGAAGCCATGAGCCACCCAGTTGTGAACAGTTCTCTTCCAGCCATTATTTCAGTCTCAGCCCAGAGTGTGAGTGGCCTTTGCCCTGAGGCATCGCCCTGGGGAGTATGGTAGAGCACAGGGATCTAGTAGATAGGTTGGTCAAAGCTTTCAGTACATTGGTCTGCATCAGTCAGTGTATTAAGTATAGAAGTTGGGATGTTATGCTACAGTTGTACAATAAGTGAATCAGGCCGTATTTGGAGTATTGTGTTCATTTTTGGTCACTCTGCTATTGAGAAGGTGTTGTTAAGCTGGAAGGAGTGCAGCAAAGATTTATCAGGATGTTGTCTGGACCAGAGAGCCTGAGCTATAGAGAGAAGTAGTCAGGCTTGGACATTATTCCGTGGAGGGCAAGAGAGTGAGGAATGAGATTATAAAGATGTATAAGATCATGAGGGGGCGTATACACAATCATTCACTTTATAAGGTGATTGGATTTATGTTTATGTAGGAAAATAACTGCAGATGCTGGTTCAAATCGAAGGTATCACAAAATGATGGAGTAACTCAGCGGGTCAGGCAGCATTTCAGGAGAGAAGGAATGGGTGACGTTTCACGTCGAGACCCTTCTTCAGACTTGTGTTTATTGTTCTCTTGGGTGCAATCTTTACATGTGAATCTAAACATTCCCACTGCATACAATTCCAGGTTTGATGATTTCAGTGATAATTTCTTCAATAGGCTTCACACCTGAATAATCTAGTTCCATAGTTCCATAGTTGCACCTTGAGTGTAGTAAATAATTCATGTTACAGACATTTCCAAACGAAATTCGAACTGCAGATTTCACAAGGACCAATAACAGCCTTCAACTACTACAGGAGTAACAATTATACCTTTCCCTGCATAATCCAAAATAAAGCTATTTCTGATTTTAAGACTCCTGAATTTCCATCAATGTCCAATGCTACCGATCAAAGTGTAATTTCACTGGAGCTTGTAAACTGATGGCATGATGTTATATCAGTGAATAAAACAAAATAAAATACAAAGCATTTTGTGTACACATGTTAATGAAACACAGACCTTTCAAACCCAATGCATGAGGGTAAAATTGAAGGAAAATTACACCTTTGTAAAATGGACATTTCTTTAAATAAACCCAAGTGCGTGTGTGTGTGCGTGCGTGCGTGTGTGGGGGGGGGGGGGGGGGGGGGAGTGGCATGGGCATGTCTCTCACATTGAAACATAGAAAATAAGTGCAGGTATAGACCATTCGGCCCTTCAACGCCATTCCATATGATCATTCCTGATCATCCAAAATCAGTACCCTCTTCTGGCATTTTCCCCTTTATCCCTTGATTCTCTTGTCCCAAAGAGCTAAATCTAACCCACTCTTGAAACTTCACAACTCACTGGGTAATGGATAGGACAGATCTAGAGAGATATGGACCAAACACGGGCAGGTGGGACTAGTGTAGCTGGCACATGTAGGCCACAATGGGCAAGTTGGTCCAAAGGGCCTGTTTCCATGCTGTATCATTCTATTGGCTCTAATAGCTCCTCAGGCAATAGGGCCAAGAGTGAGAATTCAGAACCTGGAGAGTCTCAGCTGTGAGTCTGTATCCACTCCCGCTTGTGTAGACACCGCACTGAACACCTGGTTCACATCAGTTTAGATAACGAATCAACCAATTTTGTATATATTCAGACACATCTCATTCACCCAAAAATTATTCACATGTTCCAAAAGCAATGAGACAGAAAATATGAAAGGGAAGTACTCAGATGTAATGGACGAAAAATAAAAGGTACCCTGGATTGACACAAATATTTCTCACTCTTGACACAATATTTCTCACTGTGTCCCATTGTCTAATTCAGAATGTTTTGATGTCACATCACAGACAGGAGTATTTAATTATGAAACAAGATGGAGAATGAAACTAAAAATATCAACTTTGTCCTTCACAGTGAGAGCACTTCCAGACATTTGGATCATCACGGTTCTGGGCTACTTGTCGATTAAACTGGCCGTTGCTCTTGGACTAATTTGCTATTCATGGAAGACGCACAAGGTGAGAATTTCATGAACTTTTCAACATATGAAAAACCAATGGTGGGGTGTCTCTGGCATTGAGAAAATGGATGTTCACAGAACATATTAGAGTGGCAACAATCTGTATTTTAGTGTTTGGCAGAGAACAGTGCAACACAGAAATAGACCCTTTGGCCCATAATGACTGTGCTGAACATGATGTTAAATTAAACTAATCCATTTTGCCTGCTCGTGATCCAAATCTCTCCATTCCCTGCATATGAACGTGCCTATCTGGAAGCCTGTTAAAAGGCACAATCATAAATGTTTCTACCACAATCAATCTATAAACTTCATGAATTAAACATTTTCTGTCATTTCTCCACTCACATCTGCAACTAATCTATCATGCCAATCAGGATGCCCCACCAACTCCGGCGAACTTCATCAGCAGCACCATCACCGACCTCACCAACTCCGGCGAACTTCATCAGCAGCACCATCACCGACCTCACCAACTCCGGCGAACTTCATCAGCAGCACCATCACCGACCTCACCAACTCCGGCGAACTACCCCTCAGTGCCTCCAATCTCATAGTTCCCCAGCCCCGCACGGCCCGATTCTACCTCCTACCCAAAATCAACAAACACAATTGTCCCGGCAGACCCATTGTCTCTGCCTGCTCATGCCCCACCGAACTTATCTCTACCTACCTCGACTCCATCCTATCCCCCCTGGTCAAATCCCTCCCCACCTACGTCCAAGACACCTCACACGCTCTCCATCTCCTGGATAACTTCCGGTTCCCAGGCCCCCACTCCCTCATTTTCACCATGGATGTCCAGTCACTCTACACTTCCATCCCCCACAAGGATGGTCTCGAAGCCCTCCGTTTCTTCCTCGACCGTAGAACCAGCCAATCCCCATCGACCAACACTCTCCTCCGCCTAGCAGAGCTGGTTCTTACCCTCAATAACTTCTCCTTTGACTCCTCCCACTTCCTCCAAACCAGAGGCGTAGCTATGGGCACTCGCATGGGCCCTAGCTACGCCTGCCTCTTTGTCGGGTACGTCGAACAATCCCTGTTCCAGACGTACACTGGCCCCATCCCCGAACTCTACCTCCGCTACATCGACGACTGCATTGGTGCTACCTCTTGCACCCATGCAGAACTCACTGACTTTATACACTTCACCTCCAATTTCCATCCTGCCCTTAAATATACCTGGACTATCTCTGACATCTCCCTCCCATTTCTGGACCTCACCATCACCATCACAGGAGAAAAATTAGTGACGGACATTTATTACAAGCCCACCGACTCGCACAGCTATCTGGACTACACTTCTTCCCACCCGGTCCCCTGCAAAAAGTCTATCCCCTACTCCCAATTCCTCCGTCTACGCCGCATCTGTGCCCGGGATGAGGTGTTTCAGACTAGGGCTTCCGAGATGTCCTCGTTTTTCAGAAAACGGGGCTTCCCCTCCTCCATTATAGATGAGGCTCTCACTAGGGTCTCTTCTACATCCCGCAGCTCCGCTCTTGCTCCCCATCCCCCCACTCGCAACAAGGACAGGATCCCCCTCGTTCTCACCTTCCACCCCACCAGCCAGCGGATCCAACATATCATCCACCAACATTTCCGTCACCTACAACAGGACCCCACCACTGGCCATATCTTCCCATCCCCTCCCCTCTCTGCATTCCGCAGAGACCGTTCCCTCCGCAACTCCCTGGTCCACTCGTCCCTTCCTACCCAAACCACCCTAACCCCGGGCACTTTCCCTTGCAACCGCACGAGATGCAACACCTGTCCCTTTACCTCCCCCCTCAACTCCATCAAAGGACCCAAACATTCTTTCCAGGTGAGACAAAGGTTCACCTGCACCTCCTCCAACCTCATCTATTGCATCCGCTGCTCTAGATGTCAACTCATCTATATCGGCGAAACCAAGCGCAGGCTCGGCGATCGCTTCGCTGAACACCTGCGCTCGGTCCGCATTAACGCCACTGATCTCCCGGTGGCCCAGCACTTCAACTCCCCCTCCCATTCCCAGTCTGACCTCTCTGTCATGGGCCTCCTCCAGTGCCATAGTGAGGCCCGCCGGAAATTGGAGGAGCAGCACCTCATATTTCGCCTGGGCAGTTTGCGGCCCGGTGGTATGAACGTCGACTTCTCCAACTTCAGATAGCTCCTCTGTCCCTCCCTTCCCCTCCTCCTTCCCAGATCTCCCTCTATCTTCCTGTCTCCACCTATATCCTTCCTTTGTCCCACCCCCGACATCAGTCTGAAGAAGGGTCTCGACCCGAAACGTCACCCATTCCTTCTCTCCCGAGATGCTGCCTGACCTGCTGAGTTACTCCAGCATTTTGTGAATAAATCGATTTGTACCAGCATCTGCAGTTATTTTCTTATACTACAGGATGCCCCATCTATGCTAGTCACATTTGCCCACATTTGGCCAATACCCCTTTAACCTTTTCTTATCATTTACTTGTCCAAATGTTTTTTAAATGCTGTTACAGAACCCTTCTCAGCTATCTCCTCTGGTAGTCCATTCCAGAAACTTCTCACCATCTGATTGAAACAAATTGCCTCTGAGGTTCCTATGAAATCTTTCTCCTCTCACTTTAAACCCATGTCCTCTGATTCTTGATACCCAACCCTGGGTAAAAGACTGTGCATTCACGTATCTATTCCTCTTTACAATCTAACCTTGTAATTTTGTAAGATATCAAATTTGAAAGAAGACTTTATCAATACAAAATTGAAAACAAAATTACATATTCATGATGATATTGGTGTGTTTTTGTTTACATGAAATGGCCATGAAAATGTTTCCAACTTGATCTGCAACCTCTTACCTATCACTTCCAGTCTATTGTTTATCATTGAAGGGTAAACTCTTTATTTAAAAGCATATTTGTTGCTCTTGTTTGATACAGTGCAGCAGAAATCCATGGGAAGTTACAGGACACGTCACAAACGATTCAAAAGAAGCTGTTGCATTGCAGACCCTGAATTCAGCCCCTGATGTGAGAGGTCAGAATGAATGACCCAGCGCAGGAGGCCATTCAGCCCATCAGGATCATGCCCAAGAAAATTTGTGTTTCTGGGAAAAAAAATTGAGCCGAACGGAGACTTTGGAAATAGTTTTGTGGATTTATGTGCATTTGCTTTGTGCTTGTTTGGTATGTTGCCGGAGTCGGTTCTATCCCACAGTGAACATGTCAACAGTCTATGTCCTAGTGCTGGTTATTTCCCTTCGCAAAGACCATCTCCTCAAGTGCAAATGATTTACTTGTCATCTTTGCCAAAAAATGCATAAATACACTGATTTAACTGCAGAGAATGTAAAGGAAGAGTTGGAAATGCAGAATGTAGCATTTTTGGGAATGGAATTCTTTACTTTCAACCTAATTTGTAGCTTTCCTCCTTTGTACCTGCTCAGACTTAACGTAATTGTAGCATCAAGTTTTTAAATGCAATACATTTTCTGCCTGATTATTTACAAATGAGAGTCAGTTTTCTTCACACTGATTCGACTTTTGTATTCAGCTTCCACAGATGTTGTGGAAAAATAAAGAAGATAAATTATGCAACAAAAAACAAAGACCATTGCTGGGAAATGTGCTGTCCCTTCAGCTTATATCTCAGAAGGATAACAACTAACAATAATGATTTTACTGAAAAATGAAATTTCAGTTCTCACTCAGGTGTAGGAGTGAGGGAGAACTGAACTGTCGGAGGTTGTATCTATAGGATTATATAATCACTCGTAAATTGCCCGCAATCTCTGGGCAGCATGGTGGTGCAGCGGTAGAGTTGCTGCCTTACAGCGCCAGAGACCCAGGTTAGATCCTGACTACGGGGGCTGTCTGTACCTAGTTTGTACGTTCTCCCCGTGACCATGTGGTTTTCTCCAAGATCTTTGGTTTCCTCCCACACTCCAAAAAATGTACAGATTTGTAGGATAATTGTCTTGGTATAAATGTAAATTGTCCCTGGTGTGTGTATGTTAGTGTGTGGGGATCGCTGGTCATTGTGGACTCGATGCGCCAAAGGGCCTGTTTCCGTCCTTTATCTCTAAAATAAACTCACCCGCATTTCGTGAATCGTCAGTTATCTGCAAAAGGATCAATAGGGAAATTGTTGCCATTATCCTGACCGTTATTTATCCATAAATCAGCAGTTATTAATGTGAATATTAGCACATTGTGAGATCGTTCTCTGTGGAGATTGGTTGCTTAATTTCCTCTATTCCCACTGGGGCTACTCCTTCCAGTGCCATCGTTTTGTCAGTGGACTTTCCATCGAGATGGTTGTGTGTACATGGTGTTTAGCTTTAGCTGAGAGGTGTAGAGAGGGAGGGTATCATAGTGCCAGACATTACTTTACAGTTATTGTAAACTTTCCATATCAACTAAGGGAATGTCACAACAATAAAAACAAATGTGATTATTTCCCTTTATTTTGAATGTTGGGGGGCAGAGATCTCACAGATCTTGGCAACAACAAAGGGACACTGAGAGATACTGGCAGACAGGGGATTGGTACCCTTGGAAGAGCAGCTGGTGATGTGTAAATTACACCTCAAGGAAGGGTTTGGATCATGTTATCCTTGAAGGGCATAATCCACGAGTGAGGCAGAATCACGGATGCAGGAGCCATGTTTAAAACACCACAGAGAACTGAAATGGGTCTGTGGCTGATGAAAAGCAGAGACTGGATTGAAGAAGAAACGGCAAAGTGGTGGAAACAGAGAGCTGAGCTACAGTAAAGAGCAGAGAGTTCTGGAGGCTGTGGGGATCCACTCGGGAAGAATTTAATCAGAATTGGAATTCGTAGAAAGGATTTGAGTGCCAGGAGGGACTGAGGGAACCAACGTGGAGTTCGCTGCATCATCTGTCTGAGGGAGAGTGTGGGATGGACAGGAAGAGGATAGGAAGGGGAGAATGAAGGGAACTGGATCATCGGTCTGAGACAACTTGGAGTTAGAAAATTCAATACTGGTGCCTTTGGGTTGCAGGTACCCTAGTATAGCCAGGGGTTTAGAAGAATACCACCTGATATTCCACCTTGGAAAGCTGACAACCAATGGGATGAAAATTAAATATACTAATTTGGGGAAACATACACCTTCCGTGTTGTTCCCTCCCCCTCTTTTGGACCCCCCTCTAATACTCCCATTTTTGTTTCCTCTCCCATCTTTCCTCTCCAGTCCCCATTCTCCTCTCCGTCCGTCTCCGGGCTCCTTTCCCTCTCCACCCACACACTTCACCACTGGATCCCCTCCCTATCCGGTTTCATCTGCCCTCATCTCTCCCCCTAATGGTTCCCATCGGCACCATCATCACATCAGATTCCAGCACTTGTAGGCTCAGTCTCCTATCAAGTATAAAAATGGTAATAGATTCTTAAACCTCGTTGTTGTGTTGTGAGGTCAGGCTGCTCCGATCCTGACCATGGGACAAACTCATTCATTAAATGCAATGAAGTGATTTTCCTTACACTGTTGTCTCTGTGAATCACGAATTTGCTCTACATCGTTCAACCAAAGAAGAAACCTAATAATTCTCTAATATTACTGTTTCATCATTTTGTGGTAAACATGGAGCACGCATTTCAGCTCCACAGACAGCGCCGGGCTGCTGGAAAACACCGACACCCTGGAAAAAGAGAGAGAGAGAGAAAAGGCGCGAGAGAGAGAGAAGGCGCGAGAGAGAGAGAAGGCGCGAGAGAGAGAGAAGGCGCGAGAGAGAGAGAAGGCGCGAGAGAGAGAGAAGGCGCGAGAGAGAGAGAAGGCGCGAGAGAGAGAGAGAAGGCGCGAGAGAGAGAGAAGGCGCGAGAGAGAGAGAGAAGGCGCGAGAGAGAGAGAGAAGGCGCGAGAGAGAGAGAGAAGGCGCGAGAGAGAGAGAGAAGGCGCGAGAGAGAGAGAGAGAAGGCGCGAGAGAGAGAGAGAAGGCGCGAGAGAGAGAGAGAAGGCGCGAGAGAGAGAGAGAAGGCGCGAGAGAGAGAGAGAAGGCGCGAGAGAGAGAGAGAAGGCGCGAGAGAGAGAGAGAGAAGGCGCGAGAGAGAGAGAGAGAAGGCGCGAGAGAGAGAGAGAGAAGGCGCGAGAGAGAGAGAGAGAAGGCGCGAGAGAGAGAGAGAGAAGGCGCGAGAGAGAGAGAAGGCGCGAGAGAGAGAGAGAGAAGGCGCGAGAGAGAGCGAGAAGGCGCGAGAGAGAGAGAAGGCGCGAGAGAGAGAGAGAAGGCGCGAGAGAGAGAGAGAGAGAGAGAGAGAAGGCGGGAGAGAGAGAGAGAGAGAAGGCGCGAGAGAGAGAGAGAGAGAGAAGGCGCGCGAGAGAGAGAGAGAGAAGGCGCGAGAGAGAGAGAGAGAGAAGGCGCGAGAGAGAGAGAGAGAGAAGGCGCGAGAGAGAGAGAGAGAGAGAAGGCGCGCGAGAGAGAGAGAGAGAAGGCGCGAAAGAGAGAGAGAGAGAAGGCGCGCGAGAGAGAGAGAGAGTGTGGTATTATGGGAATAAGAGTGTAAGGAATGCGGTGGCCAGAGGTGACGTGGGGACCCGGGGTGTGGCAGTGAGGGAGTTGCCCGGGCATGCAGACAAGCAGGCGGCTGCTGTACAGAGTTGCTAATTAAAGGTATACTCCGTTTACGTCGTGGTACGAGCTTTATTATACAAATAAACGCGACATGGTGTCAGAAGTGGGATCCTTGTAAGCAAAAATATATTAAAAAAAAAAAAAAGAGGAAGGGGTATCGTTTGGCGCGAGATGGGAGACGAGCCTGCAGATATGGCGCAACCCACACCAACTGCTACGTTCACAATACAACCTCCAGAGCCATTCGATTTCACCAAGCCTCAAGAATGGGAGCGTTGGATCAGGAGATTCGACCGCTTCCGGCTTGCAAGCAATTTAAACGCGACGTCAGCAGAAAACCAGGTGAACACGTTAGTGTATTGCATGGGCGATGAAGCTGAAGATGTGCTAAAGGGGCTAACGCTAACTGCAGATGAGAGGAGGGAGTACACAGATGTCAAGGCGGGCTTTGATGCATTTTTTGTACCTAAAAAGAATGTAATCTATGAAAGAGCCAAGTTCAATCAGCGTGTGCAACTGCCAGGTGAAACGGTGGATTCCTTCATCACTGCTCTGTACGGATTAGCTGAACACTGCAACTATGGACAGTTGCAGAACGAGCTGATCCGCGACAGGTTAGTGGTCGGGCTGAGAAACGTCTCATTGTCAGAAAAGCTACAGCTAGACAGAGACCTAACCCTTGCAACTGCAATAACAAAAACAAGGCAGTCTGAACAAGTTAGACGACAGTGGTCTGACTTAAGAGGAGAAAATAGCGGTGCTAGCAAGTGCTCTAATGTTGATGCAGTATATGCTAAAAGCTACAGAAAACCCAAATTTCCCTCAAAGCCTCAGCCACAAGCACAAACACCAAGCAAAAATAGACTTAATACACGGCCTCAGCCAGGTTCAAAGGCCTGTTATAGATGTGGGAAAATGCCCTCGCATGGGAAATGGGAATGCCCTGCTAAAGATGCTGTGTGTCACAACTGTGGCAAAAAGGGACATTATGGTAGAGTGTGCAGAAACAGTGCAAAATCTCTCAATGCTGTCACTACAGAGGAAGAAGAGAGCTTTTTCCTGGGAGCCGTGGATGCTGGAAAAAACCCGTGGACGGTGCAGCTAGAAGTGAGACAAAAAAAAGTGTGCTTTAAAATAGACACTGGTGCTGATGTCACCGCCATGCCAGCCGAGGTGTACTATGACATTACAGGGGGGCATGATGTGAAACGCCTGGCAGTGTCGACACGCCCATTGTTTGGGCCAGGGGGCGATGCACTCTCTGTCCTGGGTGTAGCCAGAGAAACACTGCGCAGAGGCAGAAAGAAAGCCATAGAGAACATTTATATAGTAAAAGACCTGCACACTGCACTGTTGGGAAGGCCTGCCATAGAACGACTTCAGCTTGTGTGCAGGGTTAACGGCATCACCGTGGAATCAGTGAAACAACAATATCCGAAGCTGTGTAGCGGCTTGGGTCTTGTCCGGAGGCCATACTCAATTAAATTGAAGCCAGAGGCTGTGCCCTTCTCTCTCCACACGCCACGCAGAGTCCCTCTGCCGCTTATGGGAAAAGTGAGGAAGGAGATAGACCGTATGGAGAAGATGGGCGTAATCACCAAGATTGAGGAGCCGACTGATTGGTGTGCCGGGATGGTGGTGGTGCCGAAGAAAACAGGTGATGTTCGCATTTGTGTGGACTTCACAATGATGAATGGATCAGTATGCAGAGAAAAGTTTATCCTGCCTTCTGTCGAGCACACTCTGGGCATGCTAGCTGGCGCAACAGTATTCAGCAAATTAGATGCCAACATGGGCTTTTGGCAAGTACCATTGACAAAAGAGTCTGCCAAATACACCACCTTCATCACGCCTTTTGGGCGCTACTATTTTAACCGTCTACCCTTTGGCATAGCATCAGCACCCGAGCACTTTCAAAGGATGATGATGACAGAAGTGACCGGTGGCCTGGAGGGGGTACTGTGTCACATGGATGACATCCTGGTCTGGGGACAGACGCAGGAGGAGCATGATGTGCGGCTGCATGCGGTGCTAGAGAAGGCATATAAGGCCGGCATTACGCTCAACATGGACAAATGTGAGCTCACACGCCACACAGTCAGATTCCTGGGTCATGTGATTTCAGCAGATGGAGTGAAGCCAGATCCAGAGAAGACGAGAGCAGTACAAGAAATGGATGCACCCAAAAATGTCAGCGAACTCAGGAGTTTTCTGGGCATGGTCAATCAGCTGGGCCGCTTCTTGCCTAACCTGGCCGAAAAAGACAAAGTGCTACGAGACCTGCTGTCCAAGAAGAACCACTGGTACTGGGGGACAGAGCAGCAGGCCGCCTTTGATCGGTTAAAAACAGAGCTGTCATCCACACCAGTGCTCACATTATACAACCCAAACAGTGCTCTAAAGATCTCTGCTGATGCTTCTTCCTTTGGCCTGGGGGCAGTCCTGCTGCAGAAAAGCGATGCCATGTGGTCACCTGTGGCATATGCGTCCAGGTCAATGACACCGACAGAGCAGCGTTATGCTCAAGTAGAGAAGGAGGCATTGGCTGCGACATGGGCATGTGAAAGGTTCAGCTGTTTCATCCTGGGAAGACCATTCGAGCTGGAAACTGACCACAAGCCGTTGGTGAGTCTGCTGGGAGGGAAAGCTTTGGATGACCTCCCACCAAGAGTCCAAAGATTTAGGATGAGACTCATGAGGTACAACTATACAGTCAATCATGTCCCTGGCAAAAGCCTGGGGACAGCCGACACCCTATCGCGTGCTCCTCTGAGAGCCGCAAAAACACACGCAGACACAAGCCTATTAGAGGACACCAACATCTATGTAGACTCTGTCATCAGCAACATTCCTGTCAGAGGAGATTATCTGAGCAGCCTACGTGAGCACCTGCGGGCAGACAGCACATGCTCTGCACTGATGGAGTACTGCACAAACGGCTGGCCCGACAAAAGCCAACTGCAGGGAGTGCTGAGACATTACTGGGCTGAAAGAGCAGTGCTGATTGTGCACGATGGGCTGCTGCTGCGGGGCACGAGGCTCGTCATCCCATCAGCCTTACAAGGTGATGTGCTGCAGAGACTACATGAGGGACACCTGGGGGTGACAAAGTGCAGGGGCCGGGCCAAACAGACGGTATGGTGGCCAGGACTCAGCAGCCAGCTGAATGACATGGTGCTGAAATGTAGAACCTGCATCCAAGAGAGAAGGAATGTCAAAGAGCCGCTGATGCCAACGGAGATGCCAGACAGGCCTTGGCAAACCTTGGGAGCTGACCTATTCACGCTGAAAGACAAGACTTATCTACTAGTAGTTGATTATTTCTCAAGGTATGTGGAAGTTGCGCTGCTGACACACACAAGGTCCACAGATGTGGTGGTACACCTGAAATCCATGTTTTCTCGTCATGGAATTGGGGAAGTTCTTAAAAGTGACAATGGGCCCTAGTTCTCAGGTAGCCACTTTAAAGCCTTTGCAGCAGAGTATGGCTTTGTGCACATCACGAGCAGCCCCAGGTGGCCTCAGAGCAATGGTGAGGCGGAACGCGCTGTACAAACCGTGAAAAACCTGCTAACAAAGGCGTCAGACCCATATCTTGCATTGCTGGCCTACAGAGCAACCCCTCTACAGAACGGCTATAGCCCGGCCGAGCTGTTGATGGGGCGCCGCCTCCGCACTACTGTTCCTGCCCTTCCAACCCTGCTGAATCCAGTTTTGCCTGACTACAACGCGCTGGGGGCCAAGGAAAGGGAGAAGAGGTGGAACGACGCAAGATCCTTCAACAAGAGGCACGGAGCGAGAAATCTGGAGCCACTAGTACCTGAGGAGGAGGTGTGGGTCACCGATGCACGAGTCGAGGGCAAAGTGCCATCTACACACAATACCCCTCGCTCTTATATCGTCCAGGTGCCTCAGGGCACACTGAGAAGGAACCGGCAGCACTTGGTGCCGCTGCAGACCAACAGTGGGGTAGTCGACGCTGATGAGCCACCGGTGGGAGAAGATTCAGCTCCACCAGAGCCAGCTCCACCAGTAACAACATCACCCAGCAGAGAGGGCCCCACCACAGAGACTGTGCGGACCAGGTGTGGGAGAGAGGTTAGAAAGCCGAAGAGACTTGATTTGTGATTTATTGATCTGTTTTCTATAATAAAGGAAAAGAGAGGGTGAAAATGTTCGGTAAACCTGGTACATTTACCTGAAACCTGAGAGTTTAAGTTTTGAAGAACACAGCCTGCTAAAGTAATAGTTCACAGTATGGTAACGCGGAAGTTATTTTATTTCTATTTTGCATGCTTGAATCAGGGACAGGTCTTCCAGCAAAAGGGCAGAATAAACCCCTTAAGACCTGCAGAGACAAAGGTAGTCCACCCTTTGTTCTCAAAGAAAGGGAGATGTGGTATTATGGGAATAAGAGTGTAAGGAATGCGGTGGCCGGAGGTGACGTGGGGACCCGGGGTGTGGCAGTGAGGGAGTTGCCCGGGCATGCAGACAAGCAGGCGGCTGCTGTACAGAGTTGCTAATTAAAGGTATACTCCGTTTACGTCGTGGTACGAGCTTTATTATACAAATAAACGCGACAGAGAGAAGGCGCGAGAGAGAGAGAGAAGGCGCGAGAGAGAGAGAGAGAAGGCGCGAGAGAGAGAGAGAGAAGGCGCGAGAGAGAGAGAGAGAAGGCGCGAGAGAGAGAGAAGGCGCGAGAGAGAGAGAGAAGGCGAGAGAGAAAGAAGGCGAGAGAGAGAAAGAAGGCGAGAGAGAGAAGGCGAGAGAGAGAGAGAGAAGGCGCGAGAGAGAGAAGGCGAGAGAGAGAGAGAGAGAGAGAGAGAGAGAGATGGAGAACCGAAAATCAGGGCGGGGTCCATCCTCTCTCAGGACTTTGGCGCAGAGGGGCAGCCATTCGTTTACCTCAGTTGGAAATTACCGTTGCCTGAGAGGAGAGAGGGGGGTGGACGGACGGACGGACGCACGCGGTCAAGTGGACCCTACAGCAGTTGCGCTACTATCTGACCGAGCGAGTGTTTACTCTCGTCAAAGACCACGCTCCCTACAATGGATGGCAAACACCATGGACACTGACTCCAGAATAAGACGCTGGTTCGTCTCTCTACAGGACAACACGTTTCAGGTCCAACATCGTTCTGCAGCGCAGCTGAGGAATGCGGATGTCTTCTCCCGCTTCCATGCTCTCTGGTCGGGTCTGTTGCAAACCCGGGATCATCACTAAGGGGGAGTAATTGTGACCCCACCTTCTCCCTCAAGGCCGCTCCGATCCCTGTCACCGGCAGACGGGCCAGAAGTAGCCAGCGATCAGCGCCACAAACAGCGCCTGGCTGCCGGTAAACACGGGCGCCCTGCACCGAGCTGTGACCACAGTCGCATCAGCCACGGCTGTGTCCACATAGAGCCCTTGCACGGCAGGCGATGTCACATCATTGACCCGTACTGGGGGACAAGCCGTGTACTGCAGCCAAGCACTGCAGTACCGCGGGACCGTCTTCGGTCCCAGCAGCCGTTGAATTATCGCAGTTTTGTGCCAGAATTCTGCCAGAGACTCTGAAGGCAAAATCGCCAGTAAACTTGCAACAAATGGCACCTCATAATTACAGCGCTTAATCACATCAGGCCGCTTAACTGTAGTTTCCCTGCGTGTCATAAATGTGCATTGACTTGTGTCTGTGGCCGATGCCAGTGCATGAAGTGAAGCCTCTCTGGCCATGGATGGGAGATCGGTTCACCACTCATTACAATACAATGGTTGACATCACAGTTTGGAAGCCGCTTCCCCTTGAGGTGACGCTGTGGACCACACGTTACATACAAAATGCTGGAGTAACTGGGCGGGACAGGCGGCATCTCTGGAGAGAGGGAATGGGTGAAGTTTCGGGTCCAGATCCTTCTCGACCCGAGGCGTCACCCATTCCTTCTCTCCAGAGATGCTGCCTGTCCCGCTGAGTTACTCCAGCTTGTTGAGTCTATCTTCGGTTTACACCAGGATCTGCAGTTCCTCTCTACGCAATCGTTCATCGTTGTCAGTGTGGCACCGCTGGACTGATACAAAGCCGGCTTGTAACGCTCAGTCATCTCATTCATCCTTCTCTGTAATCAATCCCCGGGCACAGCCTGTTACTAACTCAGTGCATTCTACTCCTTCCTCGTCGGAGAGAGGAGGAGAACCTCTTCAAAGTAGATTTACCTTGAGGAGATTTTGCAGTGGAACGGACAAAATGTAGAGGAAGGAAGTGCAGATGCTGGTTTAAATCGAAGGTGGATAAAATGCTGGAGTAACTCAGCGGGACGTACATATTGCGTGTACATATTGAGTGTATGCAAGAAACTTGCTTGCCCCCCAGAACGCTTGTGCGACTCCGTGTGTTTCGCCCTTTGACATTACGACCTTACCTGCAAGGGCTCTATAGCCAGAATTAGTTCAACTCATCTGGACCTCGTCAGCCTCCTCCTTGTAAACACAGGCGGTTCCAGCCAGGCGGGAGAGAGAGAGAGAGAGAGAGAGAGAGAGAGAGAGAGGGGAAACAGGGCAGGAAGAAAGGGCGGGAAAGTGGAAGACCCCCTATTAACCGTGCCTCTTTTCACAGTCTCGGAAGAAGACTGAGACCGCCAGCACCTCCTCTTGAGGCGGGACTGAGCTGCTGGGATCAATCCAAGATCGCCGGTTTCTCCTCACTGATGACGAAGGGCTGTGGCCCCGTGCGGACCCGGACTATCTTGTGACTAGTGGGGTGGGCAGTGACGAGTGGGTTCACTCAAGGCTCGGTGCTGGGACACAAGTTATTTACAATATATATTAACGATTTAGACGAGGGAATTAAATGTGACATCTCCAAATTTGTGGAGGACACAAAGCTGGGTGGCAGTGTGAGCTGCGATGAGGACGCTATGATGCTGCAGGGTGACTTGGATAGGTTGGGTGAGTGGGCAGATGCATGGCAGATGCAGTATAATGTGGATAAATGTGAGCTTATCCACTTTGATAGCAAGACACAGATACATAGAAAATAGGTGCAGGAGTAGGCCATTCAATGTGATCATGGCTGATCATCCACAATCAGTACCCCATTCTTGCTTTCTCCCCATATCCCCTGATTCCAATAGCCCTAAGAGCTCTATCTTTTGAATGCATCTATTGAGTTGGCCTCCACTGCTTTGTGAGGCAAATAATTCCATAAATTCACAACTCTCTGGCTCAAAACGTTTTTCCTCATCTCAATTCTAAATGGCCTACCCCTTATTCTTAAACTGTAGCCCCTGGTTCTAGACTTCCCCAACATCAGGTACACGTTTCCTGCATCTAGCGTGTCCAATTCCTTACTAGTTTTATATGTTTCTATAAGATCCCCTTTCATCCTTCTCAATTCCTGTGCATACAAGCCTAGTGGTTCCATTCTTTCATCATATGACAGTCCTGCCATCTCAGGAATTAACCTCGTGAACCTATGCTGCACTCACTCAATAGCAAGAATGTCCTTCCTCAATTTAGGAGACCAAACCTGCACACAATACTCCAGGTGTAGTCTCACCGGGGCCCTGTACAACTGCAGAAGGACCTCTTTGCTCCTGTACTCAAATCCTTTCATTATGAAGACCAACATGCCATTAGCTTTCTTCACTGCCTGCTGTACCTGTAGGTAGATTATTATCTGAAAGGTGTCAGATTAGGAAAAGGGGAGGTGCAGCGGGACTTGGGTGTGCTTGTACATCAGTCACTGAAAGGGGGAAGAGGGGGGAGAGGGGAGAGAGGGGGAGAGAAGGGGAGAGAGTGCAGAGGGGAGAGAAGGGGAGAGAGGGGGAGAGAAGGGGAGAGAGGGGAGAGAGGGGAGAGAGGGAGAGAGGGGGAGAGAAAAGGGAGAGAGTGGAGAGAGGGGGGAAAGAAGGGGAGAGAGTGGAGAGAGGGGAGAGAGGGGGGAGAGAGGGGGAGAGAAAAGGGAGAGAGAAGGGGGGAGACAGAGGGGGAGAGGGGAGAGACAGGAGAGACAGGAGAGAAAGTGGGTGCCTCCCTGGTAGCTGTGCATCCCTCTGCAGACTTGAAGCAAGCCTGGACAAATCTGCAGTCCCTGCTCCTTGAATATTCCAGGGGAAAAAAAGCATCATCTTCCCTTTATTTAACCATCGTAATTGTGCCAAGCTCCATCAACTCTTCCTGCAATTGACTTTGTTCCAAAGAAATTACACACACTTCACCAGTGTAGGATTATCCATATATGTGTTGGACAGCAGCCTGAATTGCTTTGGGAAATACTGACATATGTAATATTTCAGAAATCGTAAACAATGAGTTTATTAATTGGAACGTGTGTCCAATTGTGGTGGGACCAGGTATGTTTTGAAGTCTGTGGTGTTCCATAGAGTTTAGACACAAATGAGACAAAATAAGATTTGAAACTCATCTGATATTATGCATTGGTCATTTTGAATTGTTGATTTCACCCAATGTGTAAACTTTCCAACATGCTGTTAGAACAATCCATATAAGGCTGCATCGTTCTTTTCTCTTTCCTTCTAACATCACAGTATACACTCAAACATTACACAACTTTTGAAAATGAGTGACGTGATGTTCCACTTTTGTCAATGTCACTTCATCAACCACACAGTTACTGCCCCTTCATAGAAATCTATCCACAGCAAAGCCCAACTGAACCACCTGCAAAATATATTCCATTTCACTCTGCCAGTTTTCCACACAAAGCTCCTGCAGACATTTAGTTCTCTTTCATGGGATGTGGAGGTTGCTACAAAGTTAGAATTTATTGCCCACCCCTAACTGCCCCCTGAACATAGTGGAGGGTTGGAACATTTCTCAGGACAGTTAAGAGCCAACTGCATTGCTGGGAGCCTGGAGTCACGTGGATGACAAACCAGGTGAGTTTTCCTCACCAGAAGGACATTCATGATCCAGGTGGGTTTGACAGCAATCTGGTGCCTTCAAAGTCTGGTCTTGTCTGGACATGTTAGTGGCACACACGGCGGAGGATGACACTTTGCAGTCGCTCGCGTCCGTCATTCAACACGGTTGGCCGGGCAAGTTGCATATGTTACCACTCTCTGTAGAGCCGTACTTTCCCGTTAGAGATGAGCTGGTTATCGAGAACAAGGTCATTATGAAAGGCCACAAAGCAGAGATCCCTGCCTCACTACGGCAGCAGAACTTCAACGCAATACATAGGGGCCACCCTGGTGCTGAGGCAATGGTTCAGCGAGCAAAAAGTATGTTTTTCTGGCCTGCTATGTCTGACTACGTGCACCACAGGGTACAATCATGTGCAGTATGTAACAGATTGGCCCCACATCAGCAAAGGGAACCACTTTTGCTGCACCTGGTTCCTGATTTACCTTCGTCCTCTGTGGCACTGACATTTTTGAGTGGTGTGGCAATCAATATCTGGTCCTGGTGGATTCCTATTCCGGGTGGTTTGAGATCGATTTGCTCCGCACAAATTCCTCAGCGGAGATGATTCAAAAACTGGCAAGACATTTCTCAGTCCATGGGTCTCCTCACACCCTCATGTCGCATAATGCCTCACACCCTCATGTCAATTTACCAGTCAGTGTTTCAAGGACTTTGCTACATGCTGGGATTATAAACACATCACCAGCAGCCCGGAGTATCCACAGTGGAACGGGCTAGCCGAGAGGGCTGTCCGTAATGACAAACAGGTCATGGAGAGATCCAGAAGAGCCGGATCCGATGTATTCCTGGAATTCCTCAATCTCCGTAATGTTTCACGTGACTGGGTGTTGGGTTCACCCGCCCAACGTTTGATGTCCAGACAAACTCGTACCACCCTTCCTGTTGCTAGACACCTGCTGCAGCCCTGTGTTCACGAGCCCCAATCTGTTCAGGCTCAGCTCCAACATAAACGGCAGATCCAGAAGGCGTATTACGACAGGTCTAGCCGTCCTCTCCAGCCTTTGTCGGAGGGTCAGATGGTCCGTCTGCAGACCCAGAAGGGTCATGGTCATCTGGGCGTAGTTAGTGGGACCTGCCAGGAGCCACGGTCCTATCTTGTCCAATCGGAAGGAGGAACCTACAGGCGGAACAGAAAACACTTTCTACCGGTGAATGAGCCGGTGCCATCTCAGCCGTGTCCGCATGGCTACACGGAGGTCACAGATGGCAGGTTACAGACCGATGGAGGCCAGGCATCGGCAGACCACAAGCTGGTCTTTATAGCAACAAAGGAGTCGCTGGTGCCGGTGATGGAATCACCCATAAAATCACCCATACAGTCACCCGTGACATCACCGGTGCAGTCTCCTGTGCAAAAGGCTGTTGTGACACCAGTGCCGTTTGAACCACCACCTACGGTGCTGCCACCTACAATGGGTACGGCGGAGGGCCTGTATCGTACTTGTGCAGGACGGGTCTGTAAACCCAATCCCAAGTACCAAGACTGTGGCTAGACACTTATTATGGACTCTAATTAATTACAGTTCTTACCGTTCCCTTTCATTTATCTTACTCAATTTGTATCCTCCTCTGCTTAGCGATTGTCGTAGTTGCTGTTTTCATCCCTTATATTAGGATGTCAGTCGGCTGTAGTTTTTTTTCGTTTTGTAGTGGCTTTATATACTCTTATCTAGTTTGGGGGCTTATGCTGAAGAAGGGGGATGTAGATCCATGTCTGGTTTTACAGTTGTGCATCCGGTCCATAATCCAGGCCGGGATTTGTACTGCATTATCCTGCGTTATCCTGGTGTTAGGAGATTATCCTGAGTGCTGGAGGTAACGGTAGCTGGCATCTGTACTGCCAATGATCTGCTAATAAAGGACTTATATACACCGGAGTGCCTCTGAATGTATCCACTCACAAACAACCATCAGGAAATTAATTCATAATTTAATCAACTCCTTTTATTTAAATTCCACAGTTTCCAAAGCAGACAAAGAGGTGTGCTCTCTTCATATCAAATCACCAGAACTCTACGCTGTCATCACTATAGCCTCTCTATTAAATTCACACTCAGCTTAGGTTTCCCAAGTCAATGTTCTTTGGAAACTGGAGGATAAATTTCACCCAGTGTCTCAGTGAAAAAAAACAGCATGAGGAATGGTAAAAAAATTTTAGGCTTCCAATCCAGAAAATATATCCACAATATGCAAGCACAATCCATACCCAGAACTGCTTGGTCAAGTTAGTGGAGCGGCACAAATTGCCACAGTCAGTCACCATCATAACTTGGAAATTCATTGCTGGTCCTTCGTTACTTTTGGGGCTTACTACTATCAAGAATACTGTGGGAACATCATTTACTAAACACTTCCGTGGTTAAATAAGGATGTTCACATCCTCATGGGTTAAAAATGGAAGCCTGAGAACAGAGGGCCACATCCAAAAGCATTGATTTATAAACAAAGTTTCTGGAGGGAATCACAAAGTGCAGCTCATCATCAGCTCAGGAGTTAGTGTCATCCTCATCGTGACAATAAATCTAATCAGGTTCCTTCCATAATCCGGGTTCACAACTCATTTTTGCCATATTGTGTGAATTCTGCAGAGAAATACAATTCATTTTTATTGCTGCTCACCCTCTGTTTTGATATTTTTCCCCAGCTCCTGAATCTTTCTCTTCGAAATTCATCTCATCTCCCCCTCCAACCCACACTGTCCCTCATGCTCACATTCTAAACACTGGGATCATCCCCTGTCCTCTCTGGTGCAAATGTTCCTGTTGGGGCACTTGCTGAGTTTCACAGCAGAAGTGAAGACAGGGCCCAACACAGATCCTTCCTCTTTCACGCTGATGTTATCTTCAGATACAACTTCTCTATTTACCCTTTACATTTAAAAATAATTCCGTATAATTCTATTTATGTAAATTTCTTAATACTTTGAGAACAGAACTTGGGGCATGTGTGCTGAGGATGCATTTATTATAAGGATTATAACTAACAGACAGAGCAGCTCAAGTGTCATCGTCAGTGATTGGAATAAATTGTGGCAGATAATTACTTTTTTATCATCCATTGCTAACTGCCTTGGAGAAGGTGATGGAGAGCTGCCTTCTTGATGTTCTGCAATCCTTTTGTTGAAGGTTCTCCCACACAGCATCCCCAATCCTCTCTCCGGAAATGGTTCAGTTTGTCCAAATGGGCGCGGTGGAATTGCTAGCATTTTAATGAACACAACCGGTTATGGATGTGGCCGTGTGAGATTTCATCACAAAGTGGCAGGACCTCCCTGGACTGCTTGTACTCTCTCGTGGAACATCAGCCGCTCATTACTTCACACACACAGCAGAACGCAGCAAATCACCTGGAGCTCTCCCATTTGAGATCCATCAGAAATTATCAAAACCACATTGGTTCAAGTCAATTCTAGGTGAAATGTCTTTGATCTCAAACATTCCCATTTTGAACATCCCTCTCTTTAATTGTTGTATAATTCTATATCTTATCCGATTTGGATCAACACCAGTGGTGCCGGAACCCTGAGCTGGAGGGGGAGTGTCCTTTGGTTTGCTAAGAGGCAGCGTCAGTTACTGTGCAGAGTGAAGGAACCTCATCTTGTCCTGTGCTGGGCTCAAAGCCACATTGCTGCTTCTCTGGAATTCCACACAAGTCCCTCTGCAGAAGGTCAGTAAACTTCAGACATTATTCTTCATTGCTTTAAAGTGGATTAATTGGACGGAAGTAAATGATTGAAATGGAGTTTGCAAAATTGATGTACTTCTTCAAATTTTATTTTTAAATGTGTTCTCCTATTGTATTGTTGGCGTCTTGACCAAAAATCGTAAGATTTTATTGTTTTTGCGACTTCCCATTGATTAAACATTAAAATAGCGGTGTTTCTACTGAATAACTGTTCTTGATTCTTTTTTACATATTAAATTTCCTGTTTGCTACCTGCTGGATGAAAATATTTCAATCTCCAACTCAGTTTGGTGTTTCTGGGTTCCAAAACAATGTTTGGATATTAAAAAATAATTCATGTGATAAGACAATGTTTTTTTAATTTATGTAAGCGAAATCATGGCAAACAAATCTATTGGAGATTATTGTGATGTACTATGTAGAATAGATAAGGGAGATGATGTCAAGACCCAAGAGTTTGCAGATGCTGGAAGCATGAGCAAAAAGCAAACTGCTGGAGGGAATTTGCAGATCAGGAATCATCTGTGGAAGTAAATGGACAGATGACCATTCACAACTGAAGAAGGGTCCCAATACACTGGGTCATCTGCTTATTTGCCTAGACAGATGCTGCCTGACCCACTGAGTCCCTCCAGCAGATTGGGTTTTTTTGTTTCAGGGAGAACAAGTGGCTGTGTCGAATTTTCGGAAGGTCTTTGAATTTTAAAATATGTGGATTTGGCAATATTAAATTGCCATGAATTGAATGTTATTTGGCAGACAGGAAACAGAGGGGAGACTTCTTTCGGGTGGCAGGCGATGATGAATGATCCAAAATCAAGCCTGTTCTTGAGCCCATTATTTTCAATGTTCATCAATGGTATTGACAAGGAAACAAATTTAATGCTTCTTAATGTCTCCTAATTACTCTCAGTTTCATGTCAAACTGAAAGTAATTTCAAAGAGTTTTCCAGTCGATCTCAGTCAGTTGAGTTACTTGCCAAATATACACAGATGTAGCAGAGTCATGACAAATAATCCACCCCTGATTCTCTTTTGAGTTTTTCAATAAGGTTTTGGGATAGTGTGATGTTTTCTGTGTCCTTCACATTTCTGATGCTTATTTACACATTGTGAAATTCAGTTAAGAAGAAAAAACAGGAAGAATAACAGCCCAGAGCTCAGAATCGCCATTTTTTTGTGGTTAAATTGCAAGACAGCTCTTAATGCAACCTTGACCAATGCTCTGAATGTTCCATCAGGTCCTGAAAGTGATATGGGGAAAGGTAGAATCCTCGCACCCTTCAAATCTCATTTTTTTAAATATTCAGAAATAAACTTTATTTCAGAATAAATAATATATGCAAAACTAGTCTGAAGGGTTCAAACTCGAAACTATCCTTGTTCTCCAGGAATGCTGCCTGACACACTGTTAATCCAGTATTTTATGTCTTTGCTTGGTATACCAGCATCTGCAGTTCCTTATTTCTACACAAAACTAACACTAAGCATACCATACACGTTCTTTTCTACCCTATCTACTTGTGCTGCCACCTTCGGTGTCCGATGACCTTGTATTCCAAATGTGCTGTAGATTTGTGTTTCACACAGGCTCAGTCTAAAACTG
This sequence comes from Rhinoraja longicauda, assembly GCF_053455715.1. Classification (NCBI taxonomy): domain Eukaryota; kingdom Metazoa; phylum Chordata; class Chondrichthyes; order Rajiformes; family Arhynchobatidae; genus Rhinoraja; species Rhinoraja longicauda. The sequence continues at coordinate 39,070,039 of NC_135966.1, read as the reverse complement.
CACGTTATTTCCCACAGGGAATCCACAACATGAGGCCGAGGTTTCTCTACAGCAGTTTGCCAGCTGGTTTGATGTTCGGTTTCTTTGTTTTCCTGCTTCGACCTGTTTCCACACAGAGTAAGTGCTTTCTCTCCACCGGCCACAATCACGTTGCTTTACTTTATCATTGTCCGTGTAAACCCACAACATTGTCAAACTCACTTTCCTCTCCACGACCCTGAATATGCTGCTGCCTCACAAATCCACGCCATCCTTGCTGGAGCTCCATTTCTGAGCCCCTCCCATCACCCGCAATGTCTTCACTTCACGCTCCCGCACAGTTCCCTCGGGCAGCCTCCGACAATCCACCCTCCGACAATCTATTTCTCAGACAATTCTTCACAGGGAATGAAAAACACAAAGTGCTGGAGTAACTTAGCATGTCAGACAGCACCTCTGGTGAACATGGATAAGTGACATTTCAGGTTAAGAACCTTCTTCATATTGACAGACGCCTGATGAAGGGTTCTGACCCAAAATGTAACATATCCATGTTCCCCAGAGATGCTGCCTGACCCGATGAGGTACTCCATCCATCACTTCATGTATTTTCTGAGGAAGATCAAAACTTTCTGGAAATAAATGAAATTCAAAATTAATAAATGCAGACAAGGGGAGGAGGAAATGTGTTCTAAATGTTAATTCCTTAATTGTCCCTCTTTCCAACCGAAAAGATAAATCGTATTTATTTCTTGGATAATGGAGGCAACATTACGTTAAAAGGACCGGACAATCCTGGGAGTGACACTCTTGTCTGGGAATGGGAACCACACTCAGTGCGGGGAATCCAGACAGTGTTAACTCGCAGCAGAGCGGACATGCATTGGACCATCCAGTGGGGAGATGGCTGGAGAGACAGAGACGTGAACCAGGAAGTGGATGTGGATGCCAATACTTGTAATCTGGCAATCAAAAACAACGCATTTAAATGGGCGGGATTGTTCACTTTGTTTAAAACACAACCGAGGAAGCAAATCCTGAAACAATATGAAATATTTGGGATCAAAGGTGAGTGGGCGAGACACGGATCAATAATGTCTTTCTCTGTAAATATTGTCACGTGTAAACCTTATGTTTTGATGTGAATACTCCAGTCACTCTGGGTTGTGGGTGATAATGGGACTACAGTTAGTTTCTTCACTTTTATTTGATCACAGACAATCCCAGTAGCACGTAACTCAACATGTCCACCAGGGGACTTTTCTACGATCCGCAAAATAATTCACCAATATAATTCAACAATAGCCGATGGGAACCAAAATTAATGGGAGAAGACTAACTCACAAATATCTTATACAATAATTATGGTATCATTAGTAGCCATATAATAACAACAGTAGAAATAATAGTATAGTGTGTAGTATTATTATAAACCTGACAAAAATAAATGCAAAAAAATCAACTAAGTTTGCGGTCTTCCCTTGCCACAAAAATAAATATACTCATTTAAACAGTGACCAACAAGGGAAAGATACGATACAATACGATACTATGGCGAGTCCGGAAACTTGTTCTTTGTTGAAGAAGTTTATTGCGACAGCAATATTCGATTACAAAGGTTTCTCAACAAGATAACGGACAACCATCAAAACTCACTGTCTTCTTCGAAGACGTCTCCGAACTAACTCTTTTCGGGCGCCAAAAGCGCACATGACAACGCTGTCCAATCAGCGATGTCGCTCTCTGGACCAATCCCTACGGTCGCGCCCACACGTGACCTTGCTGGCCAATCTGAGGGTTCGACGACCAGGACCACTCTCTATGGTCGCTACATGACCCCCCCCAGAACCCTAGGTACGGAACCTAGCAGGGAGCCGGATTTCGCGACCAGAACCAGTAAGGAGAGGGGCAGCCTGAACCACAGAAGCCGGGGATTCCGGACTTGGTGGAACAGCCGGAGCGGGGGGTCCTGGACTGATCGGAACTGCCGGAGGCCGGCCTCTCCTAGGTGGTTGGCCGACCAGGACTGGTTGGTCCGGATCCAAGTGCGCAGGTTTAAGCCTGGACACCGAGACGAGCTCACTCCTGCCGCCCACGTCTAAGGTGAAGGTAACCGTCCCCTTACGCAAAACCCGGAATGGCCCTTCATAGACCCTCTGCAACGGGGCACGATGGGCATCCTTTCGCAAAAATACAAACTCACAGTCCTTCAGGGAAGGCGGTTCGTGAACCATGGGACACCCATGACGTGAAGTCGGAACTGGGGCCAGGGAACCCACCCGTGCCCGGAGCGATGCTAAGACTGATGGGACTGGAGGCAGCTGATCGGAGGGGTCCGGAAGCAAATCCCCGGGTACTCTAAATGGCGAGCCATATACTAGCTCCGCGGACGAAGCACCGAGATCTTGCTTAGGAGCAGTCCGGATGCCCAGAAGGACCCAGGGGAGTTGGTCTACCCAGTCCGGGCCTTCTAGCCTCGCACTGAGGGCCGCCTTGAGTTGACGGTGGAACCTCTCTACAAGCCCATTTGCCTGGGGGTGGTATGCTGTAGTGTGTTGTAACCGGGAACCGTACAGCTCTGCTAGCGTGGCCCAGAGGGACGAAGTGAACTGCGGCCCCCTGTCGGTGGTAATAACCGCCGGAACCCCGAAACGTGCTACCCAATGGAGGGCCAAAGTCCTGGCACAAGAGGCTGCCGAGATATCGGACAATGGGAAAGCCTCTGGCCACCGGGTGAACCGATCCACCACCGTGAGGAGATGGGTGTAGCCCCGGGAGGAAGGCAAGGGCCCGACTAAATCCATGTGAATGTGGAAAAAACGGACCGCTGGGACCTCAAACTCCTGTACGGGGGGCTGGACATGGCGCTGGACTTTAGCGGTCTGGCAGGGAACGCAGGAACGGGCCCAACCAGCTACCTGTTTACGCAGGCCATGCCAGACAAACCGAGCGGCTACTAACGCAGAGGTGGAGCGGATGGATGGGTGCGCCAGCCCGTGAATGGCATCGAAAACCCGGCGCTGAAGGGAGGGCGGCACTACCGGCCTGGGACGGGGAAGGGAAACATCACACCAGACTTTGTGCCTTCCCGCAGGCTACCTGAGCCAACATCAACCCCGAAGTGGTGGACTGGTATGCCGAGGCGGTATCCGCCAGAAGCTGTGCCTCCGCAAGCTCCTGGGGATCCACCTCGCAGTCCACCGCCGAAATGGGGGAACAAGTAGGCCTAGACAGGGCGTCAGCAACGGCATTAAGCTTACTCGCGACATGACGGACATCGGTGGTAAATTCGGAGATGGCAGTCAGGTGCCGCTGCTGGCGAGCCGACCATGGGTCAGACAATTTGAAAAATGCAAACGTTAATAGTTTATGGTCCGTAAAGGCCACAAATGGGCAGCCAACAAGGAAATACCTGAAATGACGAACAGCTAAATAGAGGGCCAGAAGCTCTCGGTCAAATGCGCTATACTTCAGCTCAGCCGAACTCAGTTGCCGGCTGAAAAACGCCAAGGGCTGCCAAAGGCCACCGACCTGCTGCTCCAAAACCCCACCCACCGCCACGTCAGACGCATCAATCGTCAGGGCCGTGGGGGCGGAGGGGCTCGGGTGGACCAGCATGGTGGCGTCTGCCAAAGCCGCCTTAGCTGCTGTAAAAGCCGACTCTGCGGCCGGGGACCATATCAACTCTACCGGTTTACCCGCAAGGCACTGGAAGAGTGGGCGCATGACCCACACTGCTGCCGGGACGAACCTATGGTAGAAGTTAACCATACCTACGAACTCCTGCAGCCCTTTCACTGTGGTGGGCCTGGGAAATGCCCGGATAGCCTCCACCTTCTCGGGCAAAGGGGTGGCGCCGGCAGGGGTGATGCTGTGCCCTAAAAAATCGAGAGAAGGGAGGCCGAATTGACACTTGGAGGGTTGGATAATGAGCCCTTGGTCTTGGAGCCGCTGGAATACAGTCCGCAAGTGGACCTGGTGTTCCTGCACTGAGGGGCTGGCAACCAGGATGTCGTCTAAATAAATAAACACAAAGGGTAAACCCCGACCCACACGGTCCATCAGTCGTTGGAAAGCCTGTGCCGCGTTCTTTAAACCGAAAGGCATGCGCAACCATTCGAACAACCCGAACGGAGTGATCGTGGCAGTTTTTGGTATGTCCTCCGGCCGCACAGGAATCTGGTGGTATCCTCGTACCAAGTTGATCTTGGAGAACACCACCGCCCCTTCCAACCCAGACGAAAAGTCCTGCAGGTGCGGTATGGGGTAGCGATCAGCCGTGGTGACAGCATTGAGACGCCGATAATCGCCACATGGTCTCCACCCCCCAGATGCCTTGGAGACCATATGCAACGGCGAGGCCCACGGGCTGTCGGACTGACGGACAATGCCCATTTCCTCCATCTTCCTAAATTCCGCCCGCGCCACCACCAGTTTGTCAGGCGGTAGTCTCCTGGCCCGAGCGAAAACGGGAGGGCCCTCGGTGCGAATGTGGTGGACCACGCCATGCTTGGCCGAAGGGGCGTCAAAACGCTGGATGAGCAGCTCTGGAAACTCCGCCAGGACCTCAGCATACGAGTCAGAGGACGCGGTGACGGCCTGGACAGTAGGGCTGGGCGGGGAGGCGATTGTCGGAGCGACGGGCTCCTCGCTGGCGGAGGGTCGGAGGTCGTTACCGCGGACATCGGGGACCAGTGAAAAGGCCCAGAGAAAATCTGCGCCTAGGATCGCTTGTCTGACGTCTGCTATTGTTAAATCAAATTCTTTACCTTCAGTCTGAATAATCACACGTGATACTGGATTAGCACATCAGATTTATTCCACCATGGGGTTCTTCCCGAGAAGATCTCCAGACACAACACTAGTGTCTGAAGAGACCTCAACTCAGGAGAGGGGAAGAACAACTTCTCCACGATTGTTTACTTTTTTATACAGAAAAGAGAGGTGTGACAAAAAGAAATCAAGGACCAATTACACATCTAATACAATGACCAATTACACATCTAATACAATTACTATGGTTACAGAGAAGACACAATCATTGATACAGGTCACATGCTCAAAAACCAAACCATTAATATAAGTCACATGTATTTAGAGAAACGCATCAATTTACCTAGCGTGGATTCAAACTTTTCCTCCTTTCACACGCACCCAAATAAGGAGTTGCTACTAAGAAAGAAACTTTCTTATCTATATAGACGAGCAATCTCGCAGCTGCATGACCTTGCTTTACTGTTTCAATACACAGTACTCTCAGTCAGACAGAGTGGGAGAGGACAATAGCCCATCTCTTCTGTACACTCCTTATCACTCGTAAAGGGACAAACACATTCTGTTCCCAAGGATAACATTTCTGCCACAAGCATCCATCTTACTGCTTTCCACTAAAATAAGCATCCATTTTATATTAGCTAAAACAACACAAGAAACCATCTTTACTACAACAAAATATAATATCTCTAATTGACTATACCAGCTAATAGCATAGATTCACATTATAATGAATGGCCATTCGTACGTGCGGAGGCCTAAAACAAGGGACATCTTCCGCGTACCGAACGTGCGGATGGGGCTGCCGTTAACCCCGATGAGGGTAGGACCTGTCTTACCCGATCTGGTCTCAAGGTCGGTCGGCGGCACGATACTGACAATGGCTCCCGTGTCCACCAAAAATTCTGTGTCCGTGAATCGATCTCGGACGTAGAGGCGTCGGTTCTGGCCAATCGCAACTGCCCCTATGTACGATCAGCCGAGGCATTTCCCACGAAAGTACAAGGTGAGCGGCAGTTGCGGGATTCTCCACCCCATCGTAGATGATAATAGCACCAGCTGCGCTTGTGCGGATCCTTTTGGCGGGTTTTGGAGGACTGGCGGGAGACGCGGCGCCATCTTGATGTCGCTGTGGCGTGGTCACTGATGTCGAGACCTTGTTGATCGAACCGCTTCCTTTCGATTTGGCCGCCATGAGCGCATCAGCTTTTTCTGCATATGCCTCGGGGTCCTTAAAAGAACAATCCGTGAGCAGAAGTCTGACATCTTTGGGAAGCGTCTCTCGGAATGCCTGCTCGAACATGAGGCAATCCGTATGTTCACCGGCTAGCATCATCATCTCGGCCATGAGAACGGACGGCAGCCGATCTCCGAGATCCGGTAGGTGCAGAAGTTTTTTAGCGCGGTCATGCCTATGGAACCCGAAGGTTCGTAGTAACAGTGCCTTCATGGCCTCATACTTGCTTTCTGCAGGAGGATTGACAATGAACCGCATCACACGTGTGGTCGTCTCCGGCGATAGAGCGCTGACGAGGTAGTAATATTTCGTCGCGTCTGTCGATATGTTTCTTAAATGAAACTGGGCTTCGGTGTGGACAAACCAAGATTGTGGTTGATGTGTCCAAAACGACGGAAGGTGAACGCTTACTGCGCTTAGCTCCGGTGTGCCAGGCGCAGCATCCAACAATGGGGCGTCGTGTTCGCTCATGGTCGGTGATCGCCCAGATCACGTCGGGGTCACCAATATGGCGAGTCTGGAAACTTGTTCTTTGTTGAAGAAGTTTATTGCGACAGCAATATTCGATTACAAAGGTTTCTCAACAAGATAACGGACAACCATCAAAACTCACTGTCTTCTTCGAAGACGTCTCCGAACTAACTCTTTTCGGGCGCCAAAAGCGCACATGACAACGCTGTCCAATCAGCGATGTCGCTCTCTGGACCAATCCCTACGGTTGCGCCCACACGTGACCTTGCTGGCCAATCTGAGGGTTCGACGACCAGGACCACTCTCTATGGTCGCTACAATACGATAGAACGTTATTCATCCCACAGGAGGGAAATTGATCTGCCAATGAACTGTCATGAAATATCGATTATGAGCTGCTAATTATGCATAAGATAACATGAAGAGTATCAAATGCATTCAGATCCACAAAACATAAAATCTTCTTTTTAATTATTTGTTTTTCCATATGTTTGTCCATTTGGTTTCTGCCATTGATTTTCTTTTCCGAGGAAACATAAGGAGTCATTACAATACAACAAACCATTAACAAAAATTGAATGAGGTGTCAAAGACCTGTTATTACTTGGGTGAGACACGGATCAATAATATCTTTCTCTTTAAATAAAGTCACATATAAAGATGAGGGATGACGAGAATTATGGGATTTCTTCCACAAGGTGAAGAGAGAATATTCTAGTCAAACAACAGGGGAAAAGGTTTTACTTCATTGATTCTCAAATGATCTGTGAGTAAAAACAGTTAATGATAATGTCACCTTAATAGTAAATGACAATTTCAATTTCACTTTAATAGTAAATGATAACTTCACCTGAAACAGCAGGGAAAGGAATCTCCCCACTGTGAGTACAATGGGCTTCTCACTGACACACTGTTAGATGGACTCAGTGTTGTCGAGTTACCAACAGATGATGTGTGGAATTAAGTCTCAGCTCTGTGGGCCTGTGGTGAGCTTGGCCAGTGACACTTGTCTCACTTGGTTGAGATCCCAGAGGAAGTGCATCATCCATGGAACTTACACGCGGTCAAAGGTTTCCCACCTTGAGGATTGTCGGGCAGACATGACAAGGTTAAATGGACAAATGGACAAATGGACAAATGTATCAATCCAGTTACATCTAAATGTTTAGGAAGGAACTGCAGATGCTGGTTTAAACCGAAGATAGACACAAAAAGCTGGAGAACCTCAGCGGGTCAGACAGCATCTCTGGAGAAAAGTCTTCTGTCTGATGGAGGGTCTAGACCCGTGAATTCAGGTGCAGAAATATTTCAAACACGAAGTTTATATAATTCCAGGAAGCAACATAGAGTCATAGAGTGATACAGTGTGGAAACAGGCCTTTCGGCCCAACTTGACCAGACTAGCCAACATGTGCCAGCTACACTAGTCCCACCTGCCTGCGCTTGGTCCATATCCTTCCAAACCTGGCCTATCCATGTACCTGTCGGACAGTCCCTTCCATTCTCTATCTCGAGAGATGCTGCCTGTCCTGCTGAGTTACTCCATCATTTTGTGTCTACCTAACTGTTTCATAAACGTTGGGATAGTCCCAGCCTCAACTACCTCCTCTGGCAGTGGCATGAGTGACACTAGAGCAGTAAACATAAAATGTATGAATGCATCAATGGAGGGACGGAGACCAAAAGACAATGAGGACCCGGCGTGGGGAAACCGCTGTGTGTCTGTGTGTGTGTGTGGGTGTGTGTGAGTGAGTGTGTGTGAGTGTTTGTGTGGGTGTGTGTGTGTGCGGGTGTGAGTGTGGGTGGGTGTGTGTGTGTGTGCCTGTGTGTGCGGGTGTGTGTGTGTGTGTGTGGGTGTGTGTGTGAGTGTGTGTGTGTGAGTGTGTGTGTGTGTGGGGGGGTGTGTGTGTGAGTGTGTGTGGGGGGGTGTGTGTGTGGGTGTGTGAGTGTGTGAGTGTGTGTGTGTGAGTGTGTGTGTGTGTGGGGGTGTGTGTGTGGGTGTGTGAGTGTGTGTGTGTGTGTGGGTGTGTGAGTGTGTGGAGGGGGGGGTGGAAAAAAAGGAGGAGCCGGCGTGCTTTGTAATTTTTTCTGCGCCGCATGGTCAGAAGTATTCCATTTCATGCTATCAATGTGTGGAACAACAACAACGTAACTGAATGGACCGATTCAGATTCAGATTCAGGTAAGTTTATGGTCATAAACATAAGGATGCAACAAGATTCTTTGTTCACATGAAGCTCATGGAGTAAAAGTTAATGGCGGATCAAACAATAAACATATGAACAAATGCAAAACAGCAGAACGGTGCAGAGTTTGCATGAACGCAAAATAAAAGTAAAGTGCAATAACTGCAAGAGCCCGTGACAGCACCTCCAGGAAGTGTGAGTGAAGGTGATGAATGATTCGGGAGTCTGAAAGCAATAGGGAAGAAGTTCATAAGTCTGTTCATAAGTTTTCAGCTGAGGTGGGATTGAGCCCAGTCATTGGACTGGACACACCACGACTCACTCTGAATCTCATTGATCTGTTGTTCACAGTTGAAGCAAGTCAACAGCGCCCTCTGCTGGGAAGTGACGTCACACTCAGCTGCACCATCTCCAGACTCTCAGATACAGTCAGTCTTCACTGGAGACCAAAGGACTCATCCCAGCAGAACAGGAGGGACACGGAGCAGATCCGCCTGAACAACACGGTCTATCTGATGGTCCGACATGTCACAGTGGAGGATGGGAAGCTGTATGTGTGTGAAGTGCAGGAAAATGGAAAAATCATTCACACAAGTTACGCCAATGTTAATGTAACTGTGGGTAAGTGTTAATACCTCATATTAGATATTGAGCAGACACTTGTGCCATTGGTGCTTCTTATGACATCATGGGAAGAATTGTAGTTCGTGGCCAAAAGCTCTCTTGGAGAAAATGTGCTCTCTTCCAGAAGGTCTCCCTGTGGAGCAGCTGCCTGTTCATCTCTGTTTGACAGATACACAATACCGAAAGAATGAATTCTTTATGTTTAGTAAGAGGGGGGCAGGAAGGACGGAGAACAAAAGACAATGAGGACCCGGTGGGGCAGGCTACATCTTTGGAGAACACTAATAGTAGGTGACGTTTTGGGTCAGAATTCTTCTTCAGATTGGCCATCCTCTCCATTTCCCTCAGTGACCCTTCTCACCGAGTCCTGCTGTTGTTTGAAGTGATTCCAGCTGCTGCAGACTTGGGCTTCAGATCAGCATTCAGCTGGAAGCAGAACCCAGGGAAGAGGGAAGGGCAGGGAATCAATGGGTGTGAATGGGAGAGGGGTGGTGGGAATAATGGGAATGAAGGGAAGGTAGGGATTGGATGTGGAGGGGAAGGAGGCAGCCGGTGGACAGAGGAATGTGACAGAGAGTGGGGTAGGGCCGATGTTTGCAGGTTGCTGGTTCTGTAAGAGGGTGAGTGAGAGAGTCAGGAGACGTTCACCAATCCCATGGGGGAGTCACTGGGATGCCAGACCAACTCATTATTGTGCAAAACCCACCCTATGAAGATGCCAGTGATTCCAGGGGAATCTGTTCCCACCACCTTGTTCTGTAACCTGGTCACCCTGTGCACTACATCTCTCCCCAAGCTCAATGGAGAACAGGTTCTGCTGTGCGGACATTAACATGGACACATGAGCGTTGCAAACTCTGCCGGGGTCTGACGCGGAAGGGTCACGATCCAATGTATTGTAGACATGAACAACTGCTGATATTTACAAAAACGACGCAAAGTGCCGAGTAATGGCGGGTCGTGCAGTATCTCAGGGTGCTGCCTGACCCGTGTTTTGGGTCGACACCTTTCTTCAGACTGTTTGTAATAGGGGGGAGAAAGCTGGAAGAGAGTTGGGGTGAGACAAAGCCTGCAAGTGGTCGGGCGATATAGGTGAGAGGTGAGGGGGGGGGGGGGGGTGTTGATTAGAAAATGGTCGGGCAAAGGCCAGAGATGAAATTATGAAAAAAATGTGTGATATGATAACGAGAGAGGACACATGAAATGTGATGTCAGAGGAAGTAATATATGTGGAAGCGGATTGAGGGAATTGGAAATGTGGGGGGAGGAATTTGTTCACATGTTAGTAACCAAACACTGAATAATTCAAGGTATCACAAAATGCTGGAGTAACTCAGCGGGTCGGGCAGCATCTCTGGAGAGAAGGAATGGATGACATTTCGGGTCGAGACCCTTCTTCAGACTGATGTCAGGGGGGGAGGGGCGGGACAAAAAACGGATATAGGTGGAGACAGGAAGACAGTGGGAGAACTGGGAAGGGGCGGGTAAGAGAGGGACAGAGAAGCTATTTAAAGTTAAAGAATTCAATGCGTTTTGTTAGTGTTTTTCCTTTCTGTAACCTGCTACATTACAGCTACACAACTAATTAACAGTGGCTTTACTCTCGTGTCTTGGGTTCAGCCATTTTAATTCAGGATCACACTGATTACAGCCTCATGGGTAATATATCCCCGGTACTGCACCACCGGGTGCGCTATTCCCATAACATCCCCCTTTATTTACAAAAGAGATATGTACAGGAACTTTACATGTATAGCCCTAAATTAAATTCTTCCATGGCAACTTATTTCACTGAGTCCAACATGTCTCCAACAGTCCACTTTCCAACATGCCTTTGACAATCCATTTCCTTAGTAGCTTCCAAATTTTCCTCCCTTGGATCTGCGACAGTTCAGTGCTCGGAATTATCTAAACTTTGAACAACACATGTCTGGTTCCTCATTCCCTTTCCCTTTTTATTTATTCAGTTTTATTAGCCATTACCACTACTTCTACATAAAACAATGCATATCAAACTATAACCAAAAATATAACATTAACTTTTTAAACATAACCTAATATCCTTTACATCTATATTCAACTACATGTACAGGCCCTATCCTTATGTGGGCACATAATCCTGCAGATAGCGTGGTTTTCGAACGCATCTACCAGATCTTGTTGTCAGGGTTTGATGCTCCCTGGGGACTGGTGGTCGGCTCATAGGTCGATTTTCTCGCACCGGTTCAGGCAATGTCACCAGGTCATCTAGGTCAACATCAACGCGATGAAATGGCTCGTTGGTCTTCCTCAGACGGTCTCGCTCCAGTTCAGGCAACGTCACCAGGTCATCTAGGTCAACATCAACGCGATGAAATGGCTCATTGGTCTTCCTCAGATGGCGCCGATTCCGATGATAGATGACGCCGTCCTCAGTTCTGACTTCATAAGATCTGGGTTGCGCAACACGGCCTACAACCACAGCCTTCCTCCAGCACTGATGTCGTTTATCGGTCGGCTTCACTCGAACTGGATCGCCAGCTTTCAGGGGAATCAGATCTTGAGATCCTCTGTTGTAGTAGTCTGCTTGTCTGTCTCTAGCTGCTCTCAACTCATCTCTTACTTTTTTCGGAATTTCAGGTTTGAGTAGCCTCTGAGTAGTCGGTAGAATGGTCCTGGTACGTCTGTTCATCAATCTTTGAACTGGACTGCTACTCATGCCAGGTGTTGGTGTGTTGCGAAAAGCTAGTAGGCTCAGGTAAGGGTCAGCTCCAGCAGCCTTAGCCTTTCTCAGCAATGACTTCACAACTTTCACACTGCTCTCCGCCTTTCCATTACTCTGTGGATAATAGGGTGATGTGCTCGTATGTTCAAACTGCCACTTCTTGGTTAAACTCTTGAACTCCTCAGCTGTGAACTGTGGCCCATTATCTGTGATGAGCTGATCTGGTATTCCATATCTTGCGAACTAGCCTTTGATTTTATGGATGACATTCACTGCCAGTGTTTTCTCTAGATAATCTATTTCCCAATATCCTGAGAAATAGTCCACAGTGATCAAATAGTTCCTTCCATCCAAGTGGAACAAATCTGCACCCACCTTCGCCCATGGTCTCTCTGGAATTTCATGGGAATGCAGCGTTTCTTTTGGTTGCTCTTTCCCTTGAGCTTGACATGTCTCACATTTTTGTATGAAGTCCTTGATTTCTGCACTCATTCCGGGCCAGTGCAGACATTCTCTTGCCCTTCTTAGACAGCCATTCACACCAATGTGGGAATCATGTACTCTTGTGAGCATGTCGCATCTCCTGGCTTTAGGGATGATTACTCTCTCTCCCCTAAATATGAGACCATCTCCAACACTCAGCTCGTCCCTCACATGGAAATAGGAGATGAGCTCTGGGTCAACATCCTTCTTGTTCTCTGGCCAGCCTCGTTTGATCACCTCTTGCAGTTTCTGCATAGTCTCATCTTCTCCTGTTGCATCCCTTATGCCATTTAGCAGAGGCTGTGCTATTGGGATGTGCCTTGCCAGGTTTACAGTCTCCAGTTCTCTCATGGTCTTGTCCGTCTTGCCAGTCTGTATATACGCTCTGCTCAGCGTGTCTGCAAGCTGCATCTCCTTCCCTGGTCTGTATCTTATTGTCACATCATAGGTCTGCATCCTCACCAGCATCCTCTGCAATCTCTTTGGTGCCCGATGAAGTGGTTTTGTGGCGATTATCTCCAGTGGCTTATGGTCTGACTGCACATTCACTGGCCTTCCATATGTGTACACATGGAACCTCTCTAGACCAAACATCACTGCCAGCAATTCTTTTTCTATTTGTGCATATCTGGTCTCTGCATCCGTCAGGGCCCTGCTGGCATAGGCAACTGGATGGCCCTCCTGCATCAGCGCCGCACCAAGTCCAGTTTCTGACGCATCGGCTTGTACTGTCAGCTCCTTGGATGGATCATAGTATCTGAGCACTGGCTCGGCAGTTACTAGCTTCTTTATGTCCATCACCGACCTGTCATGCACCTGTGCCCACCACCAAACTACATCCTTCTGTGTCAGCTTGCGCAGCGGTTCACATAGGTCGCTTAATCCAGGAAGGAATTTGCTCAAGTAGTTAACAAAGCCAATAAATCGCTGAACTCCTTGGACATCCTTTGGGTTAGGCATCTGTAGCACGGCTTCTACCTTCCCTGGATCTGGTTTCAGTCCTGCAGCAGAGACTCTATGTCCTATGAAAGTGACTTCCTTCACCTTCAGCTTTGCCTTCTCTATGTTCAGCTTCAGGTGACGGTCACGACATCTCTCCATCATAGCTTTAACCTTCCTGTCATGGTCTCTTTCTGCTTCCTCTGCCGTTTTTCCTTTCCCAAACACTAGGATGTCGTCAGCAACAGACCTCACTCCTTCCAGGCCCTCCAGCACTTGGTTCTGTCGTCGCTGGAACTCCTCAGGGGCCGTGGACAGACCACACAGCATGCGTCTCCACCTATATCTACCATATGGTGTGTTAAATGTCGTAAGCTGAGAACTCTCATCATCCAGTTCCACATGCCAAAACCCATTCTTGGCATCAAACGTGCTAAAGACCTTGGCATCATTCAGGTCGGTGAGGACATCTTCGATCGTCGTCATTGGGTAATGACTTCTTTTAAGCCCCTTGTTCAGATCCCTCGGATCTAAACAAACTCTCAACTTCCCATTGGGCTTTTCCACACACACAAGGCTGGATACCCATGGTGTGTGGGTCTCTACTGGGGCAATTATTTCCGCTTCTGTCAGTCTGCCTAACTCCTCTTTCAGCTTACTCCGTAAGGCTACAGGGATTCTTCGTGGTGGGTGGATCACCGGCGTTATGCTGTCAGCTACCAGCAGATGGTACTTGCCCTCAAATTTACCTGTCCCTTCAAACACATCAGCATACTCCGCTATCAATCTTTCCTTGTTCAGAGGGATTTCACTGCCATTCAGTGTCATTATGTTCTCTGTACACACTGAGATGAGCCCCATCTGCTGGGCTGCCCTGATTCCCAGGATTGGAATGCAGTCTTCCTCCAGGACTACAAACTCTACTTTGTATTTCCTTCCATTCTTCGGGTTCACCAGTCTCATCAAGCTTTCCCCAAGAGGCACCACCTCTTGACTGTCATCACACTCATCACTGGAACTCTCCACTTCTACCACTGCATGCACAGGTTTTTTCCCTTTCTTTTCTTTCTTCTGCTGCCCCTGCTTTTCCATGCATTGTGAGGCAAAATGATCTTTCTGATGGCATTTGAAACACTCCCTGCCATATGCCGGACATTTCTCCTTCTTTCTCTCATGTTTGTATCCACAGTATTTGCACTCTATGGTTGGCTGGTATCATTTCCCCTCATGTCTCACTGCACAGACATATTGTTGCTGGTCCCCTACCAGGACATCAACTCTGGCCTTGGCCAGCACCAAAGCCTGGCATGCCTTCATACACTTTTCCAAGTCAATTGAGGTTTCTCGGAGAAGTCTTTCCCGCAGCATGTCATCCCTTATGCCGCATATTATTCTATCACGTATCAGTGAATCCTTCAACTCTCTGAATCCGCAATGAGCTGCCAAGAGCTTCACTTCTATTAAAAATGAATCAAAAGTCTCCCCTCTCTCTTGGCTCCGCATAAAGAATCTATACCTGTCGACGGTCTCGTTCCTCACGGGTTGACAATGCTTTTCGAAAGCATCGAGTGCCTGCGCTAGCGTAACCTCTTGTACGTTGCCCTCCGGCGTCCGTGTCTCTAGCATTTGGTAGAGCTCTCTCCCTTGTGATCCAACTAGGTACATTAGCAGTTTCCTCATTGTCTTGTCCTCCTTCCCTTCCATGCTCAAATCAACATAGAGCACAAACTCTTCCCTCCATTGTCTCCACTCCATTGGCAGGTCCCTTGCCTCAAAATTCATTTGCCTAGGGGGCTTCAGCTGCTCCATTTTCCTGATAAATCCGCCCCTCTATCAATGGGAACAATGTAGGCCCCACAGTCGTCTCTCAGCAGTAATTACTCACAAACGTTGTCTGCTGTCGTCCTTTCGATTGAACCTGAAGCAGGCCCCGATCTGACACCATGTTTTGTTAGTGTGTTTCCTTTCTGTACCCTGCTACATTACAGCTACACAACTAATTAACAGAGGCTTTACACTCGAGTCTTGGGTTCAGCCATTTTAATTCAGGATCACACTGGCTACAGCCTCATGGGTAATATATCCCCGGTACTGCACCACCGGGTGCGCTATTCCCATAACACAATGTTCATACCGCTGGGCTGTAAGCTGCACAAGCGAAATATGAGGTGCTGTTCCCCCAATTTGCGGTGGGCCTCACTATGACACTGGAGGAGACTCATGACCGAAAGGTCAGACTGGGAGTGGGAGGGCGAGACCAAACGCATGTTGGGCGATCGTTTCGCTCAACACCTTCGCTCAGTCCGCCTTAATCAACCTGATCTCCCGGTGGCTGAGCACTTCAACTCCCATTCCCACTCCCACTCCAATACCTATATCTTTGTCCCCCCCCCCTCCCCTGATATCAGTCTGAAGAAGGGTCACGACCCGAAACGTCACCCAATCCTTCTCTCCAGAGATGCTACCTGTCGGCTGAGTTACTTCAGCATTTTGTGATATCAACAATTTGTACCAGTGTCTGCAGTTATTTTCCAACACAACTGGATAATTCAATGTTTGTATCTTTGGGTTGCAAGCTATTCAAGCAGAATATCAGTTGCTGTTGCACCAGTTTGTGTGTTGCCTCACTCTGGCAATAGGGGAGTCGAGAGTGAAGTTGTTGAGGGTGAGGACATGTTCTGCCAGGCGGAGGAGTGTGTTGGTAGAGGGGAAGAGATTGGGACTCTGAACAAGGAAGAACCGGTGGGCTCTGAGTCCTTCCCGGTGGGAGATGGAGATGCAAATGGAGCTGGTGTCCCTGGTAAAGATGAGGCGCCAGATCCTCGGAATTGAAAGTTATTGAAGTGTTGAAAAGCATGTGAGATGTCTCGGATGTAGGCAGGAACAATGGGTCTGCCAGGGCAGATCTGTTTGTGGAGTATCACAGGAGATAGAAAGAGACAGTAAGGGGCTGGTGGACGATTAGGTTGGCGGCTGTGGAATGGTGATCGCCAGAGGTGATGAGATCTGTGACAGTGTGGGAGACGGTGGCCTGGTATGTGTATTGGGCCAGACATGTGATGTAACAGGTCACAAAGTGAAACCGTGTTAATGTCTAACCTCTGACCAAGAGCTGAGCCGGGAGGGGCCCGTGCTGGTCTTTAGTTGCTCTCGAGAGTCTCCGGGATGTTTCCTGGACAGTCTGTGTGTGCGGGCGACCCTAAATGTCAGAAATTAAGCAAAAATCTGAATAAATTACTGTTTTATTTTTAGAAAAACCTGGTGTTTTGTTGCGGAATTCATGCAAGAAGTCACATTTTGAAAATTATCAGCTGAAAAAAACACAAAGAATCTTAAAAATCAGGTTGTGAATTTTTACCCGATTTTCGCTGTGCCTCAGTAACTGTGATGCTGAAAGATCTATGCTTTTGTCTCTCTGATACAGACATATACAGCAAACGTCACATACTTTACCGCTCCAGCACAGATGACAGTGACGTTCAGCTGATTTGCTATGTTCTTCCTGGTTCCGACCATCATTCTGACGTGTGGACCTGGAAATCTCGTCGCCTTAAAGACCAGGAGAAAGTAATAGCATCAGCAACCCTCTCTCAGCCCATCAATGTCACCAAGTCCGCTTTCAGGAATCGACTGGTGACCTCAGTGAGACACTTAAATGGCGAGGATTTCAGTGTGAGGATTGTCCCAGTTTTGTTTCAAGATACCGGAGTTTACACATGTTCAACAGACACATATCCATTTCTCACCATTGATCTAATCACAGTGAAAGGTAGGAGACAGAATGCTGCCACTGATTTTACTGATGAACTAATTGTTTAAAATCTAAACAACCTGCTTGTTTCCACAGTCACAGCTGAACCGTCTGATGCAGTGACTGAGGGAGACAATGTCACCCTGACCTGTTCTGTGTCTCACGTCACTGAGTCAATGAGACTGGTTTTGATCAATGGTGATGGCAAAAGTGTTGGAGAAAAGACACTGAATGTAGAAGATAAATCTCAGAGTCTGGTTATTCAGAAAGCTGAGAGAGGCAGAGGGAACTGGAGATGTGGTTTGTTTCATAAGGACCTGCCCCGGCTTTTTGTCCCGTACTATCAGGAGCCCAGTGGTGAGTGACTCAGGGTTTTTGCTTCATACTTA
Organism: Rhinoraja longicauda; assembly: GCF_053455715.1. NCBI lineage: Eukaryota > Metazoa > Chordata > Chondrichthyes > Rajiformes > Arhynchobatidae > Rhinoraja > Rhinoraja longicauda. The sequence continues at coordinate 39,052,503 of NC_135966.1, read as the reverse complement.
CAATCAGGGTCACATTTTGATGTGACTTATTGCACTATTTGCCAGCACTCACTTCTCCTTTACAGTCCGTGTGGGAGGCTCTGCTCTGGTGCAGTGCCTGGGAGTATGGACTCCGTGCCCCTGGGTGGATATTGAAACTTCACCTTTCCATGTGTCACTGATGCTATTGGGAAGGTGACAGAGCATTGGGTCCTGTCAACAAAACAGACCCTTTCCATTGGACCCTGGACCAGGCCCATTGCCAGAATCACTGCTCCTGGTCCATCATGCCCACACTGACTGATGCTGAACACAGAGAGAGCATCTCAATGGCCCTCCACATCCTGAACACAGCTGGACCCTGGTGTGTTCCGGACATCAAGACGCAGAATGGTGACATTGTCTGGATTGAGATCCTCAGGATGATAAAGATATCTATAGCTCTGGTGCATTTCCCATCCTGTTTACATAAGCAGTCCAGTCACCTGTGGTGTTACAAACTGCAATCGCAGAATCATGCAGCATGGAAATGGGCCTCTTACCCATTTCATCCATGTTGACCAGTTATACATGTCAATAATGCCCCCTCAGAGTCCTCCACTCCAGGGAGAATAGATCTCGCTTCTCTAATATCTCCTCAGAGCTCATTAGCTCCAACCCAGGTAGCATCCTGTCAACCTCCTCCATACCTTCTCCAGTGCTATCATATCCTTCCTGTCATTTGGTAACCAGAACTGCATATAGTACTCCAGCTGAGGCCCGACCAAAGTTTACACATCTGCCGCATAACTTGCTTACTTCTGTGATCAATGTACTGACTGATGAACACACCATCCCGTATGCCTTTCCAACCACATTATCTACTTGTTTTTCCACTTTCAAGGAACAATGGATGTACTCCAATGTCCCTCTGTTTCTCAACAGTTTGTCAGACCTTATAATTCATTGTGCATGTCCTAACCTCACTTGTGCCCCCAGAACACATAACCTCACAAATGTCAGGATTAAGATCCATTTCATTTCTCAGCACAGTTCACCAACACATTGACATCTCTCTGCAGAATAAGACCACTGTCCACACTATCAACAACTTCACTAATCTTGTCACCTTAATCCACTGCTAAAACATTTGTGTAGATTAGATACAACAATGTCCCAGGACCAATCCCTGTGGGACACCATTAGTCACAGGCATCCAGGTGCAAAAACAACCCTCCATCATCACCTTCTGACTCCTGTTGCCATAGATGATTGGAGCTGGCTGCTGGCTGTTTGCAAATAAACCTGCCCTCCTCAGCCCCATCTTCATTGTTCATTGTTGGGTCACCCAGCCCCCCCTCCACTTTTCCAATTGAAGGCTTGATTATACTGGGAGACTATGAAATGTCCACACAATTTCACAATATTCACTACTCCACAGACCAGACTGAGAAATAGCACTAGGTTGGTCTAGTACCTGATAAAAAGAAAAAGAACTATGTCTGTTTAAATATGAAATAAAATCAGAGAATGCTGGAATCATTCATCAGGTCAGAGAGCATCTGTGGAAAGATTAATATAATTAATGTTGCTTATTGAAAATGTTTTGTGAGAATCTGTCAAAGTATTTTTAAACTGAAAAATTGAATTTACACTACTTCAGATTGCACTACAATCTGTGCACCATTCTGCTATTTTGGACATTCCTTGTTGCGTACAATATAGCATTTTTCACGCATAGATAGGTTGGTCAAAAAGGCATTCAGTACATTCGCCTTCATCAGTCAGAGTATTGTGTATAGAAGTTGGGATGTTATGTTACAGTGTTATGTTATGTTAAGTTGATGGGGGCCGCATTTCGAGTATTGTGTTCAGTTTTGGTCACGCTGCTATAGGAAAGATTTAGTTAAACTGGAAGGAGTCAGAGAAGATTTATGGGGACGTTGCCAGGACCTGAGGGCCTGAGCTATAGGGAAAAGTTACCAGGCTTGCACATTATTCTGTGGAGGGCAGGAAAGTGAGGAATGATATTATAAATATGTATAAGATTATGTGGGGAATAAATGGGGTAAATGCACAGTCTTTTAAGGGAATCAAGAACCATAGGTTCAAGTTGAGAAGGGAAAGATTAATAGGAAATTGAGAGTCAACTATTTCACACAGAGGGTGCTGGTTATATGGATCAAGCTGCCAGAGGAGTTAGTTGAGGCATGTACAATAACAACATTTAAAAAACATTTTGGCAAGTGCATAGATAATGAAGGTTTAGAGAGATATGGGCCAAACGGGTCCGTGGGACTCGAGTGGATGGGGCATCTTAGTTGATATATAGCAATTAACGGGGAAGGTCCTGTTTCCGTGCTGTTTGAGTTTATAACTCTAGAACCCGTTGGACAATGGGCAGCATCACAGCTGACTCAGATCCAGCTATCCGCACACATCTCACGCCAGACGGGGTTGCCTAATCGAAAACAGGAACAATAACCTTGTGTAATTTCTTTCCGGTCTCTAACTGATGGGTACTGAGGACAGTTGTAGCTCTCAGATCTTCCTGAGCGAGGTCTGTTAACCTAGATCAGAAAGTAAATCCAGGACCTCTGGACTCTGCTGGTTAATTATAAACTAGGCCACATGATTGCAGCTGGAAGGTTGGAAATGCTTTGGAATGATGGTTTATAGACAATAGACAATAGACAATAGACAATAGGTGCAGGAGTAGGCCATTCAGCCCTTCGAGCCAGCACCGCCATTCAATGCGATCATGGCTGATCACTATCAATCAGTACCCCGTTCCTGCCTTCTCCCCATACCCCCTCACTCCGCTATCCTTAAGAGCTCTATCCAGCTCTCTCTTGAAAGCATCCAACGAACTGGCCTCCACTGCCTTCTGAGGCAGAGAATTCCACACCTTCACCACCCTCTGACTGAAAAAGTTCTTCCTCATCTCCGTTCTAAATGGCCTACCCCTTATTCTCAAACTGTGGCCCCTTGTTCTGGACTCCCCCAACATTGGGAACATGTTATCTGCCTCTAATGTGTCCAATCCCCTAATTATCTTATATGTTTCAATAAGATCCCCCCTCATCCTTCTAAATTCCAGTGTATACAAGCCCAATCGCTCCAGCCTTTCAACATACGACAGTCCCGCCATTCCGGGAATTAATCTAGTGAACCTACGCTGCACGTCCTCCATAGCAAGAATATCCTTCCTCAAATTTGGAGACCAAAACTGCACACAGTACTCCAGGTGCGGTCTCACCAGGGCCCGGTACAACTGTAGAAGGACCTCTTTGCTCCTATACTCAACTCCTCTTGTTACGAAGGCCAACATTCCATTGGCTTTCTTCACTGCCTGCTGAACCTGCATGCTTCCTTTCATTGACTGATGCACTAGGACACCCAGATCTCATTGAACTCCCCCTCCTCCTAACTTGACACCATTCAGATAATAATCTGCCTTTCTATTCTTACTTCCAAAGTGAATAACCTCACACTTATCTACATTAAACTGCATCTGCCATGTATCCGCCCACTCACACAACCTGTCCAGGTCACCCTGCAGCCTTATTGCATCTTCCTCACAATTCACACTACCCCCCAACTTAGTATCATCTGCAAATTTGCTAATGGTACTTTTAATCCCTTCGTCTCAGTCATTAATGTATATCGTAAATAGCTGGGGTCCCAGCACCGAACCTTGCGGTACCCCACTGGTCACTGCCTGCCATTCCGAAAGGGACCCATTTATCCCCACTCTTTGCTTTCTGTCTGTTAACCAATTTTCTATCCATGTCAGTACCCTACCCCCAATACCATGTGCCCTAATTTTGCCCACTAATCTCCTATGTGGGACCTTGTCGAAGGCTTTCTGAAAGTCGAGGTACACCACATCCACTGACTCTCCCTTGTCAATTTTCCTAGTTACATCCTCAAAAAATTCCAGTAGATTTGTCAAGCATGATTTCCCCTTCGTAAATCCATGCTGACTCGGAACGATCCCGTTACTGCTATCCAAATGCTCAGCAATTTCGTCTTTTATAATTGACTCCAGCATTTTCCCCACCACTGATGTCAGACTAACTGGTCTATAATTACCCGTTTTCTCTCTCCCTCCTTTCTTAAAAAGTGGGATAACATTTGCTATTCTCCAATCCACAGGAACTGATCCTGAATCTATAGAACATTGAAAAATGATCTCCAATGCTTCCACTATTTCTAGAGCCACCTCCTTAAGTACTCTGGGATGCAGACCATCAGGCCCTGGGGATTTATCAGCCTTCAGTCCCATCAGTCTACCCAAAACCATTTCCTGCCTAATGTGGATTTCCTTCAGTTCCTCCATCACCCTAGGTTCTCCAGCCCCTAGAACATTTGGGAGATTGTGTTTAGAAACTCAAAGTGACATCTGTCCCTATTCTTCTGACAGATAATTTCACTTCAAAGCAAATTATTATTATTATTGGCATCGTGGCTTCTCTGCTCGTCATTATCCTGGCAGTGGTGTTGTTCCTGGGAATTTGTAAATGGAGAGGTAAGGTGCATGATGAAGTTCTGAATGAGCACATGATTCTAAAAACTTGCAATGACAATTTTCTTAATGTGCTGAAGAGAAAAGAACAGTGACTGGGATTAGATGCATAAATGTGTTTGTGTTTCTGTTGTTGAGAAGGTGGATTTCACTTTTTTCAGTTTGCTAAAACATTATTATGTCTAAGCTACCAATGTTGTCATGACCAATCTCCTTTGCGTTGAGGTTGTTTGTGTCCAACTGAGAGAGCAGAAAGATCTTAGTTTTACAAATAATCACAATGATAATCTCTGATCAGGTGGAACCAATTTGGCGGCAATCCCACAATACGGCAGTGGTGTGTCAGTTTCAATTATATGCTCAGATACTCTTTCAATCTGGTGTGTGTGAGGGTGTCTTTCGATGTTATGTCACTTGGAGTCTATCAGTGAGATACGAGGGTATGAACAGAACATTCTTTACTGACGGCAGTAGCTCTCAACTAAACAGCAGTGCCTGGTGCAACAATTCATCAAGATCTCCGACACATGGAACACTCAATTCTTAAAGACATCCTGATACTTATTTACACTCACTGTTTCCTCTTTATAAAATAAATAATTCCATTCAACCCATTGACTACTTTTGCTTGGGAAATTATGCAATTGGTTAATCATGTCTATCTTTGCATTAATTCAGTTTATCAAATTGAAATCTGTGCTTCTTAGACTAATGTGGTATTCTCAGATGGTCCTTGATTAATGTCCAGGAAATCTGTGACAATGTAATAATCCTTTAGAAGTGCTCAGATCCACCCAACATGATTATGTACTAGTAACATGGAGTAACTTTTGAAAACAAGTAATTTAGACTGCTGTATCACCAAGCCTGATCCTATGGACTATAGAATAATTGATTACATATGGTTATAATTTTTTTGATACTTATGGCGGCACGGTAGCGCAGCGGTAGAGTTGCTGCTTTACAGCGAATGCAGCGCCGGAGACTCAGGTTCGATCCTGACTACGGGTGCTGCACTGTAAGGAGTTTGTACGTTCTCCCCGTGACCTGCGTGGGTTTACTCCGAGATCTTCGGTTTCCTCCCACACTCCAAAGACGTACAGGTATGTAGGTTAATTGGCTGGGTAAATGTAAAAATTGTCCCTAGTGGGTGTAGGATAGTGTTAATATACGGGGATCACTGGGCGGCACGGACTTGGAGGGCCGAAAAGGCCTGTTTCCGGCTGTATATATATGATGATATGATGATGATAATGATCTAAACATAAGGACAACTCAAGTGTCGAAGGATGCAGCAGGATATTAATCAGTTGTAAATATGGGTTGATACATGGCAGATAGAATGTGAGGTGTTACACTTTGGAAGACCAAATGAAAGAGGAAGACTTTCACTAAATAGTGTCATAGAGTCATACAGTATTAAACAAGACCTTCGGCCCAACTTGCCCACACAGACAAACATGTCCCATCTAAACTCGTCTCACTTGCCTGCATTTGACCCATATCCCTCTAACCTGTCCTATCCATGTACCTGTCTAATTGCTTCTTAAACGTCACAATAGGCCCTGCCTCAACTTCCTCCTTCGGCAGCTCGTTCCGTACACCCACCAGTCTTTGCATGAAAATTGCACAAATTCCTAGAAAATCTTTCCACCTTCACCTTATACCTATGCCCTCTGGTTCTCAATTCCCCCACTCTGGACAAGCGACTCTGTGCATCCACCTGATCTATTCCTCGCATGATTTTATACAATGATGGGATAATTTGGAGATTTGTTGTACAGTTGGATCTGAGGTTGCAACACACCTCCCCATCTTGCCAAATGAGATGGATTGTGAAGAATCTCTCAAATGTAGCAGCTTTAAGAAATGTAACTCAATTCCCATCTGCTGTACAATTGCAGGTAGCTCATAATTCCAACCAGTTGATCCATCCCAGTTCACTCTGAGGTCAAGTGCTGACTTGTCATCATTGACAATCCCTTCTCCGTCTCTCCTCACCTCACTTCAACAAATCTTCCCTGGAGCGCAGCTAATCGGCAGGAGCAATGGGTGTCTCTAATCTTCATCACCTACAGGATCCAAGCTCACTGCAACCTCACTCACAGAACTGCAGTACACAATCGCACCTGTGAGTGTGTGCCTTTGGAGGCTGAGCCCTGGGTTACTGATGGCTCAACAGTGGCGTTTGAGAAGGTCACAGAGGGTTACAGCATGGAAGGAGGCCATTTGGCCCATTGAGTTGCCTCAGTGCCACATCTCCAAGGGCCTGGCCATTCCCCTAAACGTCATCCTCTACAAACCTAAGTGCTGAAAATTCTTCCCCAAAGCTCCCAGCAACAATAGAGACAAATTTGTTGGAACAATATTTAATCTTAATTTAATTTAGAAGTAATCCCATTCTTATTTTGCTCTCTGTAATTGGACTTTATTAGATTTCAATATTCTATATATCACTAAATGTTGTACCTGTTTTCCTTGATCTATGCACTGTGGACAGCTTGATTGTATTCGCGTATTATACTTTTCCTTGACTGGATAACACACAACCAATAATGCCCTTTCTTGTACTTCAGTAGTCTAGTCTAGACTAGTCAAAATGATGGCCTTAAAAAGCTGGAGGAACTCAGTGGGACAGGCAGCATCGCTAGAAAGAGGAATGGGTGATGTTTCAAGTCGAGACCCTTCTTCAGAACCAAAATGTCATCCTTCTCTCCAGAGATGCTGCCTGAATTACGCCAGCATTTTGTGTCCATCTTCAGTTTAAACCATCATCTGCAGTTCCTTCCTACACTAAACGTAGGCCTTGTGATTTATATACATTGATTCTTCATTTCAGTCTCTGCAGAAACAGAAGATATCCATTATGGATCTATCAACTTCCAGAAAAAAGCGCCAACTGGTAAATCACTATTTTTCTTTTTTTAAATCATTTTTTAGTTCTTTCTATCAAGTTGCTGATTGTTGGCACTGGGACTGAAATCTTGAATGTTTGGGGATCTTAGAACCGCATTCGGCAATCCTGGGCCTATATCCCTCATGCTGCCCATTGACATGTTCTAGGACAGTCAGCTGAGACTCCGTTGATACTTCAACCTTCTCTGAGTGGGTTCAGGACCCCTCCAGAGATCTGAGCACGGATATCTGAGCTGATGTCACGACGACAGATTGCAATTGAGATTTCTGAACATCAATGTCTTGCTGATTCTTTATCATGAAGTGAAAAGCAGGATGTTTGTGACATTTGTATTCCATCCACCACGTCCTTTGTCAGTGTGATCCACCAGTGTCATCCTTTAATTGTGATGTTTCCAACTATCACAGGGCACCGTGATGGAAAATCACCCTCCAACCAAGAGACAGATATGGTCAGTACATTCATTCCTTGCGGTGAAATACCAAGTAGTGCATTCTCAATTTCTGGAAGCTTCTGCAAAATTTGCTGATATAATATATGCCAACAAATTGTGTAAACGTGATTGCTATTCTCTCTTTTAATACCTGGCTCTTTCAAGGAATGACGATTCATCGGTCATCTATGCACAAGTAGCACAAACAAAGGTGTGACTGAAAAGAAAAAAAATGTTCCACTCCCTGAGACGGAAATGTAGAATGAAGCTTTTTTGTGAACTGAATTTTTTACTTTCCAACTGCTGTAGCTTTTGTCTTTTCTACTGGGGGAAAGGCCATGCTGGGGCTCAGAGCACTGGGGTTGGGGAGAACCTTAAATATGGCCAGAGGGATCATTTTAGATGTGAATGCAAACAATCCAAAGCAAAAGGTGGACACATATGTTCCTCTCCCTGAGATAGCAATATAGAATGTAGGATTTTTGTGAACTGAATTCTTCATTTTTCAACAACATAGAAAGCTTTTATATTTTGTTCCTGCTCTGATTTAACATTGCACCAAGCTTTCAGCAGATCAATGCAGTTACTAACAAATGACTTACAAATTAGCACCAGTATTCTTAACATTGTTTCAACATCTGTATTCAGCATCTGAAGTTGTTCTGTCAAAGATTGCCAATGCATTATGCAAAATAAATGCACCATTGCAGGTAATTTTAGTGTCCTTTCAGCTTGTATTTTGAATTATAATAAGTAACAGCAATGATTTAACTGAAACGCAAAAATCCTAGTTATCAGCCAGGTGCAGGAGTGAGGGAGAACTGGACTGTCAGAGGAGTGGACAGTCACCAGCATTTTGTCTTCTCCCTCAACTGAATGTAATAGATCACAAGATTCTGTTCAAAGGGTTTCGTGACCATTTCTGGGACTGACAGGGTACTGCGGGGAGGTTGTGGAAGGTGATGCTGCTGCAGGCTGGCACCTTCGCTGAGATCGCTCAGGAAGGAGCGGAACGGGAGTGGGATGAGGCTGCAACGAAGCCGACGTGAAACTCAGACAAGACCAAAGAGACAACAGTAGTATCTGGACAGACAGGGAAAGGAAGAGTTTGGGTTGAATTCCTAATTTGTTCTGGCCAGGGGAAGGGTAAATGCACAATGGAGTTTAAGTTCAACGGGGACCTGCAGATACAGCTGATAACATCCACTCAAGATTTACCTGAATGTGAAGTGTCTCAGCTACAAGACCACTGCAGTTGGGAAGGATGAACTGAAGTTGTACATCAAGGGACTGTCAAAGATTGACCCTAAAGTTGGTTATGAGTAACTGATCATAACATAGAGAGGAAAGATATAATAACATCCATTGTTAAATTAATGTTACTGAAATCGCTCCACACCAGTTAAAACTAGAATACCACAAATTTCAGCCTTTGGGACACAGACCAAGTCTTCTCTTGAGTACTGAGACATTAATATTGCACATACCTCAATGTTATAAACTATGGCTGATGTGAATCTGACCAAAACTGATAATCGCTCATTAATTGCTGTAAACTTACTTTCCTCACATTGCTATTACTGCGAATCATGGACAGAATATTTCATCCTTAGGTGATATCTGTAAATCTTGTTATATTGCTGTTTAACAATTTTGCAATAATGGGGTGGCGGCCTTTCTCATTCCCCTCAAATAATTTATTTTCACCATTCATGGGAAGGTTTGCAAGACAAAGAATCAGAGCACAACTCCTGGATTCAAGAAGATTGCAGACACTGTACTCTAGAGCAACAACCCATCTACTGGATGAAACCAGCCAGCACGACAACATGGCTGGGCAAAGCCTGCAATTATTCTCAGTCTACTTTTCAGTCTTGTGACCAGCTTCTCACTTTCCATCATCTGACCTGGAAGGTTTGCATGAAGACATCTCTTCTCAATCTCCATTCCTTGGCCTCCTGTCATGGTGAGCGTAGAACTGAGGTTCCTCCATGGGCAGGTTGATGTGATCTGTTCCAGGCCTGGGATTCATGGTGCCAATCTCACACCGGATTGTGCAACAGGTGTCCATGTCCATTGTGGTGTGAGATTGTTGGATTGGTTTAGCACCAAAAGATTGATGAGTCCCCCATCGCCAAGCTCTTGTGCGTGGCACAGTGGTGTAGTGGATAGCTCGGTGGCTGGTAGAGCTGCTGCCTCACAGCACCAGAGACTTGGTTCAATCCTGACCTCAGATGCTGTCTGTGCAGAGTTAGCATGTTCACCCTATGACCATGTGGGTTTCAGAAACATTTCTGGAAATGACTGAGGTTTGACTGAGCAAATCAATGAACCAAGTTGGCCACAGAGGAAGTGGGTCTCATCCGAGATATCCTCTTTCTTTGGAAAAAATATGTTTTCTCCCATTGCTGTTGTAGATGGATCCCTCACACACATCTCCTCTGTGTCCTGTAGTTCTGCTCTCACTCCTGCTCAGCCCAGATGGAACCAGGATAAAGTTAACTTTCACTCCACCAGCCACCACATCCAACACATTATTCTGACATTTCTGCTACCTTCAGCGTGATCCCACCACCAGTCACATCTTCCCATCCCCACCACTCTCTGCATCTGGCTGCTGGGAAACACCGGGACCCTGGACTGAGCTGTAGCCTCAGACAACTGAGCCACGGCTGTGCTCAATTCGCCAGAAAGAGATCAACTCACCTGCACCTCAGCCTCCTCTTTATAAACCTAGGCAGTTCCTGCCAGAAGAATGGTGATGTTTTCTTTAAAGCAAGTGGACATCACAGATAGGATGAGGGAGAGGTTAAAGATATCTGCAAATACTCTTGTCACCTAGTCTGCACGGGTCCAGAGGAAACAGCTGGGGACTCCACCTGGGCCAAGTGCTTTCAGCGTGTTTGTGATGATTCCATTTGCTAGAGAGTGGTCGCGGTGTATGAGAGCAAGTTTATAGTAGATGAGCAGAATAAAACCTGAAATACAAGAAGATAAGAATGCAAACAACTGAATACTAGAAATGTAAGAGGCATGTGTGAAGTAGCTCACTACCTAAAATTATTACATTTGACACTGAGTCCTGATGGCTACAATGTGCCGTGTTAAAAGCTGAGGCGATTTCCTTCCTTCACTTTATGCAGCCACAAACGACGGCAAATGCTGGAATCTTGATGAAAGTACAAACTGCTGGAGTTATTAACTCCTGATTCAGGATCTCAGCCTAAACCGTGACAATCCCTCTCTCCCACAGATGCTTCTTGACCCGATGGGTTCCGCCAATAGTTTGTTTTTATTCCTTCAAGTTATGTTGGGTTTCCATGGTAACAATGTGGGAAACATAAGAGGAACCAGAGTTGGGGAGGAAGAAGTAAAATCGCTCGTGAAGCACCCTGCACAATCCTAACCACAACCCTGACAGTAACAAACTACCTAAGGCTTTTGCACTAATAATGTTGCACTAGATACTTTAGCTTGCACTATCATGGTCTGGTTTTCCTGGAATAATTAACAATATTATACGGATAGCAGTTTGCAGGAAGACCAAAGTGGAGGAGAGGGCTGCAACAGGCCTTTGTGGCCAGCTCTAGCTAGGACTGCAAAATGGTGCCAAAATGTTGCTTCTTGCATTTGGTCTCAGTGGGCTGTTGTGAACATTCTGTACTTACTCGGGGATTGTGCTCATATACGGGGATCGTCTTGCTCAGGTGTATGTTAGAAATAAAGTATTTCACTGTAACTTAGTACACGTGATTATAAAGAAACCATTAAACCATTGAACTTATTATAGATTTATTTGTGTGACCGTTATGTGTCTATAAGGCAGCAGCAAGTAAGATTTTTATTGTTCTGGTCCCCGTGCATATGGCATTTAACCTTTCCTAACTTTTGGTAATTCAGCAGAAATATTAGTTGTCAGGAGGAGATGCCAGAACAACAGACTTGCAGCATCGCACCACAACCCAAAGGGAAGTTTGTAGTTGACCAGTGTTTTCCATTGACACAGCTTCCCATCGGTGGCTGGTGGTGAAAATCAGAAGTCCATTGAGCTGATTCATCCACTTTGTGTGATGCACTGTGGTGAATGGAATTCAAGAGCAGTTGCCGTGTGAAGTGCAGAACAACTATGTAATTTATTTCCATTCTGTGCTCCTGTTGATGGCACAGCCTCATCCTTGGAAATGATTGGAGAACACTTTGGGCCTGGACTGTGTTCTCACTTCTTGGAGGTAGACGAGGTTAATGTGCCAAAGGTTACAGGGTGTTTCTGGGTTGCACTTCCAGCCAGTTATTTGCCACCTGTACCTAAACCATAACATTAAAAAAAAGTAAGTGCTGGAGTCACTCAATGGGTCAGGCAGCCTCTCTGGAGAACATGCATAGGTGATGTTTCAGTTGGGGTCTTTCCTTAGAGTTAGGTAGCAGAATTAGTCCAACGATGAGTCCCGACCAAAGATATTAAATTAAACTCCCCTAGTTTTGACTAACTGACCTCACTTTAGGTCATGTGATGAACCATAAAGCAGCAGATGTTGGTTTTAGAGTCACACCTTGGGCAGTTTGCTACAGGATAATGAATGATGTGGTCCATCACAGACCATGACATGATGAGAACTACAGTAGGTGACCTTAGAAAAGACCAGTTATTATTCAACATAGGTTTTGTAGTTTATGGTCTAACTTTTAAACATATCAGTGACTGAACACTTATGTTTCAGAAATGCTCGAATTTGCTTTTAATTTACATTTAAAACTGACAAAAAGGGTGTCGTGTTTGGATTGGCAATCAGTTACAGGTGTGGTCTCAGTGCTAAGGTCTCAACTATTTACACTCAGCATTAACAATGCACTGCAGCTAAATGTGCAAATGACTCGTATGTTGTGAAAGAGGACACAAACAACAAGTAAATGGGTTGTGGCATCGGTCATAATCCCAGGTCAAAAATGACTACACTGACACTCTCTGTTGGGTGAACTCACGTGATATGATTTATTTATGATGACAGACGATAGTGACAAGAAGGTCCGGGTCCACACGGGGCCGCAGTCCTTCATCATCAGTGAGGAACACCTGGTATCTTGGATTTGTCCCAGCAGCTCATTCTGGCCTCAACAGGAGGTGCTGGCGGTCTCAGGCTTCTTCCGAGCCTGTGAAATGAGGCACTTAATAGAAGGCCTTCCACTTTCTCTCCCTTTCCTTTCCTGTCCCCGTACTGAAACTGCCTGGGTTGATAAGAAGGAGGTGAGTTGATCAATTCTGGGTAATTGGACACAGCTGTGGCTCATGTGACTGCGGCCACAGCACAGTTCAGGATGCCAGTGTTTTCCGGCAGCCAGGCGCTGTTTGTGGTGCTGAAATGCACATTCGATGTTACCGTAAAATTAGTACACGGTAATATTACAGAATTTATAGGTATCACCTAAGATTCCACGATACAGACCACGCTGAGAAAATCATTGCTGCAAAGAGACAATGTGAGGAAAATGTCTTTTTTACAATTAATGGGTGAGTTTGTGTCTTGGTCACGATCGGATCAGCCGTGATTTACAACAATGAAGTTTAGGAATAGATTAACATTTCTAAACGTGCTATTCTCATCGAGACTGGACTTGAACCCAGGCGTCACTTTCCCAGAGATGTGAATTCCACCCCTGGACTTCTAGTGAAGAAAATATAATCGATAAAATATCCAGTGCTGCCAGATTTACCCCAAATCGAAGGTATTTATTCACAAAATGCTGGAGTAACTCAGCAGGTCAGGCAGCATCTCAGGAGAGAAGGAATGGGTGACGTTTCGAATGGGGCCCCTTCTTCAGACTTCAGTCTTCCTACATTTCACACTGAAGGACTTTCCATTAAAAGTTGTAAAATCAGTCTGAAGAAGGGTCTCGACCCGAAACGTCACCCATACCTTCTCTCCTGAGATGCTGCCTGACCTGCTGAGTTACTCCAGCATTTTGTGAATAAATACATTCGATTTGTACCAGCATCTGCAGTTATTTTCTTACACTAGAGTTCCGCCCCAGTGGTCATTGTCTTGAGGGAAGGGCACAGTTTTAGGTGTTGGTTGATTATTGTCCTGTACTGCAGTACAGTGAAAATATTAGTTTTGCATACTATCCTGTATTTTGTTGTCTTTATGATCTCCATTCCTTGTACAGGTGATGGTCAATGTACCGGATGCCTGTTTTGTTCAGGACCATCCTCGTGTCGGAGGGCTGGATACACCAGCATTGTTTTGCTGCGGTGCAGGATTGGAACATATTCTCGTATTCCAAGCTGACTAACAGTTCACCGAGAAATGTAATGACTCACAAGCCATGACATCTGCTGAGAACCTGAGTGATCTGAGAAAGTCACTGACCAATTCTTCCTGGTGAGATTAGCAATGAGAGAGAAAATTATAATGAAGATGGTTGTGATCATCACACTGCACATTAAATGTCCTGAATGAGACGAGATGATTGCACTGAATAATTTCTCTGGGACAGTGGAAAATATCTTGTGAGCACTGCAAAAGACAATAGACAATAGGTGCAGGAGGAGGCCACTCGGCCCTTCGAGCCAGCACCGCCATTCAATGTGATCATGGCTGATCATTCTCAATCAGCACCCCGTTCCTGCCTTCTCCCCATACCCCCCTGACTCCGCTATCCTTAAGAGCTCTATCTAGCTCTCTCTTGAATGCATTCAGAGAATTGGCCTCCACTGCCTTCTGAGGCAGAGAATTCCACAGATTCACAACTCTCTGACTGAAAAAGTTTTTCCTCATCTCAGTTCTAAATAGGCGACCCCTTATTCTTAAACGGTTCCCTTTGTTCTGGACTCCCCCAACATTGGGAACATGATTCCTGCCTCTAACGTGTCCAACCCCTTAATAATCTTATACGTTTCGATAAGATCTCCTCTCATACTTCTAAATTCCAGTGTAGACAAGCCTAGTCGCTCCAGTCTTTCAATATATAACAGTCCCGCCATTCCGGGAATTAACCTAGTGTGGCGGCGCCCGGGGGCTAGGCCACTCCCTTGGTCATTCCACTCGGCACTCAGTGGACGGGAGGGATTAGGTCACTTCCTGGGTCAGTTCCCTTGGGTCAGGTGGTCTGGGACTATAAAAGGTTTTGGGTGTGTCGACTCACGAGTTCTTGAGTGCGGTGTTTGGTGCCTTAGGAAATAAAGTATATTAACTACTCACCTGGCGTCTGGCCTGATTTCCGCAGTGACCGCACCCACCACACTAGTAAACTTACGCTGCTATTGAGGCAAGAATAGCAAGAATATCCTTCCTCAAATTTGGAGACCAAAACTGCACACAGTACTCCAGGTGCGTTCTCACTAGGGCCCTGTACAACTGCAGAAGGACCTCTTTGCTCCTATACTCAATTCTTGTTATGAAGGCCATCATTCCATTGGCTTTCTTCACTGCATGCTTCCTTTCAGTGACTGATGCACTAGGACACCCAGATCTCGTTGTACGTCCCCTGTTCCTAACTTGACACCATTCAGATAATACTCTGCCTTCCTATTCTTACCACCAAAGTGGATAACCTCACACTTATCCACACTGCAAAAGCTGATGAAACTGTCACCAGTTCGGGATTTTGTGAAGTTTCAGACAGTTAGCATCAAAGTAATGACTGATAGAATTTGCAGATTCCAAAGCAATTGGAGCTTACAAAAGCAGGAATTTGTAAAACATTTATTACATGTTTATGTTATATTACCAATCCCAACTATCTTCTGCTGCATTCCAAGTCACATTTCACAAGACTGAGAACAGGAAAGGACAAGCAAACATTTTCCAAACCAACTTGCCATTCTGATTATTTTCAATTTCCAGAAAAAATTGGGATGCATTTCCACACATCTAAATTTAGTTCCCAGGTGCTTGGTCAATTGTTGGGTGATATTACAGGGAACGGCAGTGTGATCAGACACAGTGAAGACACGTGTCTTCCCCTCACTGCAGCCTTTGGTGAAGTTATCCAGGTTGCCCTGCCGAGTGTGCTAGAGGCTGGAAACCACCACCCATTGACACCATTGCCCATGACACAACTGCTCTGATGTTTGAGGGCACAGAATGAACAAAGCCTGCTTTTAATGTTCAGTCTCACCACTTAGGGGGGCACTGATTGGGTACTAGGACAAACTGTAGCACACATTTAGTGCACGAGAAATGGGTAAAATCCAATTTATGGACAGATGTGTCACATTTCTCATAATTATCTGCCATCAGCATGCAACTGACATCAGCTTATTACAGCCCCAAGCCAAATTTCTGCCATTGTGTGGTCCAATTGGATTGTGACTTTGTGACTAATACAGGACAAGTGCAGTCCCATATGGGACAAACCAATTTAGCCCAAAATACGGGATGTCCCGGCTAATACGGGACAGTTGGCAACCCTAGATACCACACGGAAATAGGCCCTTCGGGCCTCCACTCCACGCCAATCTTGGATCACGAGTACACCTTAGTTTTGTGTTATCCCACTTTCTCTTTCACTCCTTACACACTGCTGGGAATTTACGGAATTAAGCCACAAACCCACACAACTTTGGGATGTGGGAGGAAACAGGAGCACCCGGAGGAAATCCACTCCATACAGATAGTACCCAAGGTCAGGACCGAACCCGGGTCTCTTGACCTGTGAGGTAGCAGCTCTTCCAAATGTGCCACTGTGATTTGGGTGGTCTGGCAGTTTAAAACTATATCGATTGTAGTGGATCATGGTGGATTTTTGGTTTTGAAGAACACAAATGAGCTGGAATTGATAATAAAAATACTGCATTTTGTTTAGTAAGTCTAATATTGAGCGTAATGTTCTCCTGAGTTCCCATTTTCTTCATTGAACCTTCAGCCACCATCTTGATAATCATCCAATTTTCTCCCGCATCTTTCAGTATTCTCCAAGTCTAAGCTCACAGAGTGCACCAAGACTTTTGCAGTATCTGAGAATAACGCACGTGACATCCCAGTTCTCCAAAGCAAATTTCTCAACTTGAAGCTATTTTGATTTGCAATATCATTTTCAGCTATTTAAAGCAAGATTACTCCCAAGTAAATCAAATCGTACTAAAGAATGTTTATTCACTGGCTAGTTTTCGCCAGTATCAATGAAATTACAATGTTCTTATATTGTAAAAGGACACTTAGATAGTATAAATAATGCTATTTGTAATTGAGGTTTAGAACAGTTACTGGTAGCACTGGTTCCGGGAACTGTTCCGGTTAAAGTTTGAAATCTATTCTGAGCACTTCCTCAACTGAACAAAATACACTTGCAAGATACAGCTGATACTGCTGTAATGCAATAGCTGTTGTTCCTAAGAAACCATTGTAGTAGAAAATCGTGATGTGAAGATATTCATATCAATGGGAGGTGGGGTGGTGGGGGGTGGGGGTGATCGGGGCTACATTGCATCAGTCTCGCATTAATAACATTATATTTTCCTTCAGGATTTTCAAATAGGGGACAAGATGCAGATGGGAAGCAAACAGTTACAAGCCAGAAAAGAGAAGTGGTTAAAAAAAGAGACAGAGGAAACTGCTGATGGTGAAATCTGGAGCCACAAACAATCTGCTGGAAGAACTCATCATAATGTGTAGCATGGGTGAGTGGTGTGATGTATGTAAAGTAAAGGGGGAGATGTGATGTATATGTAATATAAATGCCAGTGCCCCCTTGAGGCCAAGAGCAGAAGCTGGCCAATGGGATTGTGCCTCGTGACTGAGGTCTGGTGACCTAGAAGTTTCCTGGTGAAGGATCATTAATAAAATCTTCTTACAAGTTGTCGGGCGTATATTCATTGTGCTAGCCACAACAGGGTCTTACAGTGGACATTACATGGTGTCAGAAGTGATGTTCGTGACATTGAGTTCCAGATCAACACTTCTCCGCTGCCTGAGCCAGTGGACGACAACGTTGATGTATTCTACATTGACGTGATTGACGCTGTGATTGAGTCGACGCGTGAATGGGGACAGATGTGCAGCATCAACAACGTGAACATTGAGTTCAAACTTGACTCTGGAGCTCAAGTTGACATCCTGCCAGAGCACTTGTTCAGAAAGACTGGTCTTGCCTTACTGAACACGAACGTAACACTGAGATCATACTCTGGACATACAATGAAGCCTGTGGGACAGGCAAAGGGGAATGTCAAAGTAGGTAAGAAAGAATAAAGGGTTGTCTTTCAAATAGTGAGGGGGAATGTGAAACCCATTTTTGGGAAGCTAACGTGTGAAAAGTTGTTCCAGTGGGAACATGCTCGATATGCCAGGCGACTAGGAAAGCACAAGCAAGCGAGCCGCTACAACCACATCTCATCCCCAGCAGACCTTGGTCTAAGGTTGGCGCAGACATCTTCCATCTGGATGGAGTTGACCATTTGCTTGTAGTGGACTATTACTCCAAGTACCCAGACATAGCGCAGTTGACAGACATGACGTCACATTCGGTGATACGTGAGATGACGGGCATGTTTGCCTGGAATGGCATTCCTGACTTAGTGATGACAGACAACGCCAGACAATTTGACTGTGCGGAGTTTCGAAGGTTCCAGGAGGACTGGGAATTTGCCCATGTCACCTCAAGTCCCATATATCCACAGAGCAATGGGCAGGTAGAGCGCTGTGTACAAACTATAAAAAGTCTCATGAGAAAAGCAAATCGCAGCGGCCGTGACCCGATGTATGCCATCCTCGAATACCGCAACACCCCCCCTTGATGGGCCAGGCAGCTATGCCCCCTCACAGTTACTGAACAGTAGACTGTTAACAAGCAAATTGCCGTCGCATCTATCGCTCTTACTGCCGCATCATGTCCCTCCCATGGGACCACAAATGGTTGCCCGGCAAGATAAACAGGCAGCATACTTCAATGAGAAGGCAAGTGCCAAGCCGCTGCCGCGCCTGGAACAACAACAACAGGTGTGGTTTCGTGCCAAACCAACCGAGTGGCAACGTGGCTGCATTGCAAGAGAAAACCTGTCCCCTCGGAGCTACGTCATCTCTACACCGAGCGGTACTGAGTTCAGCAGAAACAGGAAGGACGTACGACCTGCGCACGAAGCAGTTGAGCAATGCCCTGGCAACACGCAGCAGACCAGCGCGAGCACTCTCCCACAAGGAGGACCCCTCTCCCAGAAGGAGCTCGTCTCCCAGACGAGACGGAGGGTCAACCAGACGGAGGAGCCCCTCTCCTAGAAGGAGCTAGTCTCCCAAATTCAAGAGGACTATCACAGGCCGCATCACAAGGTCCTGTGGTGGGGGAACCGGCTCAAAGCGTGCCAAGCCACACACGCATACAACATAAATACCACACAGAACGGGTTGGAAATACGACCTGCACGAGAAGTGGGCGATTGTCAAAACCCCCGGCACGGCTTGTTATGTAAAATTGATAGTTTTGTAGTTTGAAGAGCATTGTGTTATTTGTGGTGTTTCATCCACATAAAATTGATGAAAGCTTCAAGTTATTAGTTTTGACCCCAAAGTTGAAGGGGGAGATGTGATGTAAGTAAAGTAAAGGGGGAGATGTGATGTATATGTAATATAAATGCCAGTGCCCCCTTCACACACCACACTTTATATCTAGTGCTACAGCTGTTCATTGTGTTCATTTCTACCTCCCATGGTTGTTGGCTTGAACAGATCTAAGTATGGGGTGCTACACTTCAAAATACACACCACCTGCACTGGATCCACATAATGAATCTCGAACATATTTGTGACGAGCCCCCAAATGTTGTGAATGACTGAGCCAGTAAACGTGAAAGGTCCTTATACATCACGACAAACAGGCATTATCTTGGGGACAATCTCAGCAGAATCTCTCATATTTGAGAAAACCATTCCACTTGCATAGTGATTAAGAGAGAGGTTACCATGCAGCAGTAGCAAAACTGTCACACTTGCCATGCCTCCAGACGCTTGAGACTCTTTCCACACTCTTCCCCTGAGCTACCAGGTGTTACACCTGCATTTAATCTGCTTCCCTAATCTATCACTTGGTATAAATAGCTGAAATCATCACCAATTGGGTGCTGACTAATCAGTTCTGCATTCTGTCGGTTTGATAGCAGTTTTGAATTCTGTCGTTTCCTGGTCTATGTCTTTTGGTTCCATTCACATCTGGATTTGGGGTTTTCTTCAGTACTTCTCGGTGAGCCTGCATTCGAGTCCTTTCCATTTCGGGGCCCTCTGACAGATTAGTCGGCCTCCTGCTCTGCACCGCTTCCAGGTCTAGAGGACGGGCGGATCATCACCGGACCCCTGCCTTGGTTAGAGGGTATGGCTGTCCACCTGAGACTTCCCCCTCCGCGTTGAGTCCCGTAGGTTGGCACCCTAGTTTATTGGCCCATTCTCGATTCTCAAGATCATCGGTCCAGAGGAGAGGAGCTGGACTCCTGCCCATGACATCCTGGACCCCTCCTGATCCGTGACTTTCATCAGCAGTATCCGACCAGCCAAAGAGATCACCAGGAGGCATCCATGGGAAAGGGGCTCCTGTCACACTTGCCATGCCACGAGACACTTTCCACACACCTTCCCTGAGCTATTTGGAATTAAACCTGCATTTAATCTGCTCCCCTAATCTATCACTTAGTATAAATACTGGAGTTTATCACCTATTGGGTGCTGACTAATCAGTTCTGCATTCTGTCGGTTCGATAGCAGCTCTGGAAAGACTGGGCTTGTATTCACTGGAATTTAGAAGGATAGAAGGATGAGAGGGGATCTTATAGAAATGTATAAAATTATTAAAGGACTGGACAAGCCAGATGCTGCAAAAATGTTCCCAATGTTGGGGGAATCCAGAACCAGGGGCCACAGTCTAAGAATGAAGGGGAGGCCATTTAAAACTGAGATGAGAAGAAACTTTTGCACCCAGAAAGTTGTGAATTTGTGGAATTTTCTGCCACAGAAGGCTGCAGAGGCCAATTCACTGGATGAATTTAGAAGAGAATTAGATAGAGCTCTAGGGGCTAGCGGAATCAAGGGATATGGGGAGAAGGCAGGCACGGGTTACTGATTGTGGATGATCAGCCATGATCACAATGAATGGTGGTGCAGGCTCAAAGGGTCAAATGGCCTCCTCCTACAAATATTTTCTATGTTTCGATGTTTCTATATTTCTATGCCGGGTGAGATATGGGAACATGAGGTTAGCCACAAGTGGGAGAGGAGAAACTTGGATAATTTTAAACTGAAAAATTTCATTCTGGATTTTGACAAAAGTAAAGAAAAGCAGGTTGAGATTGTCAGAAAGCTGGGTAATGGGATTTAAGAAAGATTGACAAGAGGTTCTATTGACACTGCTCCCTTTACAGTGGAACCTCCAATAATAAAGTATTTGTAAGTGTTTGAATACCATGAATCCAGGTGTACTTGATTTTACTTGTGTAACATTTCTTTACACATTCAGTTATTTTCTACAGTTTGAGCATCACTGTCAAGGTTAGTGGTTTCCCCCCATTGCTAATGGCACTTAAGACAGTGGTTGGTTGCTTTCCTAAACCTCTCCATTCCTTCTGGCGAAGGTACTCCCACAGTTATACTAGGTAGGGAGTTGCAGCATTAAGAAGGATTATCGATAAAGGAAAGGTGATTCATTTTTTGTTATCATGGGGCAAGCAATTCCTGACACGACACAACCTCACCATCAACTGCAAGGCCGAATTAAGGAGGGTGCAATGCCTTGATGAATGTAACTCCAGCGATACTGGAGAAGCTCAACATCTTCCAGCACATAGCATGTCCCCATCTACTACTGTAATCTTCTTTGTTTCCACCACTTGTGTACAGTGTCTTCAGTCTCTATCATTCACCGCAAGGTGTCTCAATGTTCATTGCCAAGGCTACTTGAATAACACATCTCATATCAGTGATCCCATCAACCAAGAAAGACAATGGTAACAGGCCCATGGGGTCACCACATGCTGTGGGTGCCTCTCCAGTCATGATTTGGAAATACATTGCCGTTCCTTCATTACTACTGGGGCCATGTCCTATCAAGAGCACTGTGGGAGCATCATTGACTGGACAACTCAGTGGCTAAATAAGAATGTTCACATCCTCATGGGCTAAAAATGGAAGCCTGAGCAGTGAGGCCCACATCCTAAACAATTGATTTCTAAGCAAACATTCTGGGTGGAATCAGAAAGGGCCGCTCATCATCAGTTCAGCAGTTAGTCTTGTCTGCGTCGTGAGGAAAAATCTTATCAGGCTCCTTCCATAATCCTTGTTCACAACTCATTACCCCCATATTGTGTGCATTCTGTAGAGAAATAAAGTTCCTTTTTATTGCTGCGTCACCCTCTGTTTTGATATTTTTCATATTTTGATATTTGATATTAATGATGAATTCTCTTCGTAATTCATCTCATGGCCCCTTGAAAGTCACATTGTCCATCACTCTCACATTCTAAACATTGGGATCACCCCCCCCCCCCCCCCCCCCCCCCAGAGTCTTCTCTGGTGCAAAAGTCTCTGTTGGGGCACTTGCCGAGTTTCGCAACAGTAATGAAAACTGGACCTAACACAGATCCTTCCTCTTTTACGCTGATGTTATCTTCAGATACAACTTCTCTATTTACCCGTTACATTTAAAAGTAATTCCTTAGTATTCTATTTATGTGATTTTTAAAAATACTTTGAGAACTGAACATATCTGTGTGTGCTGAGGATGCATTTATTATAAGGATAGTAACTAACAAGACAGAGCAGCTCATTTGTCATTGTCAGTGATTGGGATAAATTGTGGCAGATGTATGATGCCAAGGAGAAGATTTATTCTAATTAGTTTTTAATCAGTATCTAGATATCAGCATCAAAGTCAATATTTATTATCCATCCCTAACTGCCTTGGAGATGGTGGTGAGCTGCCCTCTTGAAGTTCTGCAAAACGTTTGGTGAAGATACTCCCACATAGCTATCAGGACTTAGTCAGAGTCATACAGCACAGAAACAGTTGCAACTCGTCCATGCTGACCTAGTTCCCTCATCAAACTTAGTTCCATCTGCCTGCATCGCCCCATAGCCCTCTAAACCTTTCCTTTCCATGAACCTGTTCAAGTGTCTTTTAATTGAAATTTTAGTACCTGCTTTGACTACTCCCTCTGGCAGCTCATTACATATACCTACTTCCCCTTGAATGTAAAGAATGCCCTTCATGTTCTTATTAAATCTTGCCCCTTGCCCTTTGCACCTTAAGCCTGTGTCCTATGGTTCTTGATACCCCCACACTGGGTAAAAAACTATGTTCATTCAGCCTATCTATTCCCCTCAAGAGTTTAACTATCTCTTTAAAATCACCCCTCGGCCTCCTGCACTCCAAGGATTAAAGTCTGAGAGAGCACAAATTTTCAGGCTCAAACAGCTGATCTAATATTGGTCTCAACACCACCTTCCTACTTTCCCCACATCTCTAGACTTCTGTCGAGTTTAAAGTCAATCAACCTCCACCTTGAGCATAGTCAATGTCTCAGCCTCTGCAGCTCCCTTGGGAAGGTGACACCAAAAGCTGTTTTGCCGCTCAGAGCAATATGGGATGACTTTGGTGTAGTGACAAAATATTGTCTTCAATGCGAACTGTGCAATGGTCTTCTGATTTCTGCCAAAGCCATGGTTAACAGGTTCACCTGTTGCAGGTGGACAGGAGAGGAGGAGGTGGCAAGTAGGTCAATCCCCTGTGTTGGCTCATTCTCTACCTGTTGTAGAAACAGCCTGGCAGCAACATCTTCAGGGTTCAGCCATCACAGTGAGTGGCCGTGTGACCAAGCCACTCCCAATGATGGATGCTGAGGTCCACCCCCAGTGTACACTCTGTACTCTGCTTCTTTTAATGTTGTTTGAGATTTTGTTCAGCTGAGCAATAAAGGTGAGCATTCATTAGGACAGTGAAAGCAGCCCATGGTGAAATCTGTGGGCTCCTTCCCACGAAGGGGTAAGTGAGGAAACAGTATGTTCTTTCCCCTTTCACCAGGGCCAGTCCTATCTCCGGAAATGGTTGTTTATCCTAATGGGTGCAATGGAATTGCCAGCATGTTTAATGAACACAACCCTCTATGGAGGTTTTATTCATCATGAAATGGCAGGACTTCCCTGGACTGCTTGTACTCACTTGTGGAACATCAGGCCCTCATTACTTCACACACCCAGCAGAACGCAGCAAAGCACCTGGAGCTCTCCCATTTGAGATCCATTCAAAATGTGCAAAGGTGCAAGTTCAATTCCAGGTGAAATGCCCTTAAGCTCAAAACTTTCCCATTTTGAACAACCCTTTCTTTATTTGTTGTATAATTCTGTACCTTAACCAATTTGGATCAACATCAGTGGTGCCGGAACCCTGAGGTGGAGGGGGAGTGTCCTTTGGTTTGACAAGAGACAACGTCAGTTACTGTGCAGAGTGAAGGAACCACAGCTTGTCCTGTGCTGGGCTCAAAGCCACATTGCTGCTTCTCTGGAATTCCACACAAGTCCCTCTGCAGAAGGTCAGTAAACTTCAGACATTATTCTTCATTGGTAAAAGTGGATTAAATGAACGGGTTTAAATGATTGAAATGTAGTTTGCAAAACTGATGTACTTCAATTTTTATTTTTAAATGAGTTCTCCTATTGCAATGATGGTGTCTTAACTAAAAAGGGAACAATTTTTATTATTTATGCAACATCCAACTGATTAAAATCTAAAATAGTGATGTTTCTCTTGACTAATCAAATGCACTTTATTCTTTCCCACACTTCAAATTTCCTGTTTGCTATCTGCTGTATGAAAATGTTTCAATATATAACCTTTGCTGTTTCTGTTTTCCAAAACAATGTTTTGATATTTACAAAAATAAATTGTCGGATTAATCATTTTCCTCCACAGACGTTGCCTGAGCCGCTGAGTTCCTCCAGACGTTTGTCTTTTTGCTTCAAGAAGAATAAGTGGTTGTGTTGAATTTTCAGAAGGTCTTTGATAAAGTCATGCATAAAAGATCAACAAGGAATAATAAAATATGTGGATTTGGCAATGTTCAACTGGCAGGCTTGGAACTGATATTTATTTTGGGTGGCACATGGTGACAAATAAGCCATCATGGAAACCATTGCTTGAGCCTGTTATTTTCAATGTACATTAATGATTTTGACAAGGAAGTAAATTTAATATTTCTAAGTTTGATGACATGAAACTGAGAGTAATTAGAAGCAAAGAGGATGCAAAAATGTTTCCAGGTGATCTAAGTCAGTTGAGCTAGTGCCCCCAAAAAAACACAGATGCAACATAGAGTCATTGAGCTGTACAGCATTGAAATAGGCCCATCGGTCCAATGCATGCATGCTGACCAAGATGTCTATCTGAGCCAGTCCCAACTGCCTGCACCTAACCCATGTCTGTCCATACATTTCCTAAACATAATATTGTGGATATACATGATTCTATGATGAAAAAGCAGAAAGACTGAGAACTGTATGAATTGTGCTTGATTCAGAAATATTAATAAGAAATCTGCATCTTTGTCCACCAGTCACTGAAAGCAGACATGAGATGCAGCACGCAATAAGTAGGCAAGTGACGTTTGTTGGTCTTCTCTTCTGGAGTTTTTGAGCACAGTAACAAGATGTCGTTGCCATTTTACAGGATATTCCTGAGACCACCCCTTTTGTGTTCTGTTTTGTTCTCCTTACCCGAGAAAGGGTTTTCTGCCACAGAAGGAATTCAGCCAAAGCTGACCAGACTGATTCCTGGAATGGCAGGGCTAACATGTGAGGAGAGGAGGAACCACTGGGTCAGTAGTCACTGCAGTTTGGAAGAGATAAACGGGACCTCACTAAATCAAACAATTCAGGCAGAGCTAGACAAACTCCATATGTAAGGATTTTTTCAGTGACTGGAGGATGTAGAACAAGGGGTCAGACTTAAGACCTTATGGGCTGAGATGTGGAGAAATGTCTTCATGCTGAATATTGTGAGCCTTTAAAAATTCACCCCACGGAAAAAATGGTAGATGACAAGTAACTGAATCCAGGTAAGTAGGGGATAATGTTTTTTTTGACTTGAGGCTTAAATAGGGAGAGAATTGTAATATAGGATTGACAGAGAAGATTGTGTTGAATGACGGAACCTGCGCTGCTCTAGCAGATGCGGCTTACCTGCAGTCCATCTGTCTTTGTGTTTTATGTTGTTTTTTTGTCTTGATTGTAGTGTTTAGATGCGATGTAGTTTTTTGTGGTTGTGTACTATGTGGGGAGGGGGGGGGGGGCTGTAAAATTGTCTCTCCTGAACGGAAACGCACATTTTCCTGGGCTGTGTCTCCGTTTCCGCTGCGGCCTACCATCGCAGAGCCCACAGACCAGACTTGCCATCTGGACATCGGAAGCTCGCAGGCCCTGGGGTGGGGGCCGCCATCGGGAGCTCTGGCAGCGGCAGCGTCTTCGCCCGCCCCGATTCGTGGGGCTTGGGTCGGCCCACCGCGGACATTTCACCGTCCGACGCGGCCTAAAATAGGCTGCGGGATTTTTCTCTGCCCGGCGGGGGCTTCAATGTCGGGAGCCCCGACCACCCCGACGTGCAGCGGCAGCATCTTCGCCCACCCCGAATCGCGGGGCTTGGGTCGGCCCGCTGCGTACCTTTCACCGTCCGGCCCGGCCTGGAACGTGGCAACTTCAACAGCCTGACCGCGGGAGAAGACGGCAGGGGAAGGGAAAAGACATCCTGGTCTTCCATCACAGTGAGGAGGTGACTGGAGGAGACACACTGTGATGGATGTTTCTTTTTGTTTGTTTGTGTTGGTTGTGATTGTGATTGTGTGTGGAATGGCTTATTTTTATTGCTCTATTGCTGGACTGTGGGTAACCTTTCATTTCACTGCACATCTTGTGACAAATAAACTTGACTTGAGGCTCAAAGTGGCAAATAATCCACTCCTGCTCCTCTTTTGCATGTTTCAATAAGGTTTAGTGATGGTTTGATCTTTTCTTTGCCCTACACACCTCTGCTGCCTACTGACACATTGTGAAATTTAGTTGAGAAAAAAACAGAAAGAAAAACAGCCCAGAGCTCAGAATAGCCAAATCTTTGTGGTTAAATTGCAAGAGAGCTCTTAATGCAGCCTTGACCATTGCTCTGAATTTTGCTTCAGGTCCTGAATGTGATGTGGAGAAAGGCAGAACCCCTCATTGCTCTTGGGATCTCTCAGATCTATATAATCTTCTGAATGAGCTTGAAAAACACAATAATTACACCTTGCGCCCTTCTAACCTCACATTTCTTTAAAATTTAAAAAATAAACTTTAGGCACAATAAACAATTTTTTACAAAACTAATTTTGAAGAAAAGGGTCCTGACCCATTACATCACATAGCCATGTTCTCCAGGGATGCTGCCTGACATGCTGAGTTACTCCATTATTTTGTGTCTTTCCTTGGTAAACCAGAATTTGCAGTTCCTTGTTTCTACACAATTATAAAACTACATAAAAACATCTTCAGACACTGTATACATTCAATACTGTCACACTCAATAGCATTAGCATTTATCTTTTCATTAAACACCTTTAACACTCATGTGGCCCCCCTGTGGTGATATCCCTTCTCTTGTATGAGGGGTGTCCCCACCAGACTCATCCCACTATGTGCAGCAGGAGAAGGTCCCTTGACTGTGGTCCTCCCCCTCAGGGTGTTTATGGTGGCTGCACCAAGCTTCAGTGCGTTCCTCAGCACGTTTTCCTGCAGTCTGGAGTGGGTCAGGTGGCAACATTCCCCGATGGACCTCACTTTGACATATCGTTGCTACATTCCTCAGCATAGTAACAGTGTGTGGGGTAAGTTCCTGTCCTGATAATCCGGCATTTGACCCACAATGAGCAGTACCAGAACAGAAACACTGCAATGGAACTTTTATCTTTAGAAACGAAAAAGTCAGTTACTCACTCTTACTTTCAATGGCCTTAGCATTGAAGGCAAGCAAACCATATGCCTTCTTAATTACCATAACCACTTGTGCTACCACCTTCCGTGAGCTCTGAACTTGGACTCCAAATGTACTGAAGATATGTGTCTCAAACAGGCTCTGTCTCAAACTTTGTTATTTCCCACAGGGAATCCACAAAATGAGGCCAACTTTTCTAGGCAGCAGTTTGCCAGCTGATTTGATGTTTGGTTTCTTTGTTTTCCTGCTTCGACCTGTTTCCACACAGAGTAAGTACTTTCTCATACAATACAATACAATACAATACAATATATCTTTTTTGTCATTGTACAGGGGTACAACGAGATTGGGAATGTGCCTCCCATACGATGCAATAAATTAATTAGCTAGTCACGGTAGCGCAGCGGTAGAGTTGCTGCTTTACAGCGAATGCAGCGCCGGAGACGCAGGTTCGATCCTGACTACGGGTGCTGCACTGTAAGGAGTTTGTACGTTCTCCCCGTGACCTGCGTGGGTTTTCTCCGAGATCTTCGGTTTCCTCCCACACTCCAAAGACGTACAGGTATGTAGGTTAATTGGCTGGGTAAATGTAAAAATTGTCCCTAGTGGGTGTAGGATAGTGTTAATGTACGGGGATCACTGGGCGGCACGGACTTGGAGGGCCGAAAAGGCCTGTTTCCGGCTGTAGATATATGATATGATAATATTAATTTAAACAACCCAATGAAACAAATTGGAACAGTTTTAAAACAGAATAAAGTGCAAGTAGATCTGTGCCGGTTCACTGTGCGATGTGACCATCCGGCTCAGCAGGACTGGTTCATAGCAGCTATGGTCCTGGGGATGAAGCTGTTCCTGAGTCTGGAGGTGCGGGCGTAGAAGGCCTTGTATCGTCTGCCCGATGGTAGAAGCTCGAACAGACTGTTGCAGGGGGTGTGGAGACTTTGTGGATGCTGGTGGCTTTTCTGAGGCGTCGTGTTGTAGATTCCCTCCAAGGCTGGTAGCTGTGTTCCGATGGTCCTCTGAGCTCTACGGACTACCCGCTGAAGAGCTTTCCTCTCTACTTCCGTGCGGCTGAGATACCACACAGGGATGCCATGTGTTAGAATGTGCTCTATGGTGCAGCGGTAGAATGTCGTCAGCAGCTGTTAGGGTAGACCAGACTTTTTCAGTGTTCTTATGTAGAACAGTCGTTGCTGTGCCTTCTTGATCAGTGCAGCAGTGTTATTGGACCATGTTAGGTCCTCCGAAATGTGAGTGCCCAGAAACTTGAAGCTGGACACTCTCTCCACACTGTCCCCGTTGATAAAGATCGGGGCGTATTCCCCGTTGTGTGACCTACGGAAGTTGATGATCAGCTCCTTGGTCTTGGTGGTATTTAGGGACAGGTTGTTATCAGAGCACCAGTCCGCCAGGTTCTGCACCTCTGCTCTGTATTTTGTTTCATCACCGTTGGTGATCAGCCCGATAACCGTTGTGTCGTCTGCAAACTTGACAATGGTGTTGGTGTCGAATGCAGGACACAGTCGTGTGTGAAGAGGGAGTAGAGCATGGGGCTCAGAACACAGCCCTGTGGTGTGCCGGTACTCAGGGTGATAGTGGAGGACAGGTGCAGGCCCATTCTCACTGCCTGCGGTCGTTCCAGCAGGAAGTCCAGGATCCAGTCGCATAACGACAAGCTGAGGCCCAGCTGGTGGAGTTTGGTAATGAGCTTGGTGGGGATGACCGTGTTAAAGGCAGAACTATAGTCAATGAATAGCATCCTCACGTACGTACCCTGTCTCTCCAGGTGAGTCAGGACAGTGAGAAGAGCCAGAGAGATGGCGTCCTCAGTGGATCTATTTGCCCTGTATGCAAATTGATGTGGGTCCAGTGAGGCAGGGATGCTGGATTTGATGTGTGAGAGGACCACCGGTCATAACAAGTTTGTCTTACTTTATCATTGTCCGTGTAAACCCACACCCCATTGTCAATCTCGTTTCCCTCTCCACGTCTCTGAATGTGCTGCTGCCTCACATATCCATGCCATCCTTGCTGGAGCTCCATTTCTGAGCCCCTCCCATCAGCTCCTTCTCCTGCACCGACACGGTCCATATCAAAGTCAGAAATGGCCCCCGGTGAGCTTGTTGCAGAGGTAATCTCTCCCTCCTTATCCCGCCCAGCCTGTCTGCAGCCTTTGACACGGTTGTCCACACCATCCTCCCCCAACACTTCCCCACCACAGTCCAGGCGGGTGGAACAGCCCTCGACTTATCGATCCACTCGCAGTCCGAGAACTACCTGCAATGCTTCACTTCACGCTCCCGCACAGTTCTGCTGAGCCCCCTTCGACAATCTACCCTGGACCCCTCCTATTTCTCATCCTCACGCTGCCCTTCGGTGACATCAGCTGAAGTTTCAGCGTTGCTTCCACAAGTTGACTGTGGACACCAGCTCAAACCCCCCAGCAACTCCCTCGACCCCTCCATCATCTCCACATTCCCAGACTACACGTGGGACATCCAGGACTGGATGAGCAGAATTCCCCTCCAACTGAACACTTTGAATCCCAAAGTTGTCTTCAGTCCTACTACAACCCCTTTCCCCAGCCCGCAATTCCATTCCATTCAAATCCCAGAATATTTTGGGGGTCAGACAGGAGATTCAGTGGCAGCAAACCAGACTCCAGGATGGTGATTTGCCTCCCCGGTGCCAGGGCCCAGGATGGTGCGTTGCCTCACCGGTGCCAGACTCCAGGATGGTGCGTTGCCTCCCCGGTGCCAGGGCCCAGGATGGTGCGTTGCCTCCCCGGTGCCAGGGCCCAGGATGGTGCGTTCCTTCCCCGGTGCCAGGGCCCAGGATGGTGCGTTGCCTCCCCGGTGCCAGGGCCCAGGATGGTGCGTTGCCTCCCTGGTGCCAGGGCCCAGGATGTCTCCCAGCAGCTGTAGGA
The DNA here is from genome assembly GCF_053455715.1 of Rhinoraja longicauda. Classification (NCBI taxonomy): domain Eukaryota; kingdom Metazoa; phylum Chordata; class Chondrichthyes; order Rajiformes; family Arhynchobatidae; genus Rhinoraja; species Rhinoraja longicauda. Next base: position 39,021,818 of record NC_135966.1, on the reverse strand, counting down.
CATTCTCAAGGATGAAGGTGAGCAGCCAGAAGGTGGTGGGCACTTTGGCACAAATGAGATGGGTAGGAAAAGGGATAATGTCTGATATTTTCCCTACCACTGACGTGAGTCTCACTACATTGACAACTCTCCAACCCTTCCAGGATCTCACCTGTGACTGGAGAACACACGCAGAGCTTTGTTAAGGCTCGCCGGGCTCGCCATCTCTAGATTCTGTCCGGTGCCATGTGTTAATGAGGATAGGAATAGGAAGAAAGAACAGATGAATGTATGGCTCAGGAGTTGGTGAAGGGGGCTGGGATTCAGATTTTTCCGCCATTGGGATCTCTTCTGGGGCAAACGTGACCTCTACAAGAGGGATAGTTTGTGTCTGAAATGGACGGGAACCAATATGTTTGCATGGAGATGCACTAGTGTTACCAGGAAGGTTAAACTGGAGAGGCAGGGGGGTGATGGGAAGATGGAGATGAGGATAAGTAAGTCTCAAAGGAAGGACAGACAGAGGGAGGTGAAGTTATATAGTGAAACTGATGGGCGGAGGTATGTTTATTTCAATGCAAGGAGTATTGTGGACAAAGTAGATGAACTTAGAGCCGAGATCGCTGTTGGGGACTATGACATTGTGGTCATTGTGGAAATATGGTTGTCACAGGGACATGACTAGCAGCTCAATGTTCCGTGTTTCTATGTTTCAAATGTGATAGAGAAGGAGGGAAAAGAGATGGGGGGGATTGCTCTACTAATCAGGGAAACTGTTGTTGGCACTCAGAGAGGACACACTGGATGGTTTGTCCATTGATGTGATATGGGTCGAGCCATGTAAAAGTAAGAAAGATGCAAGCAATTCAACGGAATTGTATGTGAGGTCCCCCAAGAGCAAGCAAGAAATAGAGGAACAGATATGGACACACATTAGTGGACGATTACACAAAGGGACGTCTTAGGGGGTGACTAATGGTATATCCAATAAGATTTCTTGTGACAGCTGTGAATAGTGCAACATGAGAAAGGAATCCAAAATGGACCTTGTGTTGGGAAATGAGACTGGCCAGGTGACTGGTGTTTCAGTGAAAGAGTATTTTGGAGATAGTAATTACAACTCCATAAGTTTTAAGATTGATTTGAATAGGGGCAAGTCTGGACTTTGACACAAGTCATTAATTTGAGTAAGGCAAATGACAATATTATTAGGCAGGAGCTTGGTAAGGTACACTCAGAGCAGTTGTTATTAAGTTATTCTACGTCTGAGATTGAGAGTTGTCTGAAGGATAGTTGATCAAAGCTCAAGACCGGCAGGTTCCATGAAGGAGGGATAAGACTGGCAAAGGGAACCTTCGATGGCCAAAGAGGTTTGTAAATTTGGTCAAAAATAGAAAGGAAACACGTGCAAGGTTCAAGAGTATGATAGCAGAGAGGGCCTTTGAGGAATATAAAGCAAGGAGGAAAGAAGTCAAGCGGGTGATTAGAAGTGAGAAAAGAGGCCACAAAATGGCTATGGCGATTTGGAGTAAAGAAAGTTCCAAGCCATCTTATACTGACATTAAAATCAAGACGGTAAACAAGGAGAAAGTAAACAAGAATAAATGAGGGAAACTGAGACTGGAGTTAAGGGATGTAGGTCAGGTATCAGATAGCCCCAGGGAAGAGAGGAGCAAGGCAAAAAGACAAAATAGTGAAATAAAGTGAAATATGTCAGTAAAACAGGTGTGGTAGATTGTTTGGGGATTCTTTGCCTGAAAGTCATTAAGTTGTAAGATACCCAAGAGAAATACGAAGTGTGGTTTTTTCAGTTTGCATGTGGCCTCACTCTAGCATTGGAGGAGGCCAAGGACAGAAAGATAAGTATGGGAATGGGAGTTTAAATGGTTTATTTGTTTAAAATGGGGATAGAGAATTCAGGAAATTAAAGAACTGTGAGTCACACATCAATGGTAGGAAACAATTGGAAAGGATTCTTTGGGATAGAATTGACTCCCATTTGGAACAAAATAGATTAATTAAAGACAATAGGCATGACTTTTACGTGGCATTGTCTGCAGTGATTTTAGTAAGGCATGATAGACTGATGCTGAAGATTAATAAGTATGGGATTAACATTAAATTGTTTGTCAGGATTCAGAACTGGCAGACTAGAAAACAAAGGAAAAGACAACATTCAGGCAGGAAGTCTGTGACCAGTGGAGTTATATATAGATCTCTGCTAGGACCACTGTCGTTCATAATTTATACAATGAATTTAAATGTAGATGGGTCGGTTAGTACATTTGCAGATGAGATCAAGATTGCTGGGGTTGTGCAGTGTGAGCAACGCTGTCAATGTATCAAAGTATGTTGTAAAGTAAAGTATGGGATATAGAGCAGCTACGGAAATGGGTGGACAAATGACAGATGCACTTTGGGAGGTTGAATGTAAGGGGAAGATAAACAATCAACAGCAAGACCCTTAACAGCATTGATGTACAGAGGGACCTTGGGATCCAGGTCCAGAACTCTCTGAAAGTGGTAATACAGGTAGATAGAGTGGCAAAGAAGGCAGATGGCATGTCTTTGGGTGGATCATTGTCTATAAGAGTCAGGAAGTCCGGATGTGATGCAGCTTTGTAGGACTTTGGTTAGGCCGGATTTCAAGCATTACATGCAGTTCTGGATGCCCAATAGAGGAAAGATGTCGAGGCTTTGAAGAAAGGGCTGAGAGGGTTTACAAGAATAATGTCTGTATTACTGGGTATCAGCTACAGGGAGAGGTTGAATAGACTTGGATAGTTTTCTATGGAATGTTTGACGTTGAGGTGAGGCTTGATAGAATTATACCAAGTTATGGTCAGTGTAGACAGTCAGAATCTTTTCCCCAGGTTGGAAATATCAAATGCTAGAGGGCATGGCTTTAAAGTGAGAGGGGCAAAGTGTGAAGGAGATGTGAAGGGCAAGTATTTTACACAGAGAGTGGTGAGTGGCTGGATCATGCTGCTGGTGGTGATGGAGGTAGATGTGTGATTGGGATTTAAGAGACTTTTGGATGGGCACATGGACATGCAGGGAATGGAGAGATATGACTTATGTGTAGGCAGATAAGAGTTCGTCTTGGCATTATGCTCGACACAGACCTTGTGGGCCGAGGGGCTTGTTTCTGTGCTGAACTGGTCTATGTTGTAAACCACTGCTGGACGAGGAGCAGGCAGGAGGCAGGAGCGTGTTTATTCTGTCCCAGGTCGGTCCCACAAGGGCCGGGGATGCGGTGTGTACAGGATCCGTCTGATCTCCATCCACTTCAGGAAGCCCCGCCACAGGGAAGGCCGGCTGGAGACCCAACACAAACACCCTGTCTCCCACTCACTCTTCTCATGTCACGAAGTATCCCTGGATCAGGCCAGGTTAGTCCACACATCTCTTCACAAACTCTGCCCGTCTCTCTGGAGGTTCTGTGGGAGATCAAAACATTCAGGTGGAGGAAATGTGCTGAAAATGTTAATTCCTTCATTTTTCCTCTTTCCAACAGAAAAGATAAATCAGATTTATTTCATGGATAATGGAGGCGACATTGTGTTAAAAGGACCGGAGAATCCTGGGAGTAACATTCTTGTCTGGGAATTTGAACCACACTCAGCGCGGGTAAAACAGACAGTGGTAACTCTCCGCCCGGCTAACAGCGGCGCGTGGAACATGCAGATGGGCAATGGCACGAGTCACACGGAGGTGCATGTGGGTGACCGCACTGTTGATCTGGCAATTAAAAAACCCACATTTAAATGGTCGGGATTGTTCACTTTGAATGAAAAACAGCCGAGGAACCAGATCCTGAAACTGTATGAAATATATGGGATCAAAGGTGAGTGGGAGAGACACGGATCAACAATGTGTTTCTCTGTAAATAATGTCATGTATAATGATGAGAGGTGGCGGGAATTGTGAGACTTCTTCCCCCGGTGAATCTCTCAATGAAACAATTGGGGGAAAGATTTTCTGCATTGATTCTGTGGGTCTGGGGTGAGATTGCCCAGTGACACTGCTGCTCAAAGTTACCCAGTGAACCAGGTCCATGCCTCACTTGGTTGAGATCCCAGAGGAAGTCCATCATCTGTGGAACTTGCACTCAGTCAGAGAGATCCCACCTTGAGGGCGTTCGGGGGAGACACGACAGGGACAAATGTATCAATCCAGTTACATCTGAACGGTGTTTGCATTCACTGGTCAGAGTGTTGCCGGTTGTACCAGCAGTGCCACAGTGAACAGCGGGCGATTACCTGCGTGAATGTGAACAGATTCAGGACTTCCTCCCACGCGTTTCACAATGAGGAATTCGCGAACTTGCTGACGGTTCCTGCGGTGAATCTGCCGGCGCTCCCCGTCACTTCTCCACGTGGAGACCAGGAGTGGAGCAGGAACACGCTGATATTCCCCGACCCTGACGCTCCAGGATCCGGTGCCGGGTGGAAACTGTTTAGGAATCGAAACTAATCGTTTTTGTAGAATTAGAGACCCTTTTATTATTTTTTAAATGAAATATTCAATATTAATAAATGTGTTTACTTCTAAAAGTTGGCGCCATTCAGAACCATTCCATTAGCTTGAGAACTTCATCAGAGGATGAACAAGGCCTTTGCCTCCTTTAGATAATTCTCCACAGGTAGAATCCAAAGGGATTTGAATTAAGTCATTGCTCTAACGTTTGCCGATAGGGAGTGAATGAAAAGTTGGATCCAACTACTTTGTTCTTCATGCTTTCCCCAGCAAAATCTCCATTGCAGAATATTCTAGGCTGCAGGAGTACATGCTGAGAGACACACTGAAGATCGGTGCCAACACTGCAAAGGCATCGTGGAATAGAGCTGCAGTCCATGGTCCTTCTGCCACCAGGTCCTGAGGAGCTAAATCTAATGTACAAACCTCTGAAACACTTGAATTCGCATAATCTCAGGATGCAACATGAGTGTCAATAGTGTTGTGTACACAATATGTGTGAACACTGCCAAAGTGAGGACAATAACACAGTGTGTAGTCTGAACAATATCAAATTCAGATTTAGATTCAGATTAGTTCACTGTCATATACATTTGGGTAAAACACATTGATTGTTTAGATGAAGTGCAGCGTAAATTATAATAACAGGTACAGTAAAAACATGCAACAAAAGCAAAACAGCAGAACGGTGCAGAGATTACAGTGCAGTCTGAAATAATGCAAAATAAAACTAACGTTTAGGAAAATGCCCCAGGGGATGGATGATTGGTTTAACGTATGTTGACTGTTTGTGGCTCTGGGCTTGGACCAGCTAGAGTTTGGCAGAATGAGGGGCGGGTCTAGGTTTTCAGCTGAGGTGGGATTGAGCCCAGTCATTGGACTGGACACACCACGACTCACTCTGAATCCCATTGATCTGTTGTTCACAGTTGAAGCAAGTCCACAGCGCCCTCTGCTGGGCAGTGACGTCACACTCAGCTGCACCATCTCCAGACTCTCAGATACAGTCAGTCTTCACTGGAGACCAAAAGACTCATCCCAGCAGAACAGGAGCAACACTGAGCAGATCCGCCTGAATAACACGGTCTATCTGATGGTCCGACATGTCACAGTGGAGGATGGGAAGTTGTATGTTTGTGAAGTGCAGGAAAACGGAAAAATCGTTCACACAAGTAATGGAGATTTTACTGTAAACAAAAGTAAGTGTAAATACCTCCCATTGGATATCAAGTAGACACTTGTATCACGGTGCTTCTTGTAATGTTATGCGTGCGCCCTGTGATGAACTGTGGACAGTGACCAACTGCTCTCGTGTATAAAATGCTGCAATGATCAGGGAGAAGTTTCCAGAAAGTCTCTCTCTGTGGAGCAGCTGCCTGCTTGTCTCTGTGTGACAGACACACAGCACGGGAGGGATGATATCTTTCTGTAACTATTGTTCAGTAAAGTATTTTGTCAGTTTAACTTGCCATCAATGCTCCAGTATCTGAGACTGAGATACTGATACAGGACTCACGTCAAAGTGTCAGATAGAAAGTGTAGTCACCATGACAACCGCCAGCCCTTGCTGTTCACACTCACACTGGGGGTCCCGGTGCACACATCAGCACTGAACAACAACCCGTCCGCTCTCCCCTCACTGACCCTTCACTGAACCTGCACCTCCTGCAGACCGACAGAGATTCACCTCCCGGGCCGCTCTCGGGAGTCTCCGGGAGGTTTCATCCCATCCCGGGAGATTCCAGGACAGTCCATGATTTACTGCAATTTACTACATTACAGTAAATTTTGTTTATAAAAAGATTTGATGAGTTTTGGAGCAAAATTCATTTGCATTTGAAGCTTGATCAGCTGAACAAACCACCGCAAATATTTATCAGAATGGGGTTGAGAATCTCTCTGTGCCACAGTAACTGTAAAACTGAAAGGAGTTATCCTCTGTCTCTCTGATACAGCTTTATATAACAAGCGATACACGGTTTACCGCTCCAGCACAGACCACAGTGAACTTCACCTGGTTTGCTATAATACTCATGGGGATCCCGACACAGTCATGACCTGGACATCTCGTCGCTTTCAACGATACAACGTAATAGCAACTGCAACACCCTCTCAGCCCATCAATGTCGAAGGGGCCGACTTCGGGAATCGCCTGGTGACCTCAGCGAAACCCTTCGATGGCAAGGATTTCAGTGTGAGGATTGTCCCCGTTATGTTTCAAGATGCCGGACGTTACAGTTGTTTTCTTGGAAAAGGTGCATCAGTGAAGGATGAGGGCAGATCTCCATTTCTCACCGTTGATCTCATCACAGTGAAAGGTAGGAGACAGAATGCTGCCAGTGTTTTTACTGATGAACTCATTCTTTAAACATGAATTCTTAAACATTCTTTCCACAGTCAGCGCTGAACCGTCTGATGCAGCGAATAAATGACAACAATAGTGGTGTAGCGACCATAGAGATTAGTCCTAGGAGTCGAACCCTCAGATTGGCCAGCAAGGTCACGTGTGAGTGTGACGGTAGGGATTGGTCCAGGGAGTTGAGCCCGCTGATTGGACAGCGACGTCACGTGTGGTTTTGGCGCCCAAAACCAGTCAGTTAGGAGAGTTCTTCGAAGTGAACAGTTATAATTAATGGTTATCTGTAATCTTGTTCGTTATACTTTGTAATCGAATGTTGCTGTCGCAATAAACTTCTTCAACAAAGATTGAGCCTCCAGTGGTCACCATTCTGAGCATCTCACTCAGATGCTCCTAAAATGACCCCCATATTCCTCTTTGCCCCTTGAAGTTCTCTTTTTATTTTTAAAACCGTCTTGACGCATGAAAAAGGGTGCAATTCATGGAATATCAGTGGCAGTGGGGTGTTGTGTCCAACACTGTGGGCAGTGGGGTGTTGTGTCCAAATCTGTGGGCAGTGGGGTGTTGTGTCCAACACTGGGCAGTGGGGTGTTGTATCCAACACTGTGGGCAGTGGGGTGTTGTGTCCAACACTGTGGGCAGTGGGGTGTTGTGTCCAACACTGTGGGCAGTGGGGTGTTGTGTCCAACACTGTGGGCAGTGGGGTGTTGTGTCCAACACTGTGGGCAGTGGGGTGTTGTGTCCAACACTGTGGGCAGTGGGGTGTTGTGTCCAACACTGTGAGCAGTGGGGTGTTGTGTCCAACACTGGGCAGTGGGGTGTTGTGTCCAACACTGGGCAGTGGAGTGTTGTGTCCAACACTGTGGGCAGTGGGGTGTTGTGTCCAACACTGTGGGCAGTGGGGTGTTGTGTCCAACACTGTGGGCAGTGGGGTGTTGTGTCCAACACTGTGGGCAGTGGCACCATTGTGGGAATTGTGTTTATTCAGCAACGTTCTCAAAGTTGGCGTAGAAGCTTGTCAGTGATCCTTTGGGATAGTTCTCCAGGCATCGGGGTTTAAGAAAACGTTGGGTAGAAACCCCAGCTGTTGTTTTAATTCTCAGTGAATTTCTTGTTTCCCAGCTGAAGAATCTAATGCAAGGACTGAGGGAAGAAACGTTACCCTGACCTGCTCCGTGTCAAAGGTCACTGAGTCAATGAGACTTGTTTGGTTCAATGATGATGGCAAAGTCGTGGAAGATAAATCTTTCAAGGAGCTAAGGCAGGAGCAGATATCTTTGCAGTTAAACATTGCAAACGCTGATGCAGACAAAAGGAAATGGACCTGTGGTTTGTTTTATCAAAATACTCTCAAGGTTTTAATTCCGTATGAACTGATTTTTTTGCAGCACAATGGTAAGTGTCTTGTCTTCTGCTCTTTGTTATTTCCACAGAAATGTAATGTTATTTCTTTTCTCTAACATATCTAATTTCATGACCTACTGTGTACTCCAATGACTCTCTGTTTCTCAAGACTTTGTCAGAGCTTGCCATTCATGGTGTACGTCCCAGCCTCATTTGCACCACAGAACACATCACCTCACAATTGTCTGGATTAAGCTCCATCTTTCATTTCTCAGCCCCTTTCACCAACACATTGATATCTCTTGGCAGAATAAGACCATTGTCCACACTATCAACAATTTCACTAATCTTCCTGTCATCTGTGAACTTATTGATCTTGCCTCCCATATCCATTTCTAAGACATTCGTGTAGATTACATACAACAGGGTCCCATTACCAATCCTTGTGGTACATCATTAGTCGCAGGATTCCAGGTGCAAAAACACCCCTCTATCATCACCTTCTGTCTCTTTGTTGCCATAGATTGGACACGGCTGCTGTCTGTTCTCAAATAAACCTTCCCTCCTCTGTTCTATCTTCATAATGTTTTGGGACACTGAGCTCTCCCTCCACTTTTCTCATCAAAAGGGCCAGTATGATTCTGTGGCGATGACTCTTCGTTGATAACTGGGGTACACTGTTTAAGAATAAGGGGTAGGCCATTTAGAACGGAGATGAGGAACTTTTTCAGTCAGAGAGTTGTAAATCTGTGGAATTCTCTGCCTCAGAAGGCAGTGGAGGCCAATTCTCTGAATGCATTCAAGAGAGAACTAGATAGAGCTCTTAAGGATGGCGGAGTCAGGGGTATGAGGAGAAGGCAGGAACGGGGTACTGATTGAGAATGATCAACCATGATCACATTGAATGGTGGTGCTGGCTCGAAGGGCCGAATGGCCTACTCCTGCACCTATTGTCTATTGTCTATTATGTGCTGGTCACAGAGGAACCTGGGACAATAATAATGGCAACAATTCTGAACCATTCAGTCTCACTCAGATGCTCCTAAAACTATCTCCAAATTTCTCTTGGCCTCTGGAGTTCCAGTTTATTTTTTTTTAAGTCAACTTCAAGCATGGGAAAGGCTGAAATTGATGGAATATCTGTGGCTGTGGGATGTTGTGTCCAGTGGCAGCATTGTGGAAATTGGTGCTTTTTGAGCAAGATTCTCAAATTTGATGCCAGTGATCCTTTGGGTTAGTTCTACAGGAATCATGGTTTAAGAACACATTGGGTAGAGACCCCAGCTGTTGTTTTAATTCTCAGTGAAATTCTTGTTTCCCAGTTGAACAATCTAATGTAACAACTGAGGGAGGAAACGTTACTCTGACCTGTTCTGAGTATGAGGTCACTGAGTCAATGAGACTTGTTTGCATGAATGGTGATGGCAAAAAAGTGGGAGAGAAAATTTTCAAGGAGCCAGTGAAGGAAAAGAAATCTTTACAGATGATCATTCCAAAAGCTGATGCTGACAAAGGCCAATGGAACTGTGCTTTGATTCATCAAAATATGTCCAAGGTTTTAATACTGTGCTCTCTGCAGTCCAATGGTAAGTGTCTTATCTGCTGCTCTTTGTAGTATCCACAGAAACCTGTTATTTCTTTCTCCTAATATGTTACATTTCATGATTTAGTGTGGTTGGAGCTCAAGGAATGGGGTACTGATTGAGAATGATCAGCCATGATCACATTGAATGGTGGTGCCGGCCCGAAGGGCCGAATGGCCTACTCCTGCACTTATTGTCTATTGTTTATTATGTGCTGGTCACAGAGGAACCTGGGACAATAATAATGGCAACAATTCTGAACCATTCAGTCTCACTCAGATGCTCCTAAAACTATCTCCAAATTTCTCTTGGCCCCTGGAGTTCCAGTTTATTTTTTTAAGTCAACTTCAAGCATGGAAAAGGCTGAAATTGATGGAATATCCGTGGCTGTGGGATGTGATGTCCAGTGGCAGCATTGTGGAAATTGGTGCTTTTTGAGCAACATTCTCAAATTTGATGCCAGTGATCCTTTGGGTTAGTTCTACAGGAATCATGGTTTAAGAACACATTGGGTAGAGACCCCAGCTTTTGTTTTAATTCTCAGTGAAATTCTTGTTTCCCAGTTGAACAATCTAATGTAATAACTGAGGGAGGAAACGTTACCCTGACCTGCTCTGAGTCTGAGGTCACTGAGTCAATGAGACTTGTTTGCATGAATGGTGATGGCAAAAGAGTGGGAGAGAAAGTTTTCAAGGAGCCAGTGAAGGAAAAGAAATCTTTACAGATGATCATTCCAAAAGCTGATGCTGACAAAGACCAATGGAACTGTACTTTGATTCATCAAAATATGTCCAAGGCTTTAATACTGTGCTCTCTGCAGTCCAATGGTAAGTGTCTTATCTGCTGCTCTGTAGTCTCCACAGAAACCTGTTATTTATTTCTCCTAATATGTTACATTTCATGATTTAGTGTGGTTGGAGCTTAAGGAACGGGGTACTGATTGAGAATGATCAGCCATGATCACATTGAATGGCGGTGCTGGCTCGAAGGGCCAAATGGCCTACTCCTGCTCCTATTGTCTATTGTCTATTTATTGATTAGCATAACTTTTAAATCTCAAGTCCATTGCATGTCTGTATGGATACTTCCATTGTATATAGTCTAAGACTCAGAAGCACATGATATGATAAGGGTCACTTGTCACTGATAGACAATTTGAAGCTAATGGTGAATGTGTCTGCCTTTGCTGTTAGGCTACTCCTGAGCTAGGAGAACTGTTCCGTGTTTTTCACGGTGTCACTGTCAACAATTAATTTCATAGCCCAGTGATGTACAGTGGGGCAGGGAAATGAAGTTTAGTGCAGATTTAGTTGGAGACGAGGATCATCCTCAAAATGATAACACCAAGGTCATCTCTGCAAAATTCTCCAAATTCACATGAAGGAGAAGTAAACCAATGCTGCTGTCCTCTCCCACACCAGCATCTCCACTGAGTCCTGATCTACACTCAGTTGGTTCAGTTGGGCAGGTCACGTTGATCACATGCCCAACAGCAGACCCTGAAACAAACACTATATTCAGTGATCAGTCATGGAAAGAGACCACCAGATGGTTGGAGGGAAAGATTCATGGATGTGTTCAAAGATGCCTTAAAATGATTGCAACATTTTCACAGCTTATTGGGAATGTCTAGCCCATAACTGCTGAAAGTTGAGAAGGATCATTCAGGATAGCATTGAAAGTATACAGAAGCCCTATATAAACAATGGAAAGAGTGCAACTCCTCACGAACTAATCACTCATTCACCCTGTCAAGCTCCTCCTCCCCTCTCTGTGGAAGAAACTATAGTTCCTGCATTGGCCTCATCTGGGAAGTCTGAAACTACTAAAACTGGAGTGGAAGAGATAAACATTCCACTGAGGAATGAAGACTTTGCTTGTCCTCTGCCTGTGCCTCAGTGACAGTAGGACCCTGCTCCGTCAGCCGCTGCACCAAGGGAGAGGCCACCCTCATGCCCACTCCCACTGTTGTGTCCCCAACCCTTGGATTGGAAACCTGTGCTAATGGCACTGCAGAAATCTATGCGGGAGGTTGGAGATGGGATCCCTGACACTCCTCGACATCTCTTCCATGCTGTCAGACAGGTAGAAGTCTTCCCATGTATGCGTCGTCATCACTGTTTCCATCAGACTCCTCTGGGGCAGATGTGACTTTGAACCTTGACCTCCAGGGTGCTGGTGCACAAACCTCCCCATCCTTTGGCCTAACTACAGGCGGCTGCAGTTCCACTAACATTCCCGAGAAATGTTCCTATCATTCTGAACTGAGGTGTCCTGCAAGTACTGGAGCCTTGGGTAAATGGGTGTGTGAACAGATTGGCAACTGTGTGGCATTGATGCACTAGACAAACTTACTACAAGAAGTGAAAGATTATGTACTAGACACACAAAGGAATTTTCTGCAGCATTGCAATAGAATAGTGTGTTCCAGCTGCACTGATAGCAATAGGCTGCTCTATTGCTTGAGAAAAATAAAAATAAATACATCTGCTTAAATTTGAAATAAAATCAGAGAAAGCTGGAATCCTCCAACTGGTCAGAGAGCATCTGTGGAAAGAGAAACACAATTAATGTTTCTGATTGAAAATGCTTTGTTAGAATCTGATGAAGATTTTCAGACTGAAAATTTAACTTTGCACTACTTCAGTTTGTTCTACAATCTTTGCACCTTTGTGCTATGTTGGGCATTTCTCATTGCATACATTGTACCAGTTATATCAGTTGTATTATTTAATCAATGAGCTGCGTGCAAACAAGGAACTTTATTGCACTGAGGTGTAAATGACAATAAACTACTCTGATTAGTTTCTCTTCCCATGGACACTGCCTGATCTGTTGAGGGTTTCCGGCATTTATAGGTTTCGTGCTCCTGGTTAGAAAGGATTGATGATTGAAGCCATGAGCCACCCAGTTGTGAACAGTTCTCTTCCAGCCATTATTTCAGTCTCAGCCCAGAGTGTGAGTGGCCTTTGACCTGAGGCATCGCCCTGGGGAGTATTGTAGAGCAGAGGGATCTAGTAGATAGGTTGGTCAAAGCTTTCAGTACATTGGCCTGCATCAGTCAGTGTATTGAGTATAGAAGTTGGGATGTTATGTTACAGTTGTACAAGACGTGAATGAGGCCGTATTTGGAGTATTGTGTTCAGTTTTGGTCGCTCTGCTATTGGGAAGGTGTTGTTAAGCTGGAAGGAGTGCAGCAAAGATTTATCAGGATGTTGTCTGGACCAGAGGGCCTGAGCTATAGGGAGAAGTAGTCAGGCTTGGACATTATTCCGTGGAGGGCAAGAGAGTGAGGAATTAGATTATAAAGATGTATAAGATCATGAGGGGAATAAATGGGGTAAATGCAGTCTTTTACCCAGAGTAGGGGAATCAAAAACCATAGGTTTAAGCTGAGAGGGGAAAGATTCAGTAGGAAATTGAGGGGCGACTTCTTCACACAGAGGGTGGTGGTGGTGGAACAAGCTGCCAGAGGGGCTGATTGAGACAGATACTATAACAACATTTAAAAAACATTTGGACATGTACATGGATAGACAATAGACTATAGGATAGACTCAACGATAGGAATGGTTTATAGGGATATGAACCAAAAGTGGGCAGTTTGGAGTAGGGTAGATGGGCATCGTGTTTAGCGTAGACGATGTGGGCAATAGACAATAGACAATAGACAATAGGTGCAGGAGTAGGCCATTCAGCCCTTCGAGCCAGCACCGCCATTCAATGCGATCATGGCTGATCACTATCAATCAGTACCCCGTTCCTGCCTTCTCCCCATACCCCCTCACTCCGCTATCCTTAAGAGCTCTATCCAGCTCTCTCTTGAAAGCATCCAACGAACTGGCCTCCACTGCCTTCTGAGGCAGAGAATTCCACACCTTCACCACCCTCTGACTGAAAAAGTTCTTCCTCATCTCCGTTCTAAATGGCCTACCCCTTATTCTCAAACTGTGGCCCCTTGTTCTGGACTCCCCCAACATTGGGAACATGTTATCTGCCTCTAATGTGTCCAATCCCCTAATTATCTTATATGTTTCAATAAGATCCCCCCTCATCCTTCTAAATTCCAGTGTCTACAAGCCCAATCGCTCCAGCCTTTCAACATACGACAGTCCCGCCATTCCGGGAATTAATCTAGTGAACCTACGCTGCACGCCCTCCATAGCAAGAATATCCTTCCTCAAATTTGGAGACCAAAACTGCACACAGTACTCCAGGTGCGGTCTCACCAGGGCCCGGTACAACTGTAGAAGGACCTCTTTGCTCCTATACTCAACTCCTCTTGTTACGAAGGCCAACATTCCATTGGCTTTCTTCACTGCCTGCTGAACCTGCATGCTTCCTTTCATTGACTGATGCACTAGGACACCCAGATCTCGTTGAACTCCCCCTCCTCCTAACTTGACACCATTCAGATAATAATCTGCCTTTCTATTCTTACTTCCAAAGTGAATAACCTCACACTTATCTACATTAAACTGCATCTGCCATGTATCCGCCCACTCACACAACCTGTCCAGGTCACCCTGCAGCCTTATTGCATCTTCCTCACAATTCACACTACCCCCCAACTTAGTATCATCTGCAAATTTGCTAATGGTACTTTTAATCCCTTCGTCTAAGTCATTAATGTATATCGTAAATAGCTGGGGTCCCAGCACCGAACCTTGCGGTACCCCACTGGTCACTGCCTGCCATTCCGAAAGGGACCCATTTATCCCCACTCTTTGCTTTCTGTCTGTTAACCAATTTTCTATCCATGTCAGTACCCTACCCCCAATACCATGTGCCCTAATTTTGCCCACTAATCTCCTATGTGGGACCTTGTCGAAGGCTTTCTGAAAGTCGAGGTACACCACATCCACTGACTCTCCCTTGTCAATTTTCCTAGTTACATCCTCAAAAAATTCCAGTAGATTTGTCAAGCATGATTTCCCCTTCGTAAATCCATGCTGACTCGGAACGATCCCGTTACTGCTATCCAAATGCTCAGCAATTTCGTCTTTTATAATTGACTCCAGCATTTTCCCCACCACTGATGTCAGACTAACTGGTCTATAATTACCCGTTTTCTCTCTCCCTCCTTTCTTAAAAAGTGGGATAACATTTGCTATTCTCCAATCCACAGGAACTGATCCTGAATCTATAGAACATTGAAAAATGATCTCCAATGCTTCCACTATTTCTAGAGCCACCTCCTTAAGTACTCTGGGATGCAGAAGCTGTATTATGACCCGTTGGATCGTGTGCAGCATCACAGCTGACTCGGATCTAGCTATCCGCACACATCTCATTCCAGACGGGGTTGGCTAATTGAAACCAGGAAAAATAACCTTGTGTAAATTGTATCCGGTCTCTCCGGAAACTGATGGGTACCGAGGACAGTTGGAGCTCTCAGATCTTCGTGAGTGAGGCCTGAAAACCTCACGAAGTAAGTCCAAGACCTCTCGTCACTGGTGGTTAATTATAAACTAGGCTACATGATTACAGCTGGAAGGTTGGAAATGCTTTGGAATGATGGTTTTGAAGCTCAAAGTAACATCTGTCCTTATTCTTCCGACAGATGATATCCCTTCAGAACAAATTATTATTATTATTGGCATTGTGGCTTCTCTGCTCTTCATTATCCTGGCGGTGGTGTTGTTTCTGGGAATTTGTAAGCGGAGAGGTAAGGTGCATGATGAAGTTCTGAATGAGAACATGATTCTAAAAGCTTGCAATGACAATTTCCTCAATGTGCTGACGAGAAAAGAACAGTTCCTGGGATCAGATGCATAAATGTGTTTGTGTTTCCGTTGTTGAGAAGGTGGATTTCCCTTTTTTGTTCAATTTGCTAAAACATTGCCATTTCTAGGTTACCAATGTTGTCATGAGCAATCTCCTTTGCCTTGAGATCTCTTGTGTCCAACTGAGAGGGCAGAAAGATCTTAGTTTTACAAATAATCACAATGATAATCTTTGATCAGGTGGTACCTCCAATTTGGCGGCAATCCCACAATACGGCAGTGGTGTGTCAGTTTCAATTATATGCTCAGATACTCTTTCAATCTGGTGTGTGTGAGGGTGTCTTTCTATGTTATGTCACATGGAGTCTATCAGTGAGATACCAGGGTATGAACAGAACATTCTTTACTGAAGGCAGTAGCTCTCAACCAAACAGCAGTGCCTGGTGCAACAATTCATCAAGGTCTCCGACACATGGAACACTCAATTCTTAAAGACATCCTGATACTTATTTACACTCACTGTTTCCTCTTTATCAAATAAATAATTCCATTCAACCCATTGACTACTTTTGCTTGGGAAATTATGCAGTAGATTAATTATTTCTATCTTCACATAAATTCAATTTCTCAAATTTAAATTTATGCTTCTGAGTCTAATGTGGTATTCTCAGATGGTCTTTTATTACTGTCCAGGTAATCTTTGATAATGTAACAGTCCCATAGAAGTGCTCAGGTCCACTCAACATGATTAGGTTGAGTAATCGGTGTAGGGCATGAACCCAATAGCTTTGAAAACATGTACATAATTTAGACAGTGCAGTATCACCAAGCCTGATCTAATGGACTAGGGAATGATTGATCACATATGGTTATAATGTTTTTGATATGTCGACATATCTGAGCTCATGGATATCTCAAGTGTCCTTTTTTTAAAAGCGTATGAAGTTAAAAGAAAAGCAAAATCATTTAAAGTGGTGACCTCTGTCTGAACAGGTTGGGGAAATCAAACACAGAGATCTCCACAATCAAAGAGGAAAGCGAAAGGTAAATCTCAACCTTCTTCAACATCTGGTGCAATCCAGCAGAAGCCAGGTAACATTGAAATAAAAAGATCAGAGGAATTGTATAACTAACAGCATTTGACGCGGCACATTATTAAGGCACATTTTGATTTATGGAGTTTTGATGGATTGGATACAAATTGAGTTTGTAATTTGAGTTTCCAATAGAAGGTGGATGGTAGTGGTGGCATGGTGTCATACTGCCTGGAGGTCTATTACTAGTGGTGTTCTGCAGGTTGAGACCTCTGTTTGTGAGGTATGGAGATTTAGACAAAAATGTAGGAGTTCTGAAAGAGGTGGCTTGAGAGATTGTGGAGGCATTAATATTGATATTTCAAGAATCGCTACAGTCAGGAGTGGTTCCAGACAATTGGAAAATTGCCAAAATTACCCCCACTGTGCAAAAAGGGAGCAAAGCAGAATAGTGGGAACTATAGACTGACTCCAGTGGTCCATTATAGAAACATGGAAAATAGGTGCAGGAGTAGACCATTCAGCCCTTCAAGCCAGCACTGCCATTCAATATGATCATGGCTGATCATCCAAAATCAGTGCCCAGTTCCGGTTTTTTTCACATATCGCTTGATTCCTTTAGCCCGAAGATCTAAATCTAACTCTCTCTTGAAAACATCCAGTGAATTGGCCTCCACTGCCTTCTGTGGCAGAGGATTCCACAGATTCCAAAGGATGAGGTTACGGAGTACTTAGAAGTTCATGATAAAATAGGCCAACGTCAGCATGGTATTGTGAAGGGGAGATCTTGCCTGACGAATCAGCTGGAATTCTTTGAAGGTAAATAGCAGGACAAAGTAGAGTCAGTGGATGTTGTTTACCTAGATTTTCAGAAAGCCTTCGATAAGGGGCCACATGTGAGTCTGCTCAGGAAGATGAGAGCCCGTGGTATCAAAAGGCAGATACTAGCATGGGTTGTAGGTTTGCTGGATAGTCGAAGGCAAAGAGTGGCAAGAAAAGGTTTGTTTCTGGTTGGCTGCCAGTAACTAGCGGAGTTCCGCAGAGGTCAGTACTTGGGCCGCTACTCTTCACATTGTATATTTATGATTTGGATGAGGGGATTGAAGGCTTTGTGACCAAGTTTGTGGATGATACAAAAATAGGTGGAGGGGCAGGTAGTGCAGAGAAAGCAGGGACTCTGCAGAAGGACTTGGACGGGTTGGGAATGTGGGCTGAGAAGTGACAGATGGAATACAGCGTAGCAAAGTGTGGAGTCATGCATTTTGGTGGTAGGAATAAAGGCATGGGGAGAAAATTCAGAAATTAGATGTGCAAAGGAACTTGGGATTGATGGTGCAGGATTCCCAAAAAGTTAATATGCAAGTGAAATCGGTAGTAAGGAAGGTGAATGTAATACCAGCATTTATTTTGAGAGGGCTAGAATACAAAAACAGGGATATGATGCTGAGGCTTTATAAGGGACTGGTCTGATCACAGTTGAAGTATTGTGAACAGTTTTGGGCTCCATATCTGAGGAGGGATGTGCTGGCATTGGAGAGTGTCCAGAGGTGGTTTACGAGAATGATCTAAGGAATGAATAATTTAACATATGATGAATGTTTGTGGGCAATGGGCCTGTACTTGCTGCAGTTTAGAAGGATGAGGGGGACTTCATTGAAACTTACCGAATAGTGAAATGCCTGGATAGAGTGAATGTGGAGAGGATGTTTCCACTAGTGGGAGAGTCTTGGACCAGAGGCCATAGCCTCAGAATAAATGGACATTCTTTTAGAAAGGAGATGAGGAGGAATATATTTAGTCCTAGGGTGGTGAATCTGTGAAATTCAAAAGACCGTGGAGGCCAATAGATTTTTAAATTGCGGAGATTGACACATTCTTGATTAGTAAAGGTGTCAGGGGTAATGGGTGAAGCAGGAGAATGGGGTTGAGAGGGAAAGATAGATCAGCCGCGATTGAATGATGAATCATGGTGAAATTTGGTGGAACATTATTTAATGTTGATTAAATTTAGAAGTAATCTCGTTCTTATTTTGCTCTCTTTAATCGGACTTTATTGGACTTCAATATTATATATATAAATAAATATTGTTCCTGTTACCCTATATCTGTGCACTGTGGACAGCTTGATTATACTCATGTATAGCCTTTTCCTTGGCTGGAAAGCACACAAACAAAATAGCTGTTCACTGTACTTCGGTAGACACGACAATAATAAACTAAACTAAACTAATGCCTTGACATTTATATAAATAGATTCTTAATTTCACTCTTCGCAGACACAGATGATATTCATTATGGATCTATCAACTTCCAGGTTAAAGGACAAACTGGTAAATCACTCTTTTTCATTTTTAAAATCATTTTTTAGTTGTTTTATCAAGTTGAAGATTGTTGGCATTGGGTCTGAAATCTTGACTATTTGGGCATCCTGGCCATGAGGTATTCCTGGGCCAGTGCCCCTCACTCTCCCCATTGACATGTTCTAGTGTACAAGTTTGTGGATGATACAAAAATAGGTGGAGGGGCAGGTAGTGTAGAGAAAGCAGGGATTCTGCAGAAGGACTTGGACGGGTTGGGAAAGTGGGCTGAGAAGTGACAGATGGAATACAGCGTTGCAAAGTGTGGAGTCATGCATTTTGGTGATAGGAATAAAGGCATGGGGAGCGAATTCAGAAATTAGAGGTGCAAAGGGAGTTGGGAGTGCTGCTGCAGGATTCCCAAAAAGTTAATTTGCAAGTGAAATCGGCAGTAAGGAAGGTGATTGTAATACCAGCATTTATTTTGAGAGGGCTAGAATACAAAAACAGGGATATAATGCTGAGGCTTTATAAGGCACTGGTTAGACCACATTTGGAATATTGTGAACAGTTTTGGGCTCCATATCTGAGGAGGGATGTGCTGGCATTGGAGAGGGTCCAGAGGAGGTTTACTGGAATGATCTCGGGAATGATTGGTTTAACATATGATGAGTGTTTGTGGGCAATGGGCCTGTACTTGCTGCAGTTTAGAAGGATGAGGGGGACTTCATTGAAACTTACCGAATAGTGAAATGCCTGGATAGAGTGAATGTGGAGAGGACGTTTCCACTAGTGGGAGAGTCTTGAACCAGAAGCCAAAGCTTCAGAATAAATAGACATTCTTTTAGAAAGGAGATGAGGAGGAATTTATTTAGTCCAAGGGTGGTGAATCTGTGCAATTAAGATGACTGTGGAGGCCAATAGATTTTTAAATGCAGAGATTGACACATTCTTGATTAGTAATGGTGTCAGGGGTAATGGATGAAGGCAGGAGAATGGGGTTGAGGGGGAAAGATAGATCAGCCATGATTGAATGATGAAGGAGACTTGATGGTGGAATTTGGTGGAACATTATTTAATGTTAATTTAATTTAGAAGTAATCGTTCTTATTTTGCTCTCTTTAATCGGACTTTATTGGACTTCAATATTATATATATATATAAATAAATATTATTCCTGTTATATTTTATCTGTGCACTGTGGACAGCTTGATTATACTCATGTATAGCGTTTTCCTTGGCTGGATAGCACACAAACAAAATAGCTGTTCACTATACTTCGGTAGACACGACAATAATATACTAAACTAAACTAATGCCTTGACATTTATATAAATAGATTCTTAATTTAATTCTTCGCAGGCACAGATGATATTCATTATGGATCTATCAACTTCCAGGATAAAGGACAAACTGGTAAATCACTCTTTTTCATTTTTAAAATCATTTTTTAGTTGTTTAATCAAGTTGAAGATTGTTGGCATTGGGTCTGAAATCTTGACTATTTGGGCATCCTGGCCATGAGGTATTCCTGGGCCTATGTCCCTCACTCTACCCATTGACATGTTCTAGGACAGTCAGCTGAGACTACCTTGATACTTCAACCTTCTCTGAGTGGGTTCAGGACCGAGTACTGAGATCTGAGCTGATGTCACAACGACAGATTGCAATTGAGATTTCTGAACATAAATGTCTTGCTGATCCTTTATCATGAAGTGAAATGCAGTAGTTTTCAGACATTTGTATTCCATCCACCACGTCCTTTGTCAGTGTGATCCACCAGTGTCATCCTTTAATTGTGATGTTTCCAACTATCACAGGGCGCCGTGATGGAAAATCACCCTCCAACCAAGAGACAGATATGGTCAGTACATTCATTCCTTGCGGTGAAATACCAAGTAGTGCATTTTCAATTTTTGGAAGCTTCTGCAACGTTTTGCTGATATCAAAATATATGGCAACAAATTGTATAAATTTGATTATTTTCTCTTTTAGTACCTGGCTCCTTTAAGGAATGACGATTCATCTGTCATCTATGCACAAGTAACACAAACAAAGAAGAAATGAAAAGAAGAAAAAAAATCCACTCCCTGAGATGGAAATGTAGAATGAAGCTTTTTTGTGAACTGATTTTTTACTTTCCAACTGCTGTAGCTTTTATCTTTTGTATTGATGGAAAGGCCAGGCTGGGGCTCAGAGCACAGAGGGTGGGGAGAGGTGTAAATATGGCCAGAGGGATCATTTTAGATGTGAATGCAAACAATCCAAAGGCATAGGAGGACTGGGTAGGCAGTCCAAACCTTTTTTCCAAGATGGAAATGTCAAATACTTTGTTCCGCATAGCTTTAACATGCGGATGGGGGTGGGTGGGGAGGGGGCTGGGGACAAAGTTTAAAGGAGATACTTTTTACACAAGAGTGGTGAATGCGTAGAATGCACTGCCCAGGTTGGTGATGGAGGCACATACATTAGTGACATTCAAAAGACATTTGGATAGGCAAATGAATATGGAGGGATGTGTATTATGTGCAGACAGATAAGGGTTGGTCTTGGCATCATGTTCGCCAAAGCTTAAGGAGATAAGCAGGGCAACTATTTTACATGAGGGTGTTGAGTGCTTGTAATCTATGCACAAACATCATCAACAAAAATATGATTTAAAAGAAAAAATACCTTCTCCCTGAGATGGAAATGTAGTATGTAGAATTTTTGTGAACTGAATTCTTTATTTTCGAACAGCTTAGAAAACAGCTAAATAGCTTTTATATTTTGTACTTGCTCCGATTAAACATTGCACAAAGCTTTCAACAGAACAATGCAATTCCTGATGAATGACTTAAAAATCAGCACCAGTTTTCTTAAAACTGTTTCAACATCTGTATTCGGCTTCTCAAGGTGTTTTGTAAAAAAAAGGATACATTATGCACAATAAATGCATAAATAGTAGCTCATTTTGGTACATTTTCAGCTTGTATCTCCAATAACTAACAGTAATGATTTCACTGAAAAACAAAACCCCAGTTATCAGCCAGGTGTCGGAGTGAGGGTGAACTGGACTGTCGGAGGTTGTGTCTTTAGGATTGGACAGTCACCAATATTTTGTCTGCTTCTGGTCAGTTTCTGCATTCCCCCCCCCCTCCCCCCATTCCCACTGGAGCTACTCCTGCCAGTGGTCAACATGGTGACACTGGACATTCTGCTGAGTTGGCTGTGAGTACATGGGGTGTAGGTGCCATTTGTGTTTGTGAGAGGGATACATATATGGGCATAATGGACTGGGAGGAGCCAGAACCGGGTATATCTGGGAATGCAGAGATGGGAGGGTCAGACACAGAGGAGCTTGGTGAGATATTGTTCTGATCAGACCGGCGACGAGAACAAAGTTTGGAGAGATACAGATCTGTTTGTATTACTACTTCAATAAGCGACCAATGAAAATACATTTGGAAATCTCTTTGTTGGTTTGTTGCATCAAGATCGATCACTCCACTCTCTGTGAAGTGGTGGCAAGCGGAGAGGACTTTATTGGGAACGACTTGAAGTTGTCATTACATGGGGTTTAACGTGTACAGGAGAGGAGTAGAGAATGATGGTATTCCTAGTGCCAGACATTACATTAATGTAAACTTTGCATATCAACTCAGGGTATGACTGTAAAAAACCCCATTTTTTGTCAGTTGTCCTTTATTGCAGATGTAGGGTGGAAGGGAACAGACCGGGTATAGAATTACTGAGTCATGTAGCATGGACAGGCCCTTTGGTCCAACTCATCCATGCCAACCGAGATACTCAAACTAATCTATTCTGCGTTTGGCCCTTATCGTTCCAAACCCTTCCAACTTAAATCCTTCACTCGGGAGTACAATTCAAGGAAAAGTTTGGAGTAAGTGGAAAGATTGGTGGGAACTAGCTCTGTATCACTTGGGTGAAGGAGACTGTAGAAAGGGCAGGGAGAGCCCAGGAGTAGAATGTGGGGAAAGGGATCATTGGTCTGGACAGCTTATGGCTGTGGCAACCTCAACTGTGTTTCCCATGTAGCGGAGACCGTATTGTTACACTACCATTGCAGGAGCTCATCTCTATCACCAACTCCAGATCCTGGTGTCACACGTTGCCATTCTGGATTTTGTTCCCAAAAGTAATGATAGCAATGGGTAGTCAGAGTAAGGAAGGTAGCCCTGCAGTTGTTCAAGTGGCAGGATGATAACATTAATCCAAAGCACCAGAGAAATCTAAGGGGTTGGAAGAGGTATAAATATGGCCAGAGGGGTCATTTTTGTTGTGAACGCAAATGATCTAAAGAAAATGGAGGACTGGGTTGACAATCAGATCTTGTAACCCAGCATGGAAACATCAAATGCAAGGGGCAGTAACTTTAATTTGACAGGGGCAAAGTTTAAAGGAGATGTATGGGACAACATTTTGCACAAGTGAGGTGACTTCCCAGAACACACTGCCTGGGTGGTGGTGAAACAGATGCATTTAAAATACTGTTGGATAGGCACATGGATATGTGGGCAATGAAGGGGTATGGATTATGTGCAGGCAGTTAAGGGTTGGTCAGGCATCATGTTTGGCACAGACATTGGGGGCTGAAGTGCCTGTTTCTGAGCTGTACTGTTCTGTGTTCTATGATCACAATCCAACTGACCCACCAAAACACCATGTACTGATTGAAGCGCTGACACCAGTCCTTCTGTGAGAAGGTCCAGGCAGCACTTTGGTCTGAGTGGCAACTACCTGTGTCCACTCCAAACGATTACAGAGAACATCAGGTGTGGTCGTTCCAACTGAGGGGAATCAGTCCAGTCAGCTGTGCAACCTGCCGATGGTCTTCCATTGTCTTCTATTGTGTACAGACACTGATACAGAGCATAAGGAGCTTCCAGAGGAACCCGATTCTCCAGGACCAATGGATTAAAGACACAGACATAGATAGATCAGTGAAACGTCCAGTTTCTCTCAGTTTCTCTGTCAACTCATCTGGGTGATATATGTAAATATATGCATTTCTCATTCCCCTCAAATCAATTCTTCTGAACAATCACGGGAAGGTCTGCAAGACAATGGATCAGAGCACAACTCCTGGATTCAAAGAGATTGCAGACATTGGAATCTAGTGGGACAACACAGCTCAGGAAAGCTTGCGATTATTCTCAGTCTAACTTTCAGACTTGTGACCAGCTTCTCACTCTCCATCATGTGACCAGGAAGTTTTGTAATGAGACATCTCCTCTCGATCTCCAATTCATTGGCCTCCTGTCTTGGGGAGTGGAGAACTGAGGTCCCTCCTGCAGCAGATCTCCGTTGGCAGGTTGACGTGATCTATTCCAGGTCTGGGATTCATGGGCACAATCTCATGAATTGTGCACAGGTGGTCACAATGTCCATGCCCTGTGTGGGGCTGGTTAAGTACCAAAACATTGATGAGTCCCCCATCACCAAGCTCTTGTGTGTGGCACAGTGGTGCAGTGGATGACTCGGTGGCTGACAATAGACAATAGGTGCAGGAGGAGGCCATTTGGCCCTTCGAGCCAGCTCAATCAGTACCCTGATCATTCTCAATCAGTACCCTGTTCCTGCCTTCTCCCCGTACCCCCTGACTCCGCTATCCTTAAGAGCTCTATCTAGCTCTCTCTTGAATGCATTCAGAGAATTGGCCTCCACTGCCTTCTGAGGCAGAGAGTTCCACAGATTTACAACTCTGACTGAAAACGTTTTTCCTCATCTCTGTTCTAAATGGCCTACCCCTTATTCTTAAACTGTGGCCCCTGGTTCTGGAACAGCTGGTAGAGCTGCTGCCTCACAGCACCAGAGGCTGGGTTTAATCCTGACCTTGGGTGCTGTCTGTGTGGAGTTTGCACATTCTCCCTGGGACCACATGGGTTTCAAAAACATTTCTGGAAATGACTGAGGTTTGACTGAGCAAATCAATGAACCAAGTCTGCCGCAGAGGAAGTGGCTCTCATCTGGGATGTCCTCTTTCTTTGGTAAATATGGTTTCAGTCCTGCTGTTCAAGATGGATCCCTCACACACATCTCCTCTGTGTCCGGTAGTTCTGCACTCCCGCTCTGCCCAGACGGAACCAGGATAGAGTTACCTGGTCTTTACCTTTCACTCCACCAGCCTTTGCATCCAACTCATTATTCTCTGACATTTTTGCCACCTTTAATGTAATCCCACCACCTGTCACATTTTCCCCATCCCCACCCCTTTCCGCTTTCTACAGTGACCAAATTCTCCACAAACCCTTTGTCCACTCATCCCTTCCCACCCAAACCACCCCCTACCCATGTACCGTGCCTTGAAACACAGGGGATGTAACGCCTGCCTCTTCATCTCCTCCCCCCACTTCCATTCAGGGATCCCAAGTGCCCCTCCAGCTGAGACACAGGTTCACATGCACTTCCTTCAACCTCATTTATTGCATTTGTTGCCCCCGATGTGTCCTCCTTCACATCGGCAAGAACAAGCATAGACTTGGCGGCCGTTTTGCTGAACACTTGCACTCGGTCCATCAAGCCCTGCTGAATCTCCTGGTTGCCAAACATTTGAACTCCCCTTCCCATTCCCATTTCAACCTTTCTGTTTTTGCACCTCTCTCTTTGCCAGACTGAGGCCACACAAATTCTGGAGGAACAGCACCTCATATTCCACTTGGGTAGTTTAAAAACTCAATGGTGTGAACAGTGAATCCTCCAATTTCAGGTACCTAATCAATAAACACGTGCAATCCCTCCCTCTCTTGGATCTTACCTGGGTGTGCACCCATTTCTTTCACATCCTCCACCCCCCACATTCTCCCTTCCCCTGCTTCCTTCCACCTATATCACATTGCATGCCTCCTCTATCCGTATTCCTCATCTCACTTCCTTTTGTCTTTCAGCACTCATATTTGTTGAAAGATTTGCCAACCAAACCCCCATCGCCCGCATCCAGTAGCACTTGCCAGACTTGGTCCCACTCCACCTCTCCCAGCTTTCTGGCCCCACTATAATCAGTAATAAGAAGAGTCTGGACCCAAAACATTGCCTATCCAAGTTCTCCAGAGATGATGCCTGATCCGCTGAGTTACTCCAGCACTCTGTGTCTTTTTTTGTAAACCAGCACCTGCCCTTCCTTCCTTCAACAGAGAGACAAGCTAGGTTCAGTCTCCAGCGTGACTGTAGCTCTCTGGCTCCACCCAGTGACAGCAACAGGAATAACACAATGTGTCAAACAAAATAAAGCTATCAACACAGAATATCCCAGTACCAGCAAAGACTTGCGTTTCTAACAGACCTTTCAATACCTTGTGTCTTCCAATGTGTTTTTAACCAGTGAATCACATATGAAGTACAGTCACTATTGTAGTTTGGGAAACAGGGCATCGTAACTGCACGGCAGGCTCCCACAAACTGACACAAAAACATGGATCAGGTAATCTGTGTAGGAAAATAACTGCAGATGCTGGTACAAATCGAAGGTATCACAAAATGCTGAAGTAACTCAGCACATCAGGCAGCATCTAGGAGAGAAGGAATGGGTGACGTTTCAGGACGAGACCCTTCCAAAGGGTCTAGACCCGAAACGTCACCCATTCCTTCTTTCCCAGATGCTGCCTGACCTGCTGAGTTGGATCAGGTAATCTGGTAATTTTAAGGATTACAAATTCTCCACACGGAGCCCACGCTCTGACCTTGCCGGGGACTTTATTTGGTCAGGGATCTCATGCATTGTGAAGGTGAGGAAATTGATCAGAGTTACAGGGGGAGCTCACCAGAATAGACCGGCGATTTCAGGGGTCTTCTTACAAATGCAACCTCGTCCTTTGCATTGTTAGATGGCCTGGGAGAGTTAGCCGATGCAAAATTATGTTAGGGGATACAAAATTGGCATCATGGAAGTAAGTAAAGGGTGATGGTGGAAAGTTGTTTTTCAGACTGGAGGCCTGTGACTAATGGTGAGCCTTAGGCATCCATTGCTGCCTGTGGTTAACATCAATAATTCGGGTGAGAATGCATATGGCATGACGAGTAAATTTGCAGATGACACTAAAGTGGGTGGTATTATAGATAGTGAATGTGGTTATCAGAATTACAGCAGGATCATTTGGGAAAGTGGGCTGAGAAATGGTTAATGGAGTTTAACCTGTTCACTGCCAAGTTTTTTTTACACTATTGGCCATGGCCGGAGTATATTCAGGGGTGGCACTGAACAGGTTAATGCAGATAAGTGCAAGGTGCTGCATTTTGGGAAGTCAAACCAGGGCAAGGTCTTTATAGTGAATGGTAAGTCTCTGGGGGTTGTAGAACAGGAGTGCAGGTACATGGTTTCTTGAAGGTAGCATCGCAGGTGGACAGAGGTCATCAAGTTAGGGAATTGAGTATAGAAGTTGGATGTTATGTTACAGTTGTATGAGATGTTGGTGAGGCCACATTTGGAGCATTTTGTTCAGTTTTGGTCACCTTGCTATAGGATAGATTTTGTTAAGTTGGTAAGAGTGCAGGGATGATTTACGAGGATGTTCCAAGATGAAGGCCTGAGTTATAGGTAGAGGCTGGGCAGGCTAGAACTGAATTCCTTGGAGCGCAAGAAGGTGACGGGTGATCTTATAGATGTTTGTAAGATCATGAGGTGAATAGAAAGGGTAGACACACAGTATTTTACCCAAAGTAGAGGGACATAGTTTAAGGTGAGAGGGGAAAGTTTTAATAGGAACCCGAGGGGTAACCTTTTCACGCAGTGGTTGGTGAATATATAGAACAATTTGCCAGAGCAGGTAGTCTTTTAAAGATATTTGGACAGAAAAATGGATAGGAAATGTTTAGAGGGATATGGGCAAACGGGGAAGAAAGGTCTCGACCCGAAACGTCACCCATTCCTTCTCTCCAGAGATGCTGCCTGACCCGCTGAGTTATTGCAGCACTTCGTGTCTACCAGGTAGGCCTCATATAGATCGTCTATCTTGGTCTCATGTGCAACTTTGGCTGAATTAAGGTGATATCGGCTCACCTGCTGAAACAGGTTGTCAGTTTCGGCTTTGGGGCATCTGTTGACACTTCCACCCTCACCAAGTGGTTTCCGGCTTCCGATTTTGCTCAGCTGTTGCTCGGGGCTTCTCCAGGGGGCCTCCCCTCCAGCCCATCATTCCTTCCAGCGCTGGTTTTGTCCACACTTAACAGTGCAGTCCCGCACCAAATCCTGAGGGGGAGCGGTGGTGAACCACAGCGTTTCCAATTCACACAGGTCTCTGCAGAGCCAACAAGGCTCAGGACTTCCTCACGGGGAGGCTGCTTTATCTGCAGTGAGTCTGAGCTCGGTTTGTGCAGGAAACCAGTGCTCAGTCTTGTGGTTGCCTAGTTTTGGTTTCAGTCGTTTCTGGTTGCAGCAACAACAATATCTAGGTGATGAAGACAGAAGTGACTGGAGCTATTGGAATCAGGAATAAAAAACAAAGTCTGTAAAAACTCAGCAGAGGCAAAAACATTGAATTTTTGGGTTGAGACCCTACATCAGGACTAAGTGGGAAATGCTAATCTGTGGAAAGGAAGAGGTGGAGGGGCTGAGACAGAGGGGATGGAGATCTGGCTCACTATGAAGGTGTCATCTGAAAATTTGTAAATGGAGTTTGTGCAGAATTTAGCTACGCAGTCGTGAGTATAATGGGAGGATAGTAAGGAGATCTGTGCAGCGTTGCAGAGAAGGGGAGTTGAGAATTATTATGGAAGATAAGTTGTCTACCTTAACTGACAGTGGTCTGTGGGTCAGGAAGTCATGGATCCAGTTGCAGAGTTGTAGGTCTAGAAATCTGAAGATGATTTTGATGGCAATTAAGGTGTTAAAGTCAGAGTGATAGTCAATGAACGGGACTCTGAAGGTTATATATACACCGATCAGCCAAAACTTTATGACTGCTGACAGGTAAAATGAATAACATTGATTATCTTGTTACAATGACACCTGTCAAGGGGTAGAATATATTAGGCAGCAAGTGAACAGTCAGTTCTTGAAGCTGATGTGTTGGATGCAGGAGAAATGGGCAGGGGTAAAGACCTGAGCGACTTTGACAAGAGCCAAATTGTTATGGCCAGACAACTGGGACAGGGCATCTCTGAAACGGCAAGGCTTGTTGGATGCTCCTAGTCAGCAGTGGTGAGTACCTACCGATAGGGGTCCGAGGAGAGACAAACCACAAACCGGCGACAGGGTGTTGGGCGCCCAAGGCTCATCGATGCGCGAGAGCAACGAAGGCTATACCCGTCTGGTCCAAACTGAAGAAAGGTCTTGACCCAAAACGTCACCCATTCCTTCTCTCCTGAGATGCTGCCTGTCCCGCTGAGTTACTCCAGTATTTTGTGATACCTTCAGCATGTTTGTGATGATTCCATTTGCTAGAGAGTGGTCACGGTGTATGAGAGCAAGTTTATAGTAGATAAGCAGAATAAAACCTGAAATACTAGAAGATAAGAATGCAAACAACTGAATATTGGAAATGTAACAGGCATGTGTGAAATAGCTCACTACCTAAAATGATTATATTTGTCATAGAGTCCTGACGACAACAATGTGCTGAGTTGAAAGATGAGGTGATTTCCTTCCTTCAGTTTATGGCAGATGCTGGAATCTGGACTGATGCACAAACTGCTGGAGTTATTCAGACATTCTGGTACAGAATCTCAGCCCAAACCGTGACAATCCCTCTCTCCCCACAGATGCTGCTTGACCCGATGGCTCGCGAACCGTTCTGCACAATTATAACCACAACCCTGGCTCAGCAACAAACTACCTATGGACGTTGCACTAATAAGGTTGCACTAGATACTTTAGCTTGCACTATCATGGTCTGGTTTTCCAGGAAAATTTGATAATATCATAGGACATTGGTTGGCGGAACGACCAAAATGGAGGCAACCGCTGCAACAGCTCTTTAGGGCCGGTTACAGCTGGGACTGCAAAATGATGCCAAATTTGTGCATCTTGCATCTGTAGTCAGTGGGCTGTTCTGTGCATTCAGCACTGACGGGGATAGTCTTACTGAGCTGTACACGATAAAGGTATTTCACTGTACCTTGAAACGTGATAATTTAAAAAAATTGAACCACTGAATTTACTATATATTTATTTTGTGTGATTGTTACGTTTAATATGCCTGTAAGACTGCAGCAAGTAAGAATGTCATTGTTCCAGTCCCCCTACCTTCCTGACTCTTGTTGACTCAGTTACCGTCCCATGGTAAATATAAGTTGTCAAGAGGAGACACCAGAAGCACAGACTGACAGTAATTCACAGTGCGGTATGGCACCACATCATAAAGGGAAGTTTGTGGTTCACCACAATGTGTTTGTCATTGTCACAGCTTCCTATCGGTGGCCTAGTAGTGAAGATCAGAAGTTTATTGAGCCGACCACATCCGCTTTGTGTGATGCACTTTGGTGAATGGAATTCAAGAGCAAGTGAAGAACAACCATGGACAGACTAGAGGAGCTGAATGGTCGACTCCTGCTCCAATGTTCTCATATTCTTATATATCCTGCCAGACGCCTTTAGAAGTATATACCTCATGACGTTATGACATATATTCAACAATGGAATGTCCTGTGAAGGAACGAACGTTACTTTGTCTAATTCTGTTCCATCTTTTCTCATAGGACTATACCCTGTCCCAGTAATTGATGTAGTGAACCTTAGCTGTACTCCATGCCAAATGAATATTTCCATATGCCAACCACAGATGTCAACAAATGATTCAGGGACAGTTTCTTCCCAACTGAACCGTCCTCTCACCTGCTAGAGAGGGGTCTTGGCATCCCATCAACTTAATTGGAGACCTTTGAACTATCTTTTATTGGACTTTATCCAAATTTATCTTGTACTAAATGTTGTACTCTTCATCTTTTATCTGTGCACTGTGGACAGCTTGATTGTAATCATCTATAGTCTTTTATTTGACAGGATGGTACTCAACAAAAGCGTTTCACTGTACCTCAGTCCACTTGACAATAAGAAACTATAAATAAGCTAAATGTATTAAGCTTTGTAAACTAATTAAACTAATGTAACTAATTTTTTAAAGAGTACTATGTTAACATATCTGTTGTACTGCTGCAAGTAACAATGTAATTGTTCCATTTGTTGACACATGCCAATAAAACATTCTTGACCCTTGTCTCTTGTCTGAAGCCTGATGCATCCACTGAAAACTTTGACAATGAAGAGTGTTCACTGTGTAGCTAACCCCCTCTGCTGGTCGCACTGATATCTGCAGCCTTTGGATTCCTTCAGCTTGTCGAGATTCAGAGCTTGCATTTGCAGCTCAGGAGATTGTGGATTTAATACCCACTCAAGGGGCGTAAGCTGTTGTTCTAAGCCATGCTCTGCTACACTCGGCAATTAACTGGTTTTGGAATGAGAAGCTAAACCAAGGAACTTTCACCTCACAGTGAAATGGAAAGATCCCTCAAAGCTGTTTGATGAGCACTGAAGCTTTCTTGTCCTGACCAACATTTATCACCAAAACAGATGGCTTAGTTATGTTAGAGACACAAGAGACTGCAGATGATGGAATCTTTAACTAACCACAAAGTGCTGTAAGAATTCAATAGGCTAGAATCTGTGGAGCGAATGGACAGACATCGTTTCGGGTCAGAATCCTTCTTCAGACTGACAGTAGAGAGGAGAAAGCTGGAAAATAGAGGTGGGGATGGGACAATGTCTGACAAGTGATAGGTGGGTACAACTGGGGGGGTTGATTGGAAGATGGCTGGAGTAAGTGACAAAGACTAGAGATGGAAACAAAGGTTGTTAGATGAGGAAAGGAGAAGATCGAAGGAAATATGGCAGTAGGGGATGGAAGAGGAGCACACGGAGGGGTTAGTCACTCAGAGATAACTTTGGAGCTGGGGGTGGGTGAGGTCAGGGTGCTATGAGATCAAGGTAAAGAGCTAAACCTGATTATCATCGAGCATTGAATAAGAAAGACATTTCATTTAGTCATACTAATTATCTGCTCTGCTTGATCTTATGCCCATCCTGATGGTGGGCAATTTAAAAGAGAAAAAAACTTACTCTTGTTCTGCAAATAGCAGGGATAATAACCTTGGGTGTGTTTTGATGAAACAATAAACATGTCCAGTTCCTTTCTCCTCTCTCAGCTTTCTGAATAACCAGAGTCAGTGATTTCTCTTCCTCAGTCACAATCTTTACTCCATCAGTTTTGCCATCACCATTGATCCAATCCAGTCTCGTTGGCTCAGTGACGTGAGACACAGAGCAGGTCAGGGTGAGGTTGTCTTCCTCAGTCGCTGCATCAGACGGTTCAGCTTGTGACTGTGGAAAGAAGAAAATTATTTTAATCTCTCACTGTGAGGGAAAAATAAGTATGATTTCTGTTCTGATTTGCAGCTCATTCAGTAGGGGAGGATCCATCATGTTAAATTGGTGCCAGACTCTGGTTGGTGTGTTTCTTAAACATAATCTTATAATTTAAAACAGGCAACGATATTGAGTTTCTTACCTCTCACTGTAATTAGTTTAATGGTTTGATACTTTCTGTTGACAGTTAACGTGTTATGTCGGCATCATTGAACAGCACGGGGCTCTGTGAACAGTAAACCCCCACCAAAATGTTTTCTTGCAATTACATTAATTCAATTCTCAAAGAATATCCGACTCAGTTCCAGATGGTCTTTTCCTGAAGCAGCGACAATCTGCCTGCCTTGGTTTGGAGAATGATATATGACTTCCAAAACAACACAGTTGGTGCCGCTCAGCTAAAAGAAATAAGACGCCAAATCAGGTGAAGTTCACTGTGAACTGTGCTTGACTGGTAACGTGCGTGGTCGTGCCATTCTGTAAAACATCTAACTATAAAAAGCAAAAAAAAAACTTTTCTGAGCAAAGGTACAGAAGATAGAATGCGGATCAAGTTGGAGATACAGCAGATTCCATGTCCCCATTTAGTAAAATATCCTGGTTCCAAGTTCCAAAAAGG
Source organism: Rhinoraja longicauda (assembly GCF_053455715.1). Classification (NCBI taxonomy): domain Eukaryota; kingdom Metazoa; phylum Chordata; class Chondrichthyes; order Rajiformes; family Arhynchobatidae; genus Rhinoraja; species Rhinoraja longicauda. The sequence continues at coordinate 38,989,044 of NC_135966.1, read as the reverse complement.
CCTTCAAGCAAGTTTATCATTTTATTTTACAGGTGCGCTTTGTAGGTCAGTTGAGGATGGAATGCACCTGAGAGATCTGAACTTTTTTCTTGGATTAAGATCCAAACTGTTCTCTCTATTTACAGTCAATGGCTTGTCTGCCCCATGTCATCCCTCACCTCTCATCTCATACACAACCGTGACCAATAGTCTCTTTCTCTAAAGATCCATTTCCAGCCAATTTTTCACCCCATGATTCCAGGGAATGATTAAATTGATCTTTCAGCTCCATTCATGCAATATCTCCCTTTATCAGGTAAGGAGGTGATCACTGAACATGGTCCTTCATATTAGACCATAAGACATAGGAACAGAATTTGGCCTTTTATCCCATTGAGTGCTCTCCGACATTCAATCATGACTGAATGTTGAGGCCAGTTCATTGGCTATATTTAAGAGGGAGTTAGATGTGGCCCTTGTGGCTAAAGGGATCTGGGGGTATGGAGAGAAGGCAGGTACAGGATACTGAGTTGGATGATCAGCCATGATCATATTGAATGGCGGTGCAGGCTCGAAGGGCCGAATGGCCTACTCCTGCACCTATTTTCTATATTTCTATGTTTCTATTTTTTCCTCACAACTACATTCTCCTGGCTTCTCCCTGGATACCTGCATAATCAAGGACCAATCTCACCCCGGTCACTCCCTCTTCTCCCCTCTCCCATCAGGCAAGATTTACAGAATTAGAAAACGCATAGCTCCAGATTCACAGACAGTTTCTATCAGGCAACTGAACTGTCCTCTCACTAAGTAGGGAGCGGTTCTGACCTCCCATCTACCTCACTGGAGACCTTCAAACTTTCTTTAATTAGACCTTACTATATTTTATCTTGCCATAACCATTATATCCTTTATCCTCTGTACATCATGGATGGCTTGATTACCATCATGTGCAGTCTTTTTGCTGACTGCATAGCATGCAACAAAAAAGCTTTTCACTGTACCATGATGATAATAAACTAAACAAAATTAAAAACAATCTTATGAGTAGGATGTGAGAAGGCTATTAAATGAGCCAAAGTTAGTAGCCAATGCAGATCTATTAGAGTGCTTTACCACTAAAGGAGATCATATCAAGGCCCCATCCCGCCACTCATTAAGGGGACAAATGAAACCATGGCAACGTTTTGAAGATGAGCATGGAATTTCCACTGGTGTCCAAAGAAATGGCCATGTGACAAAAAAACCCATTCTCAACAGTAACTACCTGAGTGGTGGATCTGTCCCAGTCCATTTGTAGGTTTAATAAAGTGAATTGTGCAGATAAATTTAAACATGTGTGGAATGTTGAGGAAATTATTGGGATGGGATGGTTGGAATTGAATGACACTCTGCATCGAGCTAGCGTAGTTTCTATCACAGTTTTGAAGCTATACCGGATGTTGGTGAGGTCACACTTGGAGTATTGTGTGTTGTTCTGGTCACCCATCTGTAAGGATGTCATTGAGCTCGAGAAGGTGCAGAAAAGATTCACAAGGATGTTGCCAGGACTGGACGGTTTGAATTATAAGGCGAGACAGGATTGGCTGAAATGTTTCCCAGTAATATTGAAGGCAGAGAGGTGAATTTAGAGAAGGTTATAAAATCATGAGAGTATAGATAAGGTGGACGGACCCAGTCATTTTCAAGGGTCAAGGGAGTCAAAAACTAATTGAATTGAATTGAATTTCTTTATTTGTCATTTAAAACAGGTTTGAACGGAATTTGGTTACCATGCAGTCACAAGAATAAAAAAGCATCAAAAACACACAACTAAACATAGCACAAAAAGTAAGGAAATTTGTGTTTGGTAGATTATTTCTTTGTTGTAACAATGCTTCTTGGCAATAAATCTTATACCGTTGGAAAGCCTGTTTATTTCCCTTTTAAATGGTGCCACATTTGTAAGGAACATGCATTTGTGGGATGAGCAGCAGAGCTGAGTATGTGGGTTGCGCCCATGAAAAATCTGCCAAATCTTCTCTGCCAATGCCAAACAGCTTATTCTGCCATTGACTCTTGTTCGGTGTTGTTCGGTGGATTGGATGATTGAAGTCTGAAGAAACAAGACATATTGGCAATTTAACAATTTATTCATTTAATAAACAGGAGCCACAGTAGCGTGTGGAAGAACCATACACAGCCATAACAGCCTGGCACCTCCTCCTCATGCTGGTCACCAGCCTGGTCACACACTGTTGTGGGATGGCATCCCATTCTTGTCAGCACCTGGGGGTACCAGAAGCTCAAAACAAAAGTCAATAGCAACAGCAGAATAAGCTGTTTGGCATTGGCAGAGAAGATTTGGCAAATTTTTCATGGGCGCATCCCATATACTCAGCTCTGCTGCTCATCCCACAAATGCATGTTCCTTACAAATGTGGCACCATTTAAAAGGGAAATAAACACGCTTTCTAACGGAATAAGATTTATTGCCAAGAAGCAGTGTTACAACAAAGAAATAATCTACCAAACACAAATTTCCTTACTTTTTGTGCTATGTTTAGATAATTCAACACAAACATCCATCACAGTGACTCTCCTCCAGGCACCTCCACACTGCAATGGAAGGTAAAAAAAGAAACTCATCTCTTTCTTGCTTCTTCATGCACAGTCGGGCAGTCACAACTGCTGCGTCGAGACGATCAAGGCTCCCGACTCTGAAAATCCCGCGGCCAATTTTAAGCCGCGCCGGACGATGAAAAGTCCCGCCAACAGGTCGACCCAAGGCCCACTATACTGGGCGGATGACGATGTTATTGCTGGAGCCCCCGAAAATCAGTCGTCAACCAGGGACCTGTGAGCTCTCGATGTCACAGTCCACAGGGTACGCAGCCGAACCCTCCGAAGTCAGCCAGCACCGCGATGGTAAGTAAGTCCACGGGCTCTGCGACCGGAGCGCTCAAGGTCGATTCCAGCCGGAGGCCGCCAGCTCCCTGATGCTGGGCCACAGCACGAACAGAGACACGGCCCGGAAAAAGGTCGTATCTCCGTTGAAGAGATTTAAAAAGTTTCCCCCCACCCCGCACATAATACACAACTAAAAGTAAACTATAACATTCATCTAACATTAAAAATAAGACGAGAAGGTAATAAGACAAATGGACCGCAGGCGAGCCGTGGCTGCTACGACAGCGCCGCCACCAAAAGAGCATGGGTTTACGGTGAGCGGGAGAAGATTTGAAGGGGACCTGAGAGGTACGTTTGTCACGTAGAGGACATTGAATATATAGGGTGAGCTACCAGAGGAAGTGGTGGAGCCTGGCACAATTACAACCATTAAAAGACACTTAGACAAGTACATGGGATATGGGCCGAATACCAGCAAATAGGATTAGTTCAGAAAGGACCTTGGTAAGTTGGGCTGAAGCACTTGTTCCATGGTACATAAATCAATGCAATTTATTGTGATTCTAACCTTGGTGGACTTGTGAGTGTGAAAGGAACAAAAGGGTATGGTTATGTGAAATCAGAAAATTCAATGGTTATATCATTGATCTTATCCCTCCCACATCTCCAGGGATCCAAGTCTTTTACATCAACTCCATCTCCAACCAAGCAAGTCAGCAAATATTGTCATATTTAGTAACATTCTAAGTAGGCTCACAATCCAACATAGTCTTGAACGAGTGCAGTAAAAATATTGATCCATGACTGACCATTATCTACACCATTATCAAATGGTTATTTATGGAAAGTTTGTGTTTGCAAATTAGCTGTTGTTTCTCCTGCACTAACCACACTTCTGTTCTGAAGGGAACCTGGACATGCCAGGCTCAAGTTGCTTCAGGGACCAGGAAGAAGACAGAGGCAGCTTTCCATACAAATTCCAGAACTAAGGCTTCAACTAACATCGTTAGCAGTGCAATTCAAAGCTAAATGTCCAAATGATTTGTTTTGTCACATGCTACATATAATACCATGATACCGGCAGAAAAGACATTATTGATAATAATAAGATAGCACAAAGTGCTGGAGCAACTCAAGAGGTCAGGCAGCATCACTGGAGAAAAAGGATGTGAGACTTTTAGGGTCGGAACTCTTCTTCAGACTGAAACTGTTATAATAAGAAATTGGTTTCTTACAGACAAGCTTAGCTGATTTGAACATTTTCCATCAGGTTAAGAAGACGAGGCGGCACAGTGGAGCAGCGGTAGAATTGCTGCTTTACAAAGCCAGAGACCTGGGTTCGATTCTGACTACGGGTGCTGTCTTTATAGACTTTGTACATTCTCCCTGTAATCACATGAGTTTTCTCCAGGTGATCCGGTTTCCTCCCACATTCCAAAGACTTTCAGCTTTGTTGGTTAATTGGCTTCTGTAAATTGTCTCTTGTGTGTAGAATAGAACTAGTCTACATGTGATCGTTGGTCGGTGTGGACACGATGGGCCAAAGGGCCTGTTTCCATGCTGTATCTCTAAAATAAAATAAACAATACCATTCTGCATACCCCTGTATTGATCCTCCAAATGGGAAGGAAAAAGGTACTCACTGTGTGCTGGGACGGTCTGAAGTAGGAAAATCAAAAGGCTTGACATCAAACCAACGAGCATGTTTCCCCCATGAATGTAGCACACAGTGTCTCTTGCTTCTTGTCTCTGTGTCCAGTACGTTTCTGGAGATTTATTGAGCTACACACTTCCAAAATGTCGCAAGAGTGAAAATGTTGCAAGAGTGGTTTCAGTCAAAACACTTCCTCAAAGAAATATACAAATAAGAAAGTGTGCTGGTGATTAACATGTTAAAAGTTCAGAGATGCCTGTATCCTTGCAAGCCCCATTGGGAATGTGCTACTGGACTAAATCTTTTTGAAGTGAGGAAACAAAAGAAAAGTGCATATATTTGTGCATGATATTTGAGAAGATTTAACTGTTTTCTCCAGAACCAAGTTTGAAGAGTAGTCAGCATTTAGTTCTACAATACTGGTAGGAAGGAACTACAGATGCTGGTCTAAACCAAAGGTATACACAAAAAGCTGGAGTAACTCAGGGGGACAGGCAGCATCTTTGGAGTGAAGGAATGGGTGACATTTCGGGTCGAGATCCTTCTGAAGAAGGGTCTTGATCCGAAACATCACCCATTCCTTCTCTCCTGCTGATATCTTGTTGCCTCCTATATGCTTCTGAGATCTGGACATTCCAGTGCAGGTATCTCAAGGCATCAGGAGCTATTTTCCTCCCTCACACTTTACAATATATACTCTTGTTTTTGATAACCCTGCCATGGTAAAAATAATGTTGTCTATCTACCTTATCTCTGGTTCAATATTAAAACATTCTCTGGCTCTATGTCAAGCCAGAACAGGGAAGTTATACTCCAGACAATATACGTTCCTCACTCAACATTACAAAAATACAATTTTCTTCTCATTTTCATATTGCTCGTCGTGAGAATTTATGGTTTGCAAATTGAATGGAGTTTTCTGATGAATAGCAGTAGATACAGTCCATTGGTGGGATGTGAAAGGAGCTATAGAAAGGGCAGTTTTAATATTTGTTGCCAAGATGGACTCATAATAAAGGGAAAGTAAATAGGTATCAGCTATTTCATTACAGCTAGAAAGGGGAACAATTAAAGACATCATCATACAAGACTCTTTTTACTGAATAGATGTATTGACTTATCGAAGTTCATGCCAACATTTACATTTCATTTGACGCAAATTCTGATTCTTGAATAAATGCATGAGAATGAATCACCCAAAATCACTGGGCAAGTTGAAGTAACAATACTATAATACAATAATGTAAATGTACAGTATTTACACAAGTGTGGTTTACATTAAGGTTGAAATTTCAACAGATTTTACTGCAATCCAAATTCATTACATTTAAAGTTAATAAGTGAAATGTCATATTATTAATGATACGTGTTTACAGTAAAATTGTGCATACCTTTTACAAGTGGTAAAAAAGAATATATATAATGTACATAACATTTTTAATCATTTGGTTTCACACTTGAAGACTATCCATTATTTACAAGGACAGAATATTGTGACCTACAAAGCTCATAAAACACTTTGGTGTTGGCTATTTCTCAGACAGATGCTAACCTGTTGCACACTTGGGAATGTGATGCAAATACACTTAAGCAGGAGCAAGTGAACTTTATCAATGGACATATCTTCTCTTGCGGGTGATTAACAACACTGACCTCTACCCGTTGGCCACCACAGTTGACAAGCCAACAATCTAAAAGTGTGCTATGCCACAGTGGAGCTGTTCAGAATCCAGTGGATAACAAAGGGATCAGATTTGACATTTATTATCCAGCTGGGGTCATAATAGAAAAGAATGTATCAGCACTTTCACTACAGATAGAAAAAGGAAGAAATGAAGTCAGCACATAAGTTTGTGAAACAAATCGCCATAGGTCTTTGGGCTGGCATCTCATTGAAGATTATTGGAAGCGCTGAGTCATTTTTTAAATCGCAACATCCTCCTTGTGGCAAACTTCTCCTCTCTTCTTCAAGCTTGTGCAGAATGAAACGAGAAAATTGGATTTTTCTTGTTATTCAAATTTAGCCTGAAACCCTGAAACATTGAAATGTCAAACTTTGTAGTCTCAAACTGTCTAATATATTATAAAGATCAAAAGTTCATGGAGACGTGAGGAGAGGTTTAGGAAAAGGATTGGTGTTGCAAGCCCTCAAAGCTCCATTTAAAGCTTCAGCCAGCTGAGGATAGAATCACACTTCATCTGTAATGGAACAGGGGGAGAGAAATAGCCTCAGACTGAATGTCAGAGATGCTCCATCTCTCTGGATCTCAGCACTTGGTTCCTACACCATGTTTTTCCCTCATGAGCCGGTGTGGTTACCACTTTAATCTGTTGCCGCCTGTCATTGTAATTGACGTGATTTTTTGTGATAGGATTACAGAGACCTTGTACTCCTCTTCAGATATCAGGATCATTGTTCATGTGCTCAACCTTTGCCTCCTTCCCTCAAATGTACAAAACTCCAGCTGAATAGGACCACATGACTGCCATTTGTGGCAGAGGTGCAAGGTCTGGTGCATTGGTTGAACAAGATCAAAAGTTGAGAAGGTGTAACAGTCCAATTATATGCTGGATGCCCACAGATAAGTTCAGCACTATCTTTTACCTGGTGCAAATGTGCACGGGCTTAAATATAGCCATTGTTTAAACCAAGCCCCAATCTTACTCATTATTGCCTAATCATTTCAAACCATTGGATTTATTTTCCTGTTTCAGGGCATTGAACCGATACTTTGTTTCATTTGATCACTATTCCATTATATACCTTGCTTTTTTAACCATTCTTTGCAATTTGGGATGCAGTGAAATTCTGAACCTGTCTCAGTAGAAAGTATTATTGTGTCTTGTACTCTGAAGAAGACTAATAGAGAAGGAATGAGTCCAAGAAAGTCAGTTGTGAGCTTCATTTCAATCTCACATAAGTGAGTGGATAAGAGACACAAAAGTAGTTAAGGATCTGCAAACTGAAATAAATAAATCAGTGCGGTGGCTTTCCTTCATCTTGAGGACATTTTATCAACGAGTCTTGTACATGAATTCTGCTCTCAGAACTTGGCTGGAAAATACCAAAGTTCTCCGAGAGATTGACCAGCGAGTGAACCTCAACTGAGCCTCAGGAAATCTCACATTTTAAAAAAACCCTTTTATTATGACATCCTCTTACTGAAGGTTACAGAACAAGCAGTTAAGAAACACATTGAGGAGAGTGTTCAGGGGTGTGTTCAGGCAATCTCCCATCAAAATTGAAGATTTTCTCTGAGAACAATGTGTGACTTCAACTGCCCTTTTCAATAGGTTGTTTAAAGAACATTGAGCACATCTCCCCCGTACATGACAGTGATCGTAGTGGTCATTGATAAAGGAGTGTTCAATTAAGACTGTGAAAGGAAAATCTTACATCAACAAAAAGTATTGCAGTGGAATTCCAACCCTGGCTATTTACATGAGGTGCACAACATAACAATGGCCAGGTGTTATATACTACGTTCTCCAAAAATGCCGGCTCGTTGACTTTGTGACTCTACAATCTTGAAAAGAGCAAGTGACTGAGAATGAATTTCTACCTGTGGTCTCACATTCAGACTGGCAAAATTAATACACCCCAAACTCTCCATAATTGAGCTTATATGGTGCATCAACATAACAATGAGTGGTCCCAAGACCATACACAGTATTCAGTCAGTGAACCCCTGGATTATCCACTAGGTATTACAGCTTGGTGATATCATATTGAGGTTCATTCTTTCTGTGAATGGCTGAACTCAGTTCTTGCAGGAACTTGTCCTGTATTGGCGAGTTTGTGACTGGGTTTCTCTTCACCTGTGTCATCAGGATTGGCATGGGGTCTGTCGGTGAGATGTCTGGGTTTATCGACAGCATCACATTGACATCCTGCACTTCTTCATAAACGGGATCATTGCTGGAATCCTCTTCCTTCTGTTGCTGTTCAAACATGTCTTGCTGCATCTTCATAGGCTGCAAAGAAGCAAAGCAGTAAAATGCAAATGCCTCCTTTACATCAGCGAGACCAAGCGACTGTTTCACCGAACACTTGCGCTCAGTCCGCCAAGGCCTGCTGGATATCCTGGTTGCTAACCATTTTAGCTTCCCTTCTCATTCCCACACAGACCTCTCTGTCCTGGACTTCCTCCATTGTCACAATGAGGCCTCATGCAAACTGGAGGACAGCATCTCATATTCGGCTTGGGTAGCTTACAACCCAATGGAATGAACACTGAATCTTTTCAATTTCAGGCAACTAACCAATAAATACATGCATCACTTTTGACCCTTCCTCTCTTCCCCGTACCCCACCAGGATATGCACCAATTTCTCCTATATTCCCCCCCCCCCTTCACCCTTCCCCTTTCACCTATATCCCTTTCACTCACTTCACATTTCATGATTCTTCTATCCTCAATCATTATCTCACAGCCTTTAAAAAAAAATTGTTATGCCCCACCCTGGTACGCACCCCCCTACCACCCCACCCCCCCCCCCCATCCCCTTCCACCTATTTCCCTCTCGCTGGCTTTACATTTCATTCCTCTTCTCTCCTTGTCTGACACCCTTTAGTCTCCTTTTAACCTCTATCCTTTGTCCACCCATCTGCCAATCAACCCCCATGCCCCACCTGTATCCACCTATCACTTGTCCTACCCCAACCTCTTTTCCAGCTTTCTGCCTCCTTCGACAATCAGTCTGAGGAACAATCTCGACCCAAAGCATTGCTTATTCATGTCCTCCTGAGTTGTTGCCTGACCCGCTAAGTTACTCTAGCACTTTGTCTTGTTTTAAGAAGTAAAGCTGAATTGCCAGACAAGTAAGTGCAGAAGGTAGTCTTCAATGCTGTATTGCCTCTGGATATTCCCCCATTCAAGCAAGGTTACACTGGCTTTCTTATCAAGTTAATTTCTCATAACTAGGCATGCAACATATGAGTTCATGCAAGGTGTAAGGAGTACAAGTTTATGTTAAAGAACAGAATTGTAGGCATTCAAGGAGAACGTTAATTCCTGTGATAAGCAGGAACATCACCAATTAAGGTATTTCTTCATTTATAATCTCAGGGATCACACTTCAGTTTGTAACCAGTTTGCCCATTACTTTAGATTCTATGTTCAGCAAAGTTCCCATATAAGTAGTGGTGGATAGCAGCAGAAGGATTTTTGTAAATATTTGATACTCTGCTCCATCAGAATCTGGAGCAGAGATGAACTTCAACTTGGCCACTGATAATGAACTGACATCAATCAAAATCCCAATGTGTCATCAGTCTGAAGTATGGAGAGTAAATGGTAAATACCTAGTGTATCCTATTACTTTGCTTCGCCAGTATCTGGATTTGTCAACACTCTCCCCATCTCCCCTCATAAAGCAGGATGCCAGGGAGTTCTAGGGGTTATAAAAATTTGTGTCCTGTTATCACTTCATTCTGCCTCAGCAAGGCCACCAGCATGATCAAGGACCAGTCTCATCCCGGTCACTACCTCTTCTCCCCTCTCCCATCAGGAAGAAGTACAAAAGTGTGAAAACACAGACCTCCAGATTCAGGAACAGTTTCTTCCCATCTGTTATAAGGCAACTAAACAGTCCTCTCATCAACCAGAGTGTGATCCTAACCTCCCATGAACCTCATTGGAGATCTTTGAATTGTCTTTAATTGGACTCTATCTGACTTCACTGTTATATCTTTAAGCTGAATGTTGTACCCTTTATCATTTACCCATGCACTTTGAATGGCTTGATTGTATTCATGTGTCTTTTCTTTGACTGGGTAGCAGGCAAACAAGTAGCTTTTCACTGTACCTCAGTACACGTGACAATAATAAATGAAACTACTTGTGATTGCCAGTTTATGAAGACTGCCCCAAAAAGTGTCATTTGGAAGGTATTAAATGGATCAGTACGGTGGGATTTAATGGACTAACTGGGCAAGCGTTAAAAATCATCAATGGCCTGAATATTCAAAAAAAAGATCCATTTGTTAAATTACATAATCTAGAAACATAGAAACATAGAAGAATAGGTGCAGGAGTAGGCCATTCAATATGATCATGGCTGATCATCCAACTCAGTATCCTGTACCTGCCTTCTCTCCATACCCCCTGATCCCTTTAGGCACAAGGGCCACATCTAACTCCCTCTTAAATATAGCCAATGAACTGGCCTCAACAGAGTGATAAGGAAACTGAAAACAGGAAGTTCCCATTGCCTGCACTTCCTGTGGTGCGGACGAGGGAGTGCAGGTTCAAGAGAATTTCTAAAAGAGGAGAAAAAATATTTGCTGATGATTGAAAACCATGCTGTGGCTATGAAATGTAATTCCAGTGAGGTCACCAAGGAGCATCTCCCATCTAAACTTTGTATAAATGAAAAGCTTTACCTTCTTCAAGACCTGACCCTCAAAAGCTTAAACGTGGCGAAAATTTCAATTTGCCACTTTTCTAAATAGAACCACAAATAAAACTGAACAAACAATAACCATGCAAAATCAAGCGTATAAACCGACACAAACTAAAGAAGCAAAGCCATGCTCTAGTGCATTAGTGTATACAGATTGTGGATGCCTCCTCCCTCAGGGTCGCTCTGATCCCCGTTACCAGCTAACAGGCCAGGTAGAGCTGAAGCCCAGCTCCCTGGACAGCGCCTGCCTGCCAGAATACACCAGCACCACGGACAGCGCTCCGCACTGAGCTGAACCCACAGCAACCCCATGACTCCCAGCTGCAACCCCATGACTCCCAGCTCCTCCTCGTCAGTCCCAAGACTGAACTGCTGGGACAAGCCCGAGACCGTCAGCCCCTCGTATTCAAGGCTAAGATTGAATCACTGGGAAGGCCTAGGCCACCAGCACATCCTCTTCGAAGCTAAGGCTGCTGGGACAAGGCTAAGAATGCCAGACTTCTCCATTTCTCTGTACTATCCTTCTTCTCCTCCTCTCTCTCCTCCACCCGGCAGGAACTGCATTGCTTTTAAGGAATAGGTTTAATGAGGTGCAAGCGAGTTGATCCAACCCCAGCTAATTGGATGTGGTTTCAGCTCAGTCCGAAGTCCTTTCCATGGCCCTGATGATTGCTGTCAGGCAGGCGCTGTCCTTGGTGCTGTTTTTCAGCTTCTCCTGACCTCTCTGTCATTAATGGGGAGCAGAGCAACACTTAAGGAGGAGGCATCATTGCAGGAGGCATTAACATTATTACTGAGACCATTAGGCATCAAGTCCCAAGTGAGAATAGGTGTTTTAGTGTTGTAGTTGTCAGACAGGAGCACAAATGTACTTACAAAGAACATTGAGAGTGTTCTCCGAGCATGTAGACGTCGCTAGAAGGAAATGGGCACAAAGACAATAAGCAGAGCAGAAAAGCACAAGAAATCAACGGGACAGTTACAATCAACATTCAGGTAAAAAGCGGAACCAAGCATCAATTTCCTAATCAGTTTGATCCATGTAGGAAGGAACTGCAGATGCTGGTTTACACACAAAATGCTGGAGTACCTCAGTGGGATAGGCAGCATCTCTGGATAGAAGGAATGGCAATACAAATAGACAATGTGGTAAACAAGGCATATGGTAATGTTTCCTTCATTGGTCAGGGCATTGAGTATAAGAGTCAGGAAGTCATGATGCAGCTTTAAAAACATTGGTTAGGCCACATTTCGAGTATTGCGTGCAGTTCTGGTTGCCCCTTTACAGAAAGGATGTGGTGCCTTTGGAAAGGGTGCAAAGAAGGTCTACCAGAATGATGCCTGGATTAGGGAGTATTAACTATCGGGAGAGGATGGACAGACTTGGATAGTTACAATGAGATCTGGGTGTCCTAGTGCATCAGTCACTGAAAGGGAGCATGCAGGTACAGCCAGTGAAGAAAGCCAATGGAATGTTGGCCTTCATAACAAGAGGAGTTGAGTATAGGAGCAAAGAGGTCTTTCTACAGTTGTACAAGGCCCTAGTGAGACCGCACCTGGAATACTGTGTGCCGTTTTGGTCTCCAAATTTGAGGAAGGATATTCTTGCCATTGAGGGCGTGCAGCGTAGGTTTACTAGGTTAATTCATGGAATGGCGGGACTGTCGAATGTCGAACGACTGGAGTGACTAGGCTTGTATACACTGGAATTTAGAAGGATGAGAGGGGATCTTATTGAAACATATAAGATTATTAAGTGGTTAGACACGTTAGAGGCAGGAAACCTGTTCCCAATGTTGAGGAAGTCCAGAACCAGGGGCCACAGTTTAAGAATAAGGGGTAGGCCATTTAGAACAGAGATGAGGAAAAACCTTTTCAGTCAGAGAGTTGTAAATCTGTGGAATTCTCTGCCTCAGAAGGCAGTGGAGGCCAGTTCTCTGAATGCTTTCAAGAGAGAGCTAGATAGAGCTCTTAAGGATAGTGGAGTCAGGGGGTATGGGGAGTACCACGGTATTTGAAAGGACACATTGTACGCTTAAGAATTTCCTATAAGAGGCTCATGATATTTCCATTAAATCAATGGAGATTTTCCAATTTGCACAGTTGAAGTTTAATGCACTTGAGTGCCTGTGTTAGATGGGTGGGAAGAAAGGAGGTGGATTCCAATTTGCACTGCAGGCATGAATGATAAAACATCGCTTCAAGCAAATTGAAAGCTGTTTCCTTACATTTGACGATTAAACTGTACCGACCCAACTAAGGGCTGAGGTGCAAGAAAATTCATTCTGATAGTGAAATGATGGTCGACTCCTGTTAGTCACTCATATTCTACATTGGGAATGTGCCATTTTTTCAAAAGGAACAGCACCACAGACTCAGGTTCAATCTTGACTGTGGGTGCTGTCTGTATGGAGTTTGTACGTTCTACCTGTGACCACATTAGCTTTCCCCGGGAGCTGCGATTTTCCCCACACTCCAAAGACAGGTTTGTAGGTTAATTGGCTTTGGTAAAATTGTAAATTGTCCCACGTGTGTGTAGAATAGTGTTAGTGTCAGCATTGACACGGTGGGCCAAAGGAACTGTTTTTGCGCTGTATCTCTGAAGTCTAAAGTAAACAGATTAAGACTCTTAAATAATGATTTCAGAGTAGTCAGTGTTTCTTCTATCAGTTGCAGGGTGTGCCAGTGCAGAATTCCTATTGATTATTCAAAGTGAATTTCCCTTCAGGGCATTAGGGAAGATTTGGAGGTGGCAGGTTTTGGAACTGACGAGTTTCCACCTGCTATTGAAAATGTAGTTGTGCTCCTTAGCTACAAAGGCAAAAATGAAGGAAGGAACCATAAACAGAGATAAAAAACTGTACAAACAGCAAGCATACAATACACAGAGAAAGGTCTTTGCACAATGCACCTCAACTCATTTTATAATGCTTGTCACTGTGTAATAGTTCCTTATGTCCATTAAACCAGGGGTGATTTCCAATTTGCACAGTTAACACAGTTAATAGCAAGGCTCAGACAACACTTTATTCATTGAAGACGCTATTTAAGATGAAACAATCATCTAATATGGGGAGGGAGGAATCTGTTGCCTCCTTAATCTGGGCCAGGAGTGTTGGGTGATGAAGGCAAAGGTTTATCATTTTAAGATAATCTGTGACTAAGAGGTGAATTTTGCTGTGAATTGTTATGATCAGGAGCATTTTGCCCAAAAGGACAAAAGGTGTAATTTCCACAGTAAAATGGAGATGGGACATGACTCCAAATGGAAGGAACCACAAGAGGTGTCGAGAAGACAACGGAGTGGGACTTATTGGACAGCTCTTTATTCCATTGATCTATCACCTTCTCTGTGTGGCCACCAAGAATAGGCTCACAACCCAAGGAGTAAGTGTTGCTCAATCAGATCACGTCACCTTCCCCAGTGTGGACATTCCTTAGCCAGAGGAGGTAGCCGAGGCAGTACTAAAACAGCATTTAAAATACACTCAGACAGGTACATGGATGGGAAAGGGTTACAGAGATATGGAGCAAATACGGGCAAATGGGAGTAGCTTAGATAGGTTATCTTGGTCAGCATGGTCGAGTTGGGCTGAAGGGGCTGTTTCCATGCTGTATGACAATAGACAATAGACACTAGGTGCAGGCGGAGGCCATTCGGCCCTTCGAGCCAGCACCGCCATTCAATGTGATCATGGCTGATCATTCTCAATCAGTACCCCGTTCCTGCCTTCTCCCCATACCCCCCTGACTCCGCTATCCTTAAGAGCTCTATCTAGCTCTCTCTTGAATGCATTCAGAGAATTGGCCTCCACTGCCTTCTGAGGCAGAGAATTCCACAGATTCACAACTCTCTGACTGAAAAGGTTTTTCCTCATCTCAGTTCTAAATGGCCTACCCCTTATTCTGAAACTGTGGCCCCTTGTTCTGGACTCCCCCAACATTGGGAACATGTTTCCTGCCTCTAACGTGTCCAACCCCTTAATAATCTTATACGTTTCGATAAGATCCCCTCTCATCCTTCTAAATTCCAAATTCCTCTATGACTATGTAATTATTCAGTAGCAGCGGGCTTTCACGTAGGAAACAACTGAATCATCTTATATTGTTGGGAGTGAAACCTGACACAATGGAGTCAATGCACCTTGACATGGAAATGTAACCGCATTTCATTATTGTCGCTGGTTCAAAGTCCCATGTCCAACAGCGCCGTAGGGACAGCGGGAGTCAACAAGGTGGCTCAACCAACAAGGTCAATGGGTTTGAGATCTGGCAAATTCCATTGCACAGTGGGAAGCAACAGGCCAAGTGCGAACTAACCCAATTAACTTTTTAAAAGAAGAAAATGGCCAGGAGGAGCAATCTTGGTTTTACCAGAGTTTGATTTGCAGACAGCATAATGGCGTTGCTTTCATCCCCATGGAGTGAAATAAGGGGCATGGTTCCAAATTTCTGCTTGGATAAATCGGAAGATGAATGGCGTCTTAATATTGTAGGTCGGAGGTCATCATGCTGAAAGGAAGGAAAAAGAACATCACTTTGTACCCTTGACTATGCTTCAAGACTTTATTAACTGTAAAGGGGACTCGAGTGTTATAAGAGCATCAATTTCTTCCTTTGCACTGAAACTAGGAAATAACTCGTATGGAGACACAACGAACTGCAGATGTTGGAAACTGGAGCAAAACCACAAGTGTTGGAGGAGCTCAGCGGGTCAGGCAGCGTCCGTAGTGGGAATAGACAGGCGATGGTTCGGGTCAGAAACCTTCTTCAGATTGAAGGGAGGCACAAAGTGCTGGAGTAACTCAGCAGGTCAGGCTGCTCAGCATCTCTGGAGAAAAAGGAAATGCAGAAAGAGGATTCACCCATCCTTTTCCTCAGTCTGAAGAAGGGTCTCGACCCGAAACATCACTCATTCCTTCTATCCAGAGATGCTGCTTGTCCCACTGAGTTACTCCAGCATTTTGTGTCTATCTTCAGTTTAAACCAGCATCTGCAGTTCCTTCATACAGAATTCCTCCAGGGTTGTGTGTTTAAACTAAATCATCTGGTTTACAGTGGCATCATCTGTGTGCAAATTATGTGAATAAGCCCTGTCTTGGTCTTTTCATTTTTTGGATTGAAAAATGCTGATAATTACATTTGTTTTCCTCCTAGAATAAGTGAGCAACATTAGACAGGTAGAACATAAGGAAGCACATGCTCAACCAATGATGAGATAAATCAATTATACTGTTTAAATTCCACGTGAAGGTCATTAATCCCGCTGAATCCTACACCTTCCGCATCGGATCCATTCTGTCAGGGTCAATGAAATGATATGTAATTTATATATAATCTACGTCTAATTTTATGTTTTCATGCGTTGTCGAGCCTGCGTACCTGTGATGCTGCTGCAAGCAAGATTTTCATTGTACCCGTATCTCACTGTACTTGTGCATCTATATACTAAAATTCTCATTTGTTTGTTTGTTTGTTCCTGAACTACAGCCAAAATGGTACACGATGGTGCACCAATTTTAGGCCCACCTTACTCACCGTCGTCCCTCTCGCGCTAATGGAAGAAGTTTCATTGAAATCGGTGCAATATTTTTAAAGTTATTCACATTTTAAAGTTTAAATCTGTCTCCTATGTTTGGAGGGAGAGGGGTGGAGGGAGGAGGGAGGATAAGGGGGGTTGAGGGGATGGAGTGTGGGAGAGAGGAAGTGGGAGGGGAGGGGGAGGGGGTGGTGGGAAGGGGTGGAGGGGGGGTGGAGGGGGAGATGGAGGGGGAGGGAGGGGGAAGAGGGAGGGTAGGGGGGTGGGGAGGAAGGGAGGGGAGGGAAGGGAGGAGGGAGGGAGGGAGAGGGGACGGGACGGGAGGGTGCTGCACCAATGCAGGAGAGGTTTGGGCCCAACGGGTCCACTTGGTCTTAATAAATTTGACTTGACGACATCTTTTGAAGAACGTCGCACAGAAGCCAAGTTCTATCACACAATCTCTGGAATATTTATCAGCACATTCCTCCCATCACTCCTTGGTTCTCACTTTTGTTTTTTTTTGTATACAAAAAGCTGGTACGTTTGATTAATAAATATACGTGTCATGTGCCAGAAAATAAAATGATGACATTGAACCTTTTCAAGGGTGGCATTGCACTGTATTGGTGTGTACCATCACAAAAACAAACACTTGTTCTAAGAGTGGGAACTATGTATTAAACCCATCAGTTCATAACTATCAGAACAAGTGTTTTTAGATTTAGAGATACAGCGCGGAAACAGGCCCTTCGGCCCACCGGGTCCACGCCGCCCAGCGATCCCCGCACATTAATACTATCATACACACACTAGGGACAATTTTTACATTTGCCCAGCCAATTAACCTACAAACCTGCACGTCTTTGGAGTGTGGGAGGAAACCGAAGATCTCAGAGAAAACCCACGCAGGTCACGGGGAGAACGTACAAACTCCGTACAGACAGCTCCCGGAGTCAGGATCGAACCCGAGTCTCCGGCGCTGCATTCGCTGTAAGGCGGCAACTCTACCGCTGCGCCACCGTGCCGCCCTAAATTGAATTTGTTAATATTTGTTAATACGTTAACATTTGAATCGAACTTTCCTATTTTCATTAAAGCATCTTCCTCATACTAATGCTAATTACTACATCAGCTTTAGTTTCTGTTCCTAACCTATTTCAGAAAATTAGTTTTAATCCCTTCTGTGTAGAGGCGTTTATAATCTGCTTGGGCCCAATAAACCTGGACATGGAGACTTGTCCTGGAATGGAAGGTCTATCAAGAGCTGTAAATCCCTCTGACAGAACAGAACCTAATTGGGAACATCTGCGTTTCAGATGACACATTAAAGTAAGGTCCCAAAGCAGCTGGAGTATGTACATCACTTTTATTAACAGTTGAATTATTCCTCAGCATCCTGGCCAATACCTTTCCCTCATCGTCACAATGTAGTTGGTGGGATCTTGCTGTGTACTAATTAGTGCCACATTTCCTACAGTAACAGTGGGCACACTTCAGAAGTATTTCATTGGTTGTACAGAACCTTGAACGGCCTTCAAAAAGCACAACATAAATGCTAGAATTTATTCCTCTTTCATAGAGCTTAGGACAAGATAATGTAATATTTAAATTGAATGGGTGATTTTTGATGCCTCAAAACATTGAACTCATACAAGAAGAATTAGGGACAGCACGGTGGCGCAGCAGTACAATGCTTACAGCACCGGAGACCCAGGTTCAATCCTGACTATGGATGCTGTCAGTACAGTGTTTATATGTTCTCCCCGTGACTGCATGGGTTTTCTTTGAGATCTTCAGTTTCTTCGCACAGTCCAAAGACGTACAGGTTTGTAGGCTAATTGGCTTGGTATAAGTGTAAATTGTCCCTAGTGTGTGTAAGATAGCGTTAAAGTGCGGGGATCGCTGGTGGTCCCGGCTCGATGGTCCAAAAGGCCTGCTCCCATGTTGTGTCTCTAAAATTTAAAAAACCAAGTCCATATCAATGCAAGATGTTCTTTACCTGAGCTCTAAGGATGCTGGCTGTCCATTCCCACATCTCAGATTGTCCTGAACAGCACAGGAACCTGCAACACAACAACTACAAGCCATCAAAACCACATGGAGAGAGAAATCCAACAACAGACCATCAAGGCAACTGTCCTGGGCAAGTGTAAGACTAGAACTTCCTTGAAAGTAGCATCACAGGATGATCAAGAAGGCATTCGGCACATTGGTCTTCATCAGTCAGAGTATTGAGTATAGAAGTTCGGAGGTCATGTTACAGCTGTATAAAACGTTGGTGAGGCCACATTTAGAGTATTGTGTTCAGTTTTGTCACCATGTTATCGGAAAGATGTCGTCAAGCCGATGGGCGCAGAGAAGATTTACGAGGATGTTGCCAGGACTCGAGGGCCTATCGGGAGAGGTTGAGCAGGCTAGGACTTTATTCCTTGGAGTGCAGGCGAATGACGTATGATCTTATAGAGGTGTACAGAATCATGAGAGGAATAGATCGGGTATAGGCACAGAGTCTTTTCAGTAGGGGAATCGAGAATGAGAGGGCATGGGTTTAAGGTGAAGGGGGAAAGATTTAATAGGAACCTGAGGGGTGACCTTTTTACACAAATGGTGATGGGTATATGGAACGAGCTGCCAGAAAGGGTAGTTGAGGCAGGTACCATCCTTATGTCTAAGAGACATTTGGATAGGTTCATGGATAGTATAGGTTTAGAGAGTTATGGGTCAAGCACAGGCAGATGGGAATAGTGCAGATGGGGCATATTGGCTGGCATGGTCTGATGGGGCTGATGACTTGTATCCAGGCTGGTCTGACTCTATGACTCTATAACATATGTAATAAATGGTCACATCCCACGGAGAACTGAGGAATAGAGGAATCATGGCGTTTAAGTCCAATAAATATTATGTCAGCAGGAAGGCTATGACACAACTTTTCAAAATATTTAGAGAGAAACAAGGAACTGCAGATGCTACCCTAATGTGTAGGGAGCGGATGTAAACTTAGAACTGGTGTAAACAGGTGATTAATGGTCGGCATGGACTCGATGGGTCAAAGGGCCTGTTCCCATGTTGTAACTCTAAACTAAACCCACGGACTTCCTATATTAATGGCACGAATTGTGCTGCAGTGTTCATGCTCAATCACTAGATGGCAGCAGAATACCACTGACAGAACTGACTGCACAGTGGAGCAGTAATTCAGTAACATAACAATCTGCAGTCCAGTGATTCAGTCATTTTCTTTCGTTCATCAATGTTTCACCTGGTTGTGGAACTGCAGGACACATTGCATTGCAACCTTCAACATTCTGAGCTCTCTGCGCCTCTGCAAGTCTGACGTTTGGCAAATGTCCAGTTTGCTTTGTGTCATAATCCATGTGGGATCTTTCAACTGCTTTGGATTAAACTCCTTCCTTTACTCTCCTCACCTCTGTTGTTACCTACAAGACGGACCTTCTAATTCACAGCTTTAATGTTGTGTCTACTTTCTACCTTGTGATCAAATTTCACTTGATAAGTCCTTGTAAATGGCATGGGATTGTGAAGGCACTTTGGAAACTGTAATATGTAGGAACGAACTGCAGATGCTAGTTTACACCGATGATAGGGACAAAATGCTCAGCTGAGTTATTTCAGCCTTTTATGTGTCTACCTTCGAAAGAAACTAATATATGTTTTTAAGTGCATTAACATATTTCATGTCAGAGTTGGTAGATATTTTGAAAAGAGAAATGGCTTTTCTAGAACACAGTGCCTGAGGGGGTGGTGGAGGTACAGAATTCAAGTAGCCTCAGGATGAGCATTTTAATTGTCAAGGCAGAGTAAGTTAATGTTGATAAATGTGATTCGTATATAGGTGGACATAAGTGTGTATGCAGATGGGAAGCCATGGGACCTGATTCTATGGTGAATGGCTCCATGACTACTTGGACTCAGCGGCTCTATTCATGATTAAAAGCCAAGATTTAGTTGAACATGCCCCGGGAATGGTTTTAATCTTCCCATCAGGTGTTCTGCAGATGTGCATTCCATGCTGTGGACTTGCTCAGCTCTTCAATTAGACATTGGCCAAGTGGTATTTCATGCTGGTTATGAGCATCTTAGCCACGTTTGCTTCTTGACAGATTCCTTCGCCACCTTGACTACCTCTCTGTTGCCTGTTTGAAGTTGTGCAATACGAAACAACAAGAATGTGTTCAATAACTGTCTATTTCATCAAGGTCATAAACAAAATAGATTAAATGGAGGCCAGTACATTGAGCACATGGGCGTTACGGACTTTGGACTTATATATGCAAAAAGAATTTCACTGTGCAGTTGCTTATGTGACAAATAAAGCACTCGAATTCCTGAGAAATAAGCTCTTCCGGTAAACATATGGACCTGCATTTTTGGCAATTACAGGAATTTGATTACTGGTGAATTAAGACCACCTTCCAAACAAGACGAGTGAAAATTCTTCCTGCAATTATGTTGGATTTCTACACATTCAGTATGATGTTAGACCTCAACCCTTTCAGCACTTTGGTCAATGTGGGTTGTGTTTAAATGTGCTATACAAATAAAATTGACTACTTGATGCACCCGGTGCATATGGCAAAACTCATTGATGGCCAAAAACGTTTCAGCTCCTTGTCCATGCGTTGCAAAAACTCTATCCACCTTTTCAATGTCCATTCCTAAATACTTATCATCGCCAAGTCTTTCTGCAACTTAGTCCTTTAGTATAAGAAAATAACTGCAGATGCTGGTACAAATCGAAGGTATTTATTCACAAAATGCTGGAGTAACTCAGCAGGTCAGGCAGCATCTTGTGAGAGAAGGAATGGGTGACGTTTCGGGTCGAGACCCTTCTTCAGACTGATTTTTTCGAAGAGAGGAGGAGAACTTCTTCAAAGTGGACCTTTAGTAGGTTTGTTGAAAGTTTCGGCTGGTTTTACTGCAAAGTCTTCACCGACCTTTACTGTGTGAACCCATTTTCACTTTCAGGACAGAAACCTGGGATTGATCCTGACTACGAGTGCTCTCTGTGCGGAGTTTGCATGTTTTCTCTGTGACTACATGGGTTTTCCCCGGGTGCTCCGGTTTCCTCCCACATTCCAAAGACGTGTGGGTTTGTAGGTTAATTGGCTTTAGCAGAGATTGTAAATTGTCCCCTGTGTGTAGGATAGTACTAGTGTATGGGGGATCGCTGGTCGGCGCGGACTCTGTGGCCCCTAGAGCCTGATTCCATGCAGTATCTCTAAACTAAACAAGAGTTCACCTGAAGCAACCAAGGTGCAAGACCCTCAGTGTGGATGGATCACACTAAGATCTTCAACAGAACAAAGTGTGGGAGAGTTGTCCATGTTTACTTACCATTGCTGCTTATCCATAAAAATTGTGAACCCCCACCTAAACAACAAAGGAAAATGATCCATTATTACAATTCAGAGAATAAATTCAAATGCAATTAAGTTCAGTACTTTGTTTTTTTAAACAGAGATACCAGAGCACGGAGTCAGAACAGGACATTGATACACTCCTTATGGAAACAAGTTTTACCATATGGTACGTTGCACAATGGTGTATATTCAATAAATTAACCATCCTTAACAGAACACTGCACTGCAGGAGGACTGACTACTTTCATCAGCACAGAAATGTGTGCACTCTTTTCGGCCTCGCTAATTTTCTGGTCATAATAATGAGCCATGGGAATATACAGTCATAGAAACAGACTGCCAGCATAACCTCCGATCAGACATGCTGACTCGGACTGTCGTTTTGACTGATTGAAAGATACAGCGTGGAAACGGGCCCTTTGTCATGCTGAGTCACAGTGACCATCGATCTCCTGTTCACACGAGATCAATATGATCCCACTTTCCCCATTCCCTGCACACTAGGGGCAATTTACAAAGGCCAATGAACTCAAACCCTCTTATTTTTTAATGTGGGAAGAAACCAGAGCACCCAGAGAGAATGTGGAAACTCCACACCAAAAGCACCTGAAGTGAGGATCTGGAGCTGTGAGACAGTAGGTCTACCAGCGGCACTACTGAGCCGCCCATTGTATCAACCAACCCTGAGGTTTAGAAACCATTACAACCGATTTCCAACATTTCACCCAAGGGTGCTTTAAAAAACTACGGGTTTCAAGTCTAATCATTCTTGCAACAGATCGCATAACAGGTGGAGACCGAAGATGTGTGTCAGTGAACATGACCAAGCTGTCCAGTACAATTTGGGTTTTCATTTCAAATCCCCCTGCTTGTCCCCTCCCATCACCCCTCCCCCCTGAGATTGTTAATAATGCTCTTACTGCACTGTTGGTGCTTTCAGCTTCTTCTTAATGCCCAAGTAAACCTTCAGCGAGAAGACAGACCACTCCCGCTCTGGCTTGGAGCTCTGCAAAATAGGACAATCACATTCTTCATCCATTGCACGTTTATTAACCGAGTCAGCCAAAGTTGTAATGTTGACCTGTTGGTGATGTTGTTTTAGACGTTCTGGAACACCGTGTCACCTGTGATTTCTGCCCATTTCCGTACATCAGAAAATCACATTTCCAGCCATATATCCAGCCACAACCCATTCCAGCACAGCTACCCTTTTCTGCAGTTTCATATCCACATGCTTTGATGTCATCAACGTTCATGACACTGACTAGCAGAAATTGCTCCAGAAATGTGCAACGTATCACCTTCAACATCGGGTAGAGAGTCAGAGTGGAAATGGTAAAGGCTGGAGGGCATAGCTTTAAAGTGAGAGGGACAACATTTAATCGTGGTGTGCAGGGCTAGTGTTTTTACACAGAGTGACGGGCGACTGGAACGTGCTGCCAACGGTGGTGGTGGAGACACGAATGATAGTAGCATTTCAGAGGCTTTTAGACAGGCACGTGGATATGCAGGGAATGGAGATCAATGCAGATTAATTGAATTTGTCATTACGTTTGGTCATGTATTGTGGACCAAAGGGCCATGTTCTATGTTGATCATTTCTGACTCTCAGTCAAACATGGAACAAGAAGTCTGCAATTGGAAGTGAGGGAATCGGGGCATCAAATGTTTGTGCCCTCTGCACATGCTTAACTGAGTTTTTATCTCCCTGCAGATTGCAAAGATCGTTGCTGGGCCCAGTATTTAGTTTGTTTTCATTTAGATACAGCAATGGAAACGGGCCTTTCGAACCACAGAGTCTGCGCCAACTAGCGGTCCACGTACACGAGCACTATTCTACACACCAGGGACAATTTACAATCTTTACCAAAGCCAATTAACCTACAAACGAGTCTGAAGAAGGGTCTGGACACGAAACCTCACCCATTCCTTCTCTCCAGTGATGCTGCCTGTCCCGCTGAGTTACTCCAGCTTCTTGTGCTTATCTTCAGTTTAACCAGCATCTGCAGTTCCTTCCTACAAACCTGTACATCTTTGTAATGTGGGGGGGGGGGGGGGGGGGGAGGGGGGGAAACCGGAGCACTCGGAGAAAACGCTGCAGTCATGGGGAGAACGCACAAACTCGGTACAGACGGCACCTGTAGGCAGGCTCAAACCCGGGTCTCAGGTACTAAACTAAACCCCTCAGCCTCTCATGCTCCAGGGAATAATGCCCTGCTGATCAAACCGTTCCAGATAACTCAAGCCTTCCAGTCCTTCTGCATCCTTTCTAATTTAATGACATCCTTCCAATTGCAGAGCGACCAGAAATGCAAATAGAACACCAAGTGTTGTCTGACCAATGACTTGCACGGTCGATCTTCATTTCAGATTTCCAAGTGACTGTAGTTGGAAATTTTCAAATGGCTTGCATATTAGGCCAAAGAAAAAGCACATTTGGCTAACACGGCTAGCCGCTGTTCCAGAAACAGTTTCAGCACGAATAATATAACCGACCACTTTCAAGAACTTTATCAGTTTACCTTTTTATCCTTAAACAGAAGCAGCTTGCGATCTCGCAGAACGAAATATCGCTCCTGGAACTTGTTTGCAGACAGGAGTTTTGGTGGTTCCTCTCGACATTTCAAGACCCCGCACTTTGGAGTCTCACTATTAGTGGCTGTCACATGTGGCATAAAAGAAAACAGAGTTATGTCTATCATATTGGTTTGTTAGAGCATTTATGCACAACAACAAGAGTAGTAGACTTCTCTTTGATAGATTAGTTTAGTTTAGTTTAGACATACAGCGCGGAAAGATGTCCTTTGGCCCACTGAGTCTACGCCAACCAGCAATCACCCCATACACTGGTTCTATCCTCCACACTAGGGACAATTTACAGAAACCAATTAACCTGCACATCTTTGGCATGTGGGAGGAAACTGGAGCAACTAGAGAAAACTCATGACGTCACAGGGAGAACATACAAACTCCGTACAGACAGCATCCGTAGTCAGGATCAAACCCGGTTCTCTGACTCTGTAAGGCAGCAACTCTACCGTTGCACCACTGTGCCGCCCGAAAGGATTGTGGATTATTTAGACGAGTGGGTTATTTAGAAATAGACAGGAAATTACGGCTGAGGTCAGGTCAACTACGATCCTCCTAAGTTGCACATTTTCCATGAAAGGGTAAATGATTTAAATGAAATGAAATAGCTGCCTCTATTTCTGATGACATGGCTTGCACGTTCAACTTTAATAGAACAATATAATGATTCCCAAACTCTATCTCAGATGACACAATCAGAAAACCTGCTGCCTCACTGTTCCAATGTCTTGAGTTAATTCTTGATTAGCAGAGTTGTCTATGTGGAACCAGCATGTTCTTCCTGTGTTAACATGGGTTTCCCCCGGTTTCCCTTCACATCCCCAAAGATATGACAGTAGGTTTCAGTTTTAGTTTAGTTTTTTGTCACGTGTAGCAGTGTACAGTGAAAAGCTTCTTTGTTGTGTGGCATTCAATCAGCGGTAAGTCTATATATGATTACACTCTAGCCATCCACCGTGTGCAGATACAGGATAAAGGGAATAACATTTAGTGCAAGATAAAGTCTGATTAAAGATAGCCCGAGTGTTTCCAATGAGGTCTATCCGCCCCTACACACCAGGGGGCAATTTACAGAGACCAATTAACCTACAAACCTGCATGTCTTTCAGATGTGGGATGAAACCGGAGCACCCAGAGGAAACCCAAGCAGTCATCGGGAGAAGATGCAAACTCCACACAGACAGCACATAAGGGTGGCACACCCTCGCAGTGGTAGAGCTGCTGCCTCCTAGCACCAGAGACCCGGGTCCGATCCAGACTACGGGTGCTGTCTGTGCGCAGTTTGTACCTCTCCCTGTGACTGCGTGGGTTTTCTCCGTGTGCTCCAGTTTCTTCCCAGATCCTAAAGACGTGCAAGTTTGTAGGTTAATTGGCTTCTGTAAAATGCCTCGAGTGTGCAAGATGCCTAAGTGGAATAATATGGAACTAATTTATGTGTTCGATGGTCAGTGTGGACTCGGCGGGTCGAAGGGCCTGTCTCCATGCTGTATCTGTATCTCTAAACTGTCCTCTTTGACGATGGTTCTGATATATACCCTAATAACACAAAGCATTATCCATCCATTCCCTCTACAGATGCTGCCTGACCCGTTGAGTTCCTCCAGCACTTTGTTCTCTGAGTGATTGGTGGCTGGTGTGGACTTGTGGGGCTGAAGGGCCTATTTCCATGCTGTATGTCTGTACCTCTAATCAGCACCCAAGGTCAGGATCGACCCCGGGGGTCCTTGGTGTCGTGAGGGAGCAGCTCTCGTGAATTCTTACCCGAGTAAAGGTTTCCTCCTTCTTCCGGGAGTCTCTTCACTACCAGATAAGCTGAGCTGGGCTCCGCCAACTTACACCATTGGAGAGCTTGTTCCAGAACCTTTTCCTTCGAGTGGAGAGGCCTCTCTGTGGAGATGAGCGAATATATTGAAGAAGATAAGAAGATGACAAACAGGGAAAAAGCACAGCTCCCATCTCCACACAAGTACAGGAGACCAATATTAATGAGGTGGCATTATCATCATATCATATCATTAGAATACAGGAACCTCATAATTACAAATGTTTTTTATCTACATTCAATCTGCTCACATCATTACTGACCTTCTTACAACCAGAAAGCTGTTGATCTACATTTTGTACTCAATACAGGATTGGATAAGTTTCTAGATATCGGTGGGATCGAGAGATATGGGGATAGGGCAGGAAATTAGTGTGAACACTGCCCATTCCAGCAGTGGAACTGACCGCCCCGCCATCGAAGGGATGTACAAGAGTTGCTGCCACAAAAAGATTCCGTTTAGTTTATTGTCACGTACAGTGAAAAGCTTTTGTTGCATGCTAACCAGTCAGCGGAAAGACAATGCATGATTACAATCGAGCCATTTACAGTGTAGATACATGATAAGGGAATAGACAGCCAGCATCATCAGAGACCCACACCACCCTGGCCACATTCTCATTTCATCCTTACCAGCAGGAAGAAGGAAAAGGTGCCTGAAAACTCAAACATCCAGGTTCAGGAGCAGCCTCTTCCCTTCAACCATCAGGCTATTAAGCGTTACAACCTCCAAATAGACCCGGAACCATATAGATGTGGGGACATTATTTTTGACTTTGCACTATTATTGTTTATTTATTTCTGTGTGTGTGTGATATATATATATATATATATATATATATATATATATATATATATATATATATTGACTTTGTCTTTTTTTTGTAAACCAGTATCTGCTGTTCCTTGCATTTCCAGAGAGATTGGAGTTCTGTTGCAATCATGAATATTAAATATAGCAGCAAAATATAAATTTCGACACACTTTCTCACCGACACTCAAGTGAAAGGATTTTGACACTTACCCAGTTCACCGTTTTCAATGCACTCGAAGGTGACCCAAAACTCTCTTTCTCCTGATAAAATGTTCTTCATGTCTAGCACCTGATTCGTCAGTTCCTGTGATGTCATTGTAGGAGATACCTGCAAGGTCAGGTTAAGTTTAGTTTAGTTTAGAGATACAGCACAGAAACAGGCCCTTCGGCCCACCGAGTCCATGCCGACCAGCGATCCCTGTACACCAGCACTGTCCACACACTAGGGTCAATTGACAATTTTGCAGCCAATTAACCTTCAAACCTGTGTGTCTTTGGAATGTGTGAGGAAACCAGAGCACTCTTAGAAAACCAACACGGTCACCAGGAGAAAGTACAAGCTCCATACAGCCAACACCTGTAGTCAGGATCAAACCTGGGTCTCTGGCGCTGTAAGGCATCAACTCTACCGCTGCGCCACCGTGCAATCAGAAATAATTTTGCAGTATGACCAGTCCAGAATGGCCTGACAGACACACAGCTTATGCTAACAGGAGTTCAAGAAACAGTAGCTCACAGTGTTACAGTGCTAATTTTTTAGGTGCTGGAGCTGTCAATGGTGCCGGAACGGCCGTTGTTAAATTCCCCGCTAGTTAAACTTCCCCGCTGTTTATTTTGGCTTTTTTCTTTTACAGAGGTGCCGGAGTGGCGCTCCGGTGAGCTCCAGCAGCACTGCAATCCCAGTAGCCCAGATGCACATATTAACCCGTCTTCATTCCTGGGGTAGCTGGCAAAGTCACCCTTTATTGTCCATCCTTAATTAGCTTTTGGGTGGCTTGCTGGGTCATTATTGAGAGTATATAAGAACCAACACATCTGTGGGCGTCTTGTCACACACAAGCCAGAATGGGTTCCTCTCTGAAGTACACTTAGATTGTTTAGTACTCTCTGGCCACGTCTCTCACTGTCCTTTACTCTTTGAAGGTTAACAGAATTCCACATTTTCCATACTGAGTGGATGAGAAAATAGGATAACATAGAACTAGTGTGAGCGGGTGATTGATGGTCAGCGTGGACTCAGTGGAGTCAGTACCTTCAGCTGAAAATATGCCAGCAAACCTACCTTGAGGGTCATACAACTGTCAGTTGCTTTTGTCTCAACGTACACCTCCATGATCAGATCCCCAGCCTGGGAAAGCTGTAAACCAAAGAAACTGTCAGGAGAGATAGAAATTGACGACCTTCAAATGACCATATCTATCTGGGATTTATTTTTAGTGGTTAATATTTATCAATTTAATGTTAAAAATAGAAGCTCTGTAATTTTAATCGGCAACAAAAATAATGTGCTGGAGGAACTCAATAGGTCAGGCAGCATCTGTGGAGGGAAATGGACAGGCAGCTTTTTGGGTCAGGACTCTTAACTCAGCATTCTGCAACATAACAAAGGATGGTAGAAACAGTGAACTGCCGATGCTGGCTAATACACAAAAGGATAGAAAGTGGTGGAGTAACTTGGCAGGTCAAACAGCATGTCTGGAGGACATAAATAGGCGATGTTTCAGGTCTCGATCTGCAACATCTTTGGAGAACATGGAATAGGTGGCGTTTTGAGTCTCGAAACCAGATCATATGATATAAACCAGACCACCTAAGGACGGTAAATTTCCCGAAGCATAATGAATAAAATGGATGAGTTTACCGCAATCTAAAAGTTAATGGCTCTGGTAGGCTATGGGACTAGATTTTTAAAAAAAAGTTTTAATTACTTAAGAGAAACAAAACGAAACAGGCCCTCCGGCCCACCAAGTCCACACCGACCAGCGATCCCCATACACTTGCACAATCCTACACAGTAGTGACAATTTACAATCTTGTTACCAAAGCTAATTAACCTACAACCTGTATGTCTTTGGAATGTGGGAAGAAACTGGAGCACCCTGGGAAAACCCACGCAGTCATGAGGAGAACATATAATCCCCAAACAGGCAGCAGCTGTAGTCAGGATCATACCCAGGTCTCTGGTGCTGTCAGACAGCAACTCTACTGCTGCGCCACTGTGCCACACTTGCAGACTTTCTCCAGCAGACATTATGTAGTTTGAGCTTACATTTGGTTGCTATACTCGCCCACGTCCTGACATTTACTTTTCTGTCTGTAATACCGTTAGGATACCCTAAATGCTGTGTAAACTATTTGTCTATTATTCTTACCTAATCTCTTTTCTTCCCCTCCCTGTGCAAATAGATTGGTAGGTGGTTTTGCTGACTGTCTTAAGTTTCAGGCTTCCTGGAACGTTTTAATATGCTATGGATGCCATATAATTTTGGTTGCTGCTGTCCTTTTCAGAGTTAAATTTGGATCTTGCAAACATTGGACAAAATCTGGGCTGTCTGGGCTGCCACGTGACCATCTAGAGGCTAACCATAAGGCACACACCCAGGTCTGATCACCCTGCGGTGGGCCTGCCTCGACTGAGGGTGTCTTGTGATAAAAGGCCGAAACACCCAGTGACGTTGAGGTACACAACTGAAGATGTGTCTGAATGGTAGCAACATCACCTGGTGGTCACCCCCAAGAACAACACCAGTCAATTGTAGTGCAAACCTTAGGGATTGTAACATCTAGTCCTACTAATCAATCCCATTTCCCCCTGAAGCTTATCGGTGATGTCTTGTTTCAATTCACAGTCTTTTACTTCACACTGTCGTGTAGACTTCATGTGTAATTTATATATAATTTACACCTATCTTCAGCTGAATACAGTGACCATTCATTGTTCTCGGGTAAGGTTTGCTTGGCGACCTACCTGCACATCTTTCCATGTTGTGATCAAACTGTTTTCCAAATCCATCTGTGTCACATGTTCATCATCAATCTGCCACAGACAAGAGCAATAGGTCACACAGGGACCTCAGTGATACTCTCCGAATTCCCCACTTACAGAATAGACAATGTTTTAAACCAGTAAGCAAATGAAAACGCCATCTGAATGCATTAGCACAAAGATGCGACAATGTGTTGTGGGCAGATGTGGAATCTTGAGCAAAGCACACAAAGTGCACGAGTAACTCAGCGGGTCAGGCAACATCTGTGGAGAACACGACTAAATGACGTTTCGAGTCGGGACCCTCCTCAGACTCATTGTAGTAGTGGGGGAAGGAGGCTGGAAAAGCGATGGGTTTGAGACAAACCCAGGCAAGTGATAGGTGTGGATACAGGTGAGAGGGGTTGATGAGCAGGTGGGTGGACAAAGGCCAGAAATATAAAGCAGCCAAAAGGTTGTGAGATAAGGAGAGAAAATACATGAATTGTGAGGCCAGAGGGAGGAAGGGATATGGGTGGAAAATGACAGAGGAAGAGGAAAGGGAGGCAGGATAGTGAGGGAATTAGGTGCATATCCAGGAAGAGGGGCAGAAGAAATAAAGGAGGGGGCGGGGGAGGTAGTTGTTGGTAAGTTACCTAACATTGGAGAATTCAATACTCATACTGTTGGGTTGTAAGCTACCCAAGAAAATAATGAGATTCCTCCCGTTTGTACGTGGCCTCTCTCTGGCAATGGAGGAGGCCCAGGACAGAAATGTTGGTACGGGAATGGGAAGGGGAGTTAAGATGGTTAACAACTGAGAGATCAAGGAATCCTTGGCGGATCAAGTGCAAGTGTTCAGCGGAACAGTCGCCTAGTCGATGCTTGACTCTCTGATGTAATGGAAGCCACATCGGGAACACTGAATGCAGTAGATGAGGTTAGAAGCAGCAGATGTGAACCCCTGTCTCACCTAGAAAGGTGACTGTGGTCCCTGGATGGATGTGAGAGAGGAAGTGGAGGGAAAGTAGCTGAGGAGGGGTTGGCGGGAGCGATGTCTGTGGAAAGCAGAAGGTGGTGTGGATGGGCAGGTGTGACTGGTGGTGGGGTCACGTTGAAGATGGCAGATATGTCAGAGAATGATGCGTTGGATGCATAAACTGATGCGCTGAGAGGTAAGGACTAGGGGATCTCTGTCCTTGTTCCATCTGGGTGGAGGAGTAGTGAGAACTGAACTACGAGACACACAGGAGATGTGGGAGAGCGATCCATCTATGAGAGCAGAGAGGAAACCTCATTTTGCTAAAGAAAGCGGACATCCTGGATGTTCCAGAATGGAAAGCCTCATCTTGGGAGCAGAAACAGCAGAATCCGAGAAAGTGGGAGTAGTCGATGTTGACAAGAGTGGTAACAACAACCTGACTGGTTGTACACCTCATGAACCGTTAGTATATTCACACACAGCATTGAAGAGAGGAATCGAGGCTTGGTCTGACTTCTGATCCGGGTCCATTTTGTATTGAATGGAGCCGAGAGGAAGATGAGGAAGTGTAGGCATATTCATCTCCTTTCCTGGCCCTCTGATTTTTCATGTAATTGGGTTATAAAAAGGCAGCAGCCTCCTCGTGGAAAAAAGAAATACCACAGTTCTTGAAATAATTGAATAGCTGCAGCAAAGAATGGTACATTGGGGAGGAATTGTTAAAAGAGCCTCAAAGGATGCTGTGATCCATAAGGAGGCGATTGGCGGGTTAAAGGGACAACAGATAGCTCTTTAGCCACATATGCTGAAAAATGGGATGTCAATGGATACAGGACAGAAGTGATGTCAATCAGACCATAGAAAGGCATTAAATGACCAAAAGATAGTAAACCAGATTGGTGAGTGAGAAAGGGCAGAAATTTGACTTCAGAGTCAGTCTGGAATAGGTGAACTCAGTTATGCCTTCACACACTTATATACACATGCACACACACACACGCACTCTCACGAACGTGTACACTCAAGCACACGCGCGCACACACACACGTAAGCAATAACACCAGTAATACTGTTCATTTCTTCTGTGCACAAACAGTAAACCTGCACAAATATCCACTCGATGGTGCCTCTATGAGTGACAAGTTTTCATGAATTGGAAATTCTTTACTGAACACTTAAGTCAAACAAGCCAATTTGTTTTAACATATTGGCTTGCATCTAACATCTAACCCACCATGTGGGACCTGTTCGAAAACCTTGCTAAAGTTCATATAGATAATGTCAACTACCTTACCCTTATCAGTCCTCAATGCCCCTCTCCAAAGACATTTATGAGACACAGATTACCACTGTTTATTATTAGGGGACACTGTTTCCCCTAATGATTTCTTGCCTTTACAATCAACTCCTATGCTCCAGGAAATTCAGCCGTACGACTCTATGATCTGAGATCAATTCTGATCTCCAATGTTGTCTGTGTGCAGTTTACATCATCTACCTGAGACTGTGTGGTGCTCCTGTTACCTCCCCCAATTTCAGAAATGTGCGAGTTACTAGATTAATTGGACACAGTAAATGGCTGCTGGTGTGTAAATGACTGATAAAGCTTTGGGGCAATTTGACGGGAATATGGGGAGAATTGAAAGGGATTAGTGTAAGAATCGTATAAATGGGTGCCTCATGGTCAGTACAGACCCAGTTGGTTGAAGGTATAAGAAAATAACTGCAGATGCTGGTACAAATCGAAGGTATTTATTCACAAAATGCTGGAGTAACTCAGCAGGTCAGGCAGCATCTCAGGAGAGAAGGAATGGGTGACGTTTCGGGTCTGAAGAAGGGTCTCGACCCGAAACGTCACCCATTCCTTCTCTCCTGAGATGCTGCCTGACCAGCTGAGTTACTCCAGCATTTTGTGAATAAATACCTTCAGTTGGTTGAGGGGCATGTTTCCATGTTCTAAGACTCGACGATCTTTTTGAACGGCAGACTTACTCCTGTTTCCATTTCTTATCTTCTCACGCAGTGCCAAATATCTTGAATTGTTAGCCCAGATCTTCTGCACATTCCTCCCTCTGCCCCTTGCCTATTAGTACGATCCACCAGTGATTACTTACATCAAACACCGTCACATAGTTGTCAACGAGGTCTTCAATAATCCTCACTTCCTGCTCTCCTTTCCCATCGGTCTGAAACAAGCTGGGAGCAAAAAATAGCGACAAGTTCTTGGTGCACATCTGGTTCAGGTCTGCGCATTTCTGAACCCTGCTCGGATCAAGAGAGAGAAGTTAATACTCCACTTGTTCCCAATGGGATGAGCAAACCTGCCTGACGTCAGTCCATCCACTGATTTCTTGATCAAAAGGACAGATTCTGAACTTGAGGTATAGACAAGGTAGACAGAGTCTTTCTCCCAGCAGGTGTGGAGTCCAAAACCAGAGGGCACAGGTTTATGGTAAGAGAGGAGAGATATAAAGGACACTTGAGTGGCAGGTTTTTTCCACGTATCTATTTGTGAATGGCTATTTGAAACAAGCTGCCAGAGGAAGTGTTGGAGAACGAAACAATCACAACATTTAAAAGGCAATTGGACAGGTACGTAGATCGGAAAAGATTGGAGTGATAAGGGCCTAATGCTGGCAAATAGGATTAGCGTAGGTAGGAATCATGGTCATCATCGAAAGTTTGGACCGAAGGGCCATTTTGTGTGCTGCACAAGTCGATAACACTCTATGACTCATTGACCCTTCAGAGGAACAGCATTCACACCATTCTTGGCACATCAATTTGGTTTAATTGGTTATACAATTTACCTTCAAGAAGTCAAAAAACAAATTGGTAGAGCTCATATCTAAACTGCTAGGATGTCTGGCCATAATATCACAGAGGAGGTTTGGTTAGCCCGAAACCTCGGACTAATAGTATAGTGCAAAGCTTGCATGTGGAAAATATTTTTGGAGGCAACTCTATAAAATGCAAGCATTATAAGGTATTAGGGATGTCGGGGATGACATCTAGCTGAAGGTCCTTTCCAAAAATGAAAACAAAAAGATCGCTTTTAGCCTGCTCCAGAAGTGACAACTAAAGGAGACCAACCTGTACAGGTGACCAATCAGGGCAGCAAGAGTCATTCTGTTGACTCGTGGCAGCTTATGAATGATTTCTTTGTATTGCTTCAGTCTCTGGGATTTATGAGGAATATCTGAAAGAAACGGAGAACGAGTCACAACACTTGATATTTGCCTGTGTAAAACTTCAACTGTGTGTGTGTGTGTGTGTGTGTGTGTGTGTGTGTGTGTGTGTGTGTGTGTGTGTGTGTGTGTGTTTTTTTAGTTTATTATCACAGTGAAGTACAGTGAAAAGGTTTTTTGTTGCACGCTATCCAGTCAACGAAAAGACTACACATGATTACAATCAAGTCGTCCACTGTATAGATGCAGGATAGAAGGAATAACTTTTAGTGCACGATAAAGTCCGCTGGAGTCCGATTAAAAGTAGTCAGAGGATCTCAAATGAGTCAGAGGGTCTCCAATGAACACTGTGTGTGTGTGTGTGTGTGTGTGTGTGTGTGTGTGTGTGTGTGTGTGTGTGTGTGTGTGTGTGTGTGTGTGTGTGTGTGTGTGGACATGCATGTGCATGGGGTCTTCAATGATCATACTTTTGTCAATATCGATTGGATACAATTCCTGATATTTAAAATAAGTTTAAGTTTCCATACAAAATTATATTTCATCAATGTTAAATATAGAATGTTGGTAATAAAGCCAAAATAACAACATAATAAAAGGAAAGTATAGAATTAGGAAAGATTATTTGATACATTAGGTCAAAGCAAGTTTCCACTTCTTTTACCCTATTGGAGTCCAATGGTTTGATCAAAGATAGACACAAAAAGCTGGAGTAACTGTGGGGTCAGACAGCATCTTTGGAGGAAAGGAATTGGTAACGTCTTGGGTCGAGATCCTTCTTCAGTCAGGGGAAAGGGAAACGAGAGAAATAGACTGTGATATCGAGATATAGAACAAATGAATGAAAGATATGCAAAAAAGTAACAATGATCAAGGAAACAGCCCATTGTTAGCTGTGGCCCAGGTGAGAACGAGTTACAGACAATGAAACTCAACAAGACAACTTTGAAACAGCCAATCCTGAACACGAGAGCTGAGTGAGGAGCTAAAATTATGACGTCAGCCTTCATCAAATGTGCCTTCAAAAGTGAAGTAGAAAGAAATCTCTATAATTAGTTTTAGTTTTTAGTTTTTCATGCAAATAGGCCCTTCAGTCCACACTCCAAGTTGAACATCGATCACCCATTTGCACTAGTTCTATATAATCCCACTTTCTCCTCCACTCCCCTTCACACCAGGGGCAATTTTATAAAGTCCAATTAACCTGCAGAATGTACACCTTTGGGATGAGAGGGGCAACTGGAGCACCTGGAGGAAATCCATGCAGTCCCCAGGAGAACATGCAATCTCGATACAGACAGCACTCGAGCAGGGCCGTTTTTACAGCATTATGGGCCCCCGGGTAAAGCAGTGTACTGGGGCCCCTACCGTTACTCTCCCCCACGCCCCTTTCCCTATCAGCCCCCCCCCCCCCACCTGTCGTACCAGCGAAAAGCACTTACCGAAAAGCACTTAGCGATGGACTTAGGGTGCTACATTGTTGCGAAAAGCACTTACAGATCGCTGTGAGAAGCACTTAGGGAGCTAATTGTTGCGAAACAGACCGAAAATGTAGCGAAAAAAGCACTTATTGAACCTACATTTTAAAAGTAGTATTTATTTATTGCAAGTCACTTAACATACACAGATCAGCATGGGGCCCCATGCGTTAAGACGGCCCTGCACTCGAGGTCAGGATCAAAGCTGTGTCATTGCCTCTGTGAGGCAGCAACTCTACCACTGCACTGTCCATATATATATATAAGGTGGCAGCAACTTTTTTACTTAAAATTGGCTCGCAAGAGGACTACTTTATGTACATCATTGTATGTGATAAAATGAGCACTAGGAAGTATTGATTAACTTGCAGAGCATGAAAATGGCATTTTGTCCTAGTTTGTATAAATTAAATCAGTTTGCTGACTGAGCACTAGGCAGGTCTAAAATAGAGTACTTCTGTCACTCTCCCGAGAAATAGGGTAAGTGCGGAACACAAAAAATGGAGTTTTTCGTGACACAGTGGTGCAATAAAGCAATAGCCAAAGACTCAGTGAGGCCACACAGTAGCTCCGTGTTAGAGATGCTGCTTTACAGAGACCCCGGTTTGATGCTGATTACGGCTGCCATCTGTATGGAGTTTGTACATTCTCCCTATCACTGTGTGTGTTTTCCCTGGGTGCTCCGGTTTCCTCCCACAGTCCAAAGGTGTGCAGGTTTGTAGGTTAATTGGATTCTTTAAATTGTCCCTAGTGTATAGGATAGGCCTAGTGTATGGACGATCGCTGGTCGGCCCGGACATGATAGGTCGAAAAGCCTGTTTCCATGCCGTATCTCTAAAAGTTGTGGTTCCTGAGCATAATGGAAAGTTTGTTCAGCTGATAATTGGCTTGTTGCATCAACACAATATAACTTGAGCAGAAGCTAGTGATTTCCAACAATACAGAATATTCAAGCCTAAAGCAAAGGAACTCAGCATATCAGACAGCACCACATTGAAGAAGAGACCTGAAATGTCATCAGTCCATTCCCTCCACAGATGCTGCCTGGCCTTCTGAGTTCCTCCAACACTTTGTTTTTCACTCAAGATTCCCGCATCCATAGTCTCGTGTCTCTAACATGGATGATATGCTCCATTATGAGCAGGAAATATCTCACTTGTTTAAGAAATAGAAATTGTGCCTAATGTGTAGAGAGTGGATGCATAAATGGGATAACATAGAACTAATGTGATGGACGGAGTGGACTCGGTGGGCCGAAGGGCCTGGTTCCATGCTGTACCTTTCAATTCAATTCATTCTAAAAAATAAACTGTGCACCTTTTGACATTGGAGGCAATGCCAGTTGCACTGGATTTGATCCAGGAGTACATCCAAAGTGTGTTGAACTGCAATGCAATTATTTTGTAAAGCCATGTGTGAGTGTAACTTGAGCAATCCTGTGGTCCCAGGACAGACTAAGTGGAAAAAAACCCTGCAGATGCTGTAAATCTAAAACAAAACCTGGAAACGCTGGAAATACTCAGCAGGTCTGGCTGCATCTGCAGGAAACAAACCAGAGTTAACATTTCAGGTTGAAGGATCTTTGTCAGAACTCTGCTGATGAAAGTTCTTTGACCCGAAATGTCATTCTGTTTCTCTTTCCACAATTGCGATCTGACTTACTGAGAATGCCCAGAATATTCTGCTTTTGTTTTAGATTTGAAACATCTGCAGTTTTCTTGTGTAAATGTGCTCAGGATAACATGTAATGATTCTCTTAACAAATATTTTGGGCGATTTGATAAATTTAACCTGAAGTATTAAGGTAAGGTTATCTATTTGTATTATTTGAATGAACAATGACATTTGGGGGGCCCTATCTTTCTGTATTTCCAAATAAAGTGTATTGAAACTCTTTCAGTAAATGTGCAAATACATTCACAGCGACAGCAGAAATTCACGTGTAAGTAGAGAGCTGACATAGGAAGGTGCACTAGCAAATCTCATAGCTGACCCCCAACGTAATCAAATAGGCTCCTCCAATAAGGTTCTAGTCATTCACGCCCGGGTGGTACTTGAGATGGACTAAGCACTGTCCACAGGCACCCTGGGGGATTTCAGGGACCGCTGGGCACTGCGGGGGTGGAATGTATCCTTAATAAGGATGGTGAAATAGGTATTTAATGTTCAGTATTAAGAATATTTGTTTTACTTGTATTACGGTGGTGAGTTTGATCGTAGTGTTCAAATTATTGTAAATAATTGATTACGTATATTTTTGGTAAAAATTAAGTTCTAGTAAAGGAAGACAATCTAGGAATGTGAAAGGCATCGTCCCACACCATTGTAACATGGCACCTTACCTGATGCTTCTTTCCATTGTGGATGGAGCTCCGACAGAAAGATTGGATCATCCACCTCTCTGAAAAACCTCTTGAGGACATCGGTGACATCCTCAATGAAGTGCTCTCCTGTTCGTAGCTTCACGTTCCTGGCGTCCTTGCGGAACTCTTCCATCAGGAGTTTGATTCGTGACTTGGCTCCGTTCTTCCTGTAGATCCCCTCGTGACACAGCCCTGCGGGAAACAGTGGATGGAAAACACGATCACACACAGCTGTAGCTCGCCCTGCTAGTGCACCTTCCTATGTCAGCTCTCCACATAAAGGTGAATTTCAGCCTGCAGTCTGTAATTTGTGGAGGCAATTGTCTGTCCTAAATATGCCAGCAGTTCAAAGTGAAGCCAGAACCTTGTGTCATTGGCACCATTTCATTTTAGTGCACTTCCCAGCTTGGGTAAAAGACCTTGAGATAGATCAATCTGCACTCTATTCTTGCCGAATATATTGGTGAAAAGACTTCATGCAACCTTATTATTGTGGAACAAGTCCCTTCATATACACTTCTATCCATTTGTTCACAGACTGTTCTTTACGAAGGGTTTATTGAATCTATTTAGTGCAAGGTAGGCTGATGGAAAAATTGAATACACAACTCCAGTGCTGTTTCGACACAAGCATCATCAGTGATAGACTATCCCTCTCTCATCACAGGCTCAATATTCAGTTATAAACATCCCACTCATTAAGTAAAGAGACGTCCTGAATGTAAAATTGAACCACTGCACATTGCTGTTAGTAGAGAGGATCAATATACAGACAAAGGTTCAATGAAGTCACTGTCATTACATATTTACATCTCAAATTATTGTAAAACATTTCAGTTTCAGGACATGAACTGTTAATTTTATAATATCAATTATTTATCTAGTTTTCACCAATCGCTTCCTTTACTTTCAAAAGTCTCTTTTCAAAAAGGCCCTTATTTGTTTTTGGAGATTATACCCGTCTGGCATTCACCAGTTGAAAGCCCATTGTCGACTTGGATGATAGCTGTGTGCCTCAAAAAGGTAGCCACCAGCATCACCAAAGATCCACACCACCCTGGCCATGCTCGCATTTCGCTCCCACCGTGGGGAAGAACGTATAGAAGTCTGAAAAGCGTGACCACCTGGTTTAAGAATACCTGCTTCTCAACAATCATCAATCTCTTGAACACGTCACAACACTAATGAACTGTCTGAAGAAGGGTCTCAACCTGAAACATCACCCATTCCTTCTCTCCAGAGATGGCGTCTGTCCCACTGAATTACTCCAGCATTTTACGTTTATCTTCGGTTTAAACCAGCATCTGCAGTTCCTTCCTACACTTACCGATGAACTATGGACTGTCTTGGGTTGCAGTAAGGAATTTTATACTAGTATTAGGGTTATTAATTTATTGATTTTTTTGTTTATTATATATGATTTAAGTGTATGATGCTACAGGCCTGTTGTGCTGCTGCAAGTAAGAATTTCATTGTTCCATTGTTGATACATATGACAATTAAACACTTCTGGCTCTCTTGACTTCTCATGAATGGAGAGCTGCCCTTTAGCTGAGGGTTGAAATTCCATCCAACCGAGAATATATAAAACCCTCCTGGGCAGCACTCTATCACATCACTAAAGATGACTGCATGTTAGTTAAATTGCTGCAAACACAAAACAACTGATATTCCACTGCATTGGTTTTGAAGGCCGAGTAATGGTATTCCTGTGGAAAGCTTCAAAGTCATGTTTTACTGAGATTCTGCCCCACCACAAATAGTTTCAGAGCAAAGAGTGGGGAACTAATCATTAGAGCTGAAGAGGCCAATTTGCACTTTAGTCAGTTCCATCAGATCATGCCCGAAATATGAGCTATCCCTGCACATCTCAGATTTGGGATTATCAACTGACCCAGCATGAATTGTCATCCATGAGTGTGTTCCACATTTCTGCCATTTTCATACAAGTGTTCTGCTAGGCCTGTCCCTACTCTTTTAATCATGCCACCCATCCAACCTTCTCTCCCTACACCTTCTCAGTCTCCTCTGCCATCTTGAAAACTTCAACTCATTGCTTAACTATCTAAGACATGTGAAACTGAATCACAACCCTGAATTCATTCTTGAAATTTCAGTACAAGCTGTGTATACTAGGAGTGTACATCTGCCCAAAATTCAGCACACATACAAGGAACTTCATATGATGGTTTACAAATAAAAGGCACAAAGTGCTGGAGTAACTCACCAGGTCAGGCAGCATCCCTGGAGAATATGGATAGGTGATAACTCAGGTCTGGTCTGAAGAGAGGTCCCGACCGAAACGTCTCCTATCCATGTTCTCCAGAGATGCCACCCGACCCACCAAGTTACTCCAGCACTGGGTGCCTTTTTCAGCACAAAGTTCCATGTTCATCTTTTTGTCAATGTCTATTGGAGACAATTCCTAACATGATAGATGTTTGATTTGAGTTAAACATCGGCTCCCTTATTGAATCCCTGAAATTTTGATTTTAAGATGTTCTTTACAGGATAGAGGAATTAACATATAATGAAGTGTTCTCACCAGCATAATGTATGAGCGCAGTGAATATACCCAGAACATGCTCAAGCAACTGTAATGAAGCAAACGATTGGATCATCTACTTCAGCGCTCTCTGTTCAGTGATAAATACTGCCCTTGCCACTGGGAATAATTCATATTCTCTTCTTTGAGATAATGCTGAGGGACATTTGGCATCTGCCTCAGTGGGTAGCTGGTGCTTTACCAGCTCATCTGTAGGACAGTCTCTCAGACAGCACATTGCTCACTCAATAATGCCTGACCGGTGCAGGTAGTTCTTGTGTCACACCTCTGGTGAGAACCTAAATCACTAATCTCCTGATCTCAGACGTGAATATGCTAAGCACTGACCCGTGGCTGGCACAGCCCCTTTAGAAATTCATTACCCTTGCTCGTCATCTTAAGATGGCACAGTGGCGCAGCGGTAGAGTTGCTGCCTCACACTGCCAGAGACGCAGGTTCAAATCCAACTAGGGTTGCTGTCTGCATGGAGTTTGTACGTTCTCCCTGTGATTGCATGGGTTTCCTCAGGGTGCTCTGCTTTCCTCCCACATTGGAAAGACCTGCGGGTTTGAAGGTTAATGGTGCACAGGAGATACACTCGTGTATGGGTGATCGCTGGTCGGCATGGACTTAGTGGACCGAAGGGCCTATATCCTCACTGTATCTCTAAACCAATCTCCAGTAACATACCAAGTGCCACTGACGAAGTGCTGGGCTGACCCGGGAATTAATTTTTGGTAACAAAGAACTGCAGATGCTGGTTTATACCAAAGATAGACACAAAGTGCTGGAGTAACTCAGCAGGTCAGGCAGCATCTCTGGACAAAAAGGATGAGTGATGTTTTGGTTAGGACCCATCTTCAGTCCTGCCCCGAAATGTCACCCATCCTTTTACTCCAGAGGTGCTGCCTGACCCGCTGAGTTACTCCAAAACTTTGTGTCTATCCAGGAATTAGCTTTACAGCTTTACAACCTCTAGTTTTATTACCATCTGTGTTGAGATGACTATGGCCATGACCCTGCTATTTTACATCATAAAGAGGGATTGGCTCTTACTTCAGCACACAATTGGTGCACCATTATGCCCCTCAATAAAGCGGGACAGGCAGCATCTCTGGAGAGAAGGAATGTGTAACGTTTCTGGTCGAGACCCTTCTTCAGACCCGTTCCTTCTTTCCAGAGATGCTGCCTGTGTCACTTACTCCAGTTTTTTGTGTGTTTATCGTCCGTTTAAACCAACATCTGCAGTTCCTTCCCATATATGCCCCTTGATAGGTTACGCTGTGGCCATCACTCACCATATTGTGTAATGAAGGCGATGCAACTGTCCACGATAACGGGGATATCATTTCTGCTGAGCTGCTGGTCACACAGTGCATCCCCCCGACTCCCTGCTGCACTCTGAATATCACTGCACCACACCGAGTAATCCAGGCGTGTCACGCCATGTAGATACAATGTTCTGCAGACATACAGAAGGAGACAGGGTTACATCCAGATACAACACCCAATGTTAATATTTCACCTTTCCATTGCTTGCCATTGTCTCTGTGGACTTCATGTCATTTTCTGTTGTCAATGTTCAAAGAACTTCAAGGAAATTCTCCACTCATTGATGATTGGGTTGATGGATGTGGAGTGTTTGAAGGTTCTGGGCCTGCACTCGCTGGAGTTTAGAAGAATGAGGGGCGGGGGGTGTCATTGAAACCTATCAAACAATGAAAATCTATCAAACCTATCAAACAATGAAAAATGTTTTGGATGTGGGGAGAATGTTTCCAATACTGGGAGAGTCCAGGGCCAGAGAGCACAGCCTCAAAATAAAAGGACGTAGCTTCAGAATGGAGACGAGGAAAAATTTCATCAGCCAGAAGGTAGTGAATCTGTGCAATTCATTGCCACAAATGACTGTGGAGGCCACGTTATTGGATATATATAAAGTGGAGTTTGATAAGTTCTTGATTAGTAAGTGCATCAAAGTTTAAAGGGAGAATACAAGATGATGGGGTTGAGAGGGAAAAATAGATCTCCCCAAAGACCTCCCCAAAGTTTTGAGTAATCCCTGGCCTATCTTGATTCAGGACACAGAGACGGAGGGCAGAGGATGAAGGAAGTCCCGTCTGCACAGATGCTTGAAAACCTTTGCCGAATTTTCACACAGCCAAACTGATAAACCTTTGATCTTCTACTATGAAACTCCATCATAAGAACCACGGAGAACATGGGATGGAGAGCAGTACTGCACAATAACAGATCTTTTGGCCATCAATGTCCGTGCCAAACATAATGCCAAGATAAACTTGGAGGCCAAGAGATCTTGGAGAAGCCTTGACATGAGGTGCACATCGCTCATCTATTCTCACTAATGGAATAAAGGCAAGAAAAGCCTGAAATAAAAACAGAAAATATTTGAAATACTCTGAATGTTGGGCAGCATCGATGGGGATCGAAGTAGTGATGGTATTTCCTTTCTGATCCGATGATTATTTCTAGCAGTTTATGGGGTTTTTTCAGATTATCTGCAACTAGTTTTATGCATCCAATGTACCATATAATGTATTTAAGATTCACAGTCATCGTGGCTAGGATGGCCCATTTCAGTTCTAAAGAGAGACTGGATACACTAGATAAATGGGTTGTAGTGTAGAAGGCTCAAACCTACAGATGGAAAAAAATTATAAGGGGCATTGACAGAGTAAGTAATTAGAAACTTTTTACCATAACATAGGCGTCTAAAGCTAGAGGGAATAGGTTTAGGGGAAGGGGTAAGAGTGTTAGAGAGAATCCCAAGAAGGATTATTTCACTCATAGGATGGTTGGAATCTGAAGCATATTGGCAGTGGTGAAATTAGAGGCACAACATTTAATAAGTATCTTACTAAACATTTGAATCACTAACGCATGGAAGGCTACAAACCAATGTAGCACAGTCTTACAGCGCCAGAGACCCGGGTTCAATCCTGATCTCGGGTGCCGTCTGTGTGGAGTTTGTACGTTCTCCCAGTGACCTCGTGGATTTTCTCCAGGTACTCCGGTTTCCTCCCACATTGAAAAAATATACATGTTTGTAGGTTAATTGGCATTGGTAAGTTGGAAAATTGTCCTTAACGTGTAGGATAGCGTTAATGATCACTGGTCAATGTGGATGTGGTGAGCTGAAGGCCTTGTTTCCATGTTGTATTGCTAAGTCAAATGCAGTTAAATCAAATTAGTACAGACATGTACTTGACAATCGGTATGAAAATGATGGGCCGAAGAGACTGATTATTACTGGATCAAATAGTGAACTGTATCAATATATCCTGCACTCAATAGAAATCTGAAGGTGACCTTTTTGGGATAAACCATCTTTCTGAAAGGTACGACAATTACCTCCAAACTTTGAACTCAATTTATAAATATTGCCCCAGACATATTCAAAAAGCGGTCCAGCATGTGTGGAGAATATATATCTGTACTACCCTGTACCTAAGGTCATCAGGCCACAAGGTCATAAGGAATAGGAGTAGAAATAGGCCATTCGGCCCAGCAAGTCTACTCCGCCATGGCTGATCTATCTCTCCCTCCTAACCCCATTCTCCTGCCTTCTCTCCATAACCTCTGACACCTGTACAAATCAAGAAAGCAATTAATGCCATGAACAAGACAGAAATCTGCAAAGTTGCAGCAACAGTTAAGTTGCAAGAAGTCGTGGCAAAAAATGAAAAATCAGAGAACATTTTCAGTTTGATCCCATCTCACCGTTCTTTGTCAACCAGCCGTAACACTTCCTTCTTCTCGCTGTTTTCATTCAGAATGGTGAAAGCTGTTCGAGGAAAAAGAACAACAGTTAAAAGTGGAAAGTGAGATTTCCCCAGAATAGAGCTTCCTCGAACAAACCACAACAGAAATTGACATCTTTCCATCAGCCCTCCTTGTTTCAGTCACTGCCCTGACAGTTGAATATTGCCTATTCTCAACAAAGGAACAGTATTCACCCATCCAAATTTCTGAAAATGCCCATTTCTCCATCCCCAACCAAACTAAATCCCCACATTACATATTTAATTTAGAGATCCAGTGTGGAAACAGGCCCTTCAGCCCGCTGAGTACATGCTGAGCACCAATCACCCATTCACTAGTTCTATGTTTTACAGCCAATTAACTGACAAACCTGTACGTTTTTGGAATGTGGGAGGGAACCGGAATGCCCGGAGGAAACTCATGCGGTCTCAGGGGGAACATACATACTCCGCACAGACAGCACCC
Organism: Rhinoraja longicauda; assembly: GCF_053455715.1. NCBI lineage: Eukaryota > Metazoa > Chordata > Chondrichthyes > Rajiformes > Arhynchobatidae > Rhinoraja > Rhinoraja longicauda. The sequence goes on along the minus strand of NC_135966.1, from coordinate 38,944,221 downwards.
GTAGTCAGGATTGGTAAACGTGATGCATACTGTTTGCAGTAACCTTCTCTGCTGAAGAGCAATAGAATCCACATTATTCCAAAAAACACACAGGATAGTTAAGTTTGATTTAGTTTCATTTCGAAATACAGCGTGGAAATAGGCCCTTTGGCCCAACCTAGTCTGCACCGACCAACAATCACCCATACACTACTTCTGCCCCAGTTTCACATTCTACACACCAGGCGCAATTTACAGAAGCCAAATCACCTACAAACCTGCACGTCTTTGGAATGCGGGAGAAAACTGGCCCACCGGTAAAAAACCCCAACAGTCACAGGGAGAACGTACAAACTCTGTACGTACAGTGCCCATAGTCAGGCTCGAACCCCAGTCTCTGGCACTGTAAGGCCGCAACTCTGCCACTGCATCACTCTGCCACCTTGCACACTAATAACAAGAATTTCTGTGCTAATGCACAAAAAGATAATCCCCTTTACTTATATTCATGGAACAGATTTAAGCAGCGGTTCCAATCCATGTACTGGACTTGGTGACTCACTCAGTTCCTGTAGTCTCTTCAGGTGCAGGGTCTCCTCCACAGGTCCTCCCTCGTCGCAGCAGAACGTAAGATTGCACTTCTTTAGCATGAACCACCCTTCCCTCCATTGCTCGGGATTCCGCATGGATTTATATTGCAGTTTTCCGATACGATCAAACTGCCGACTGAGCAGGCAGTGCAGACTGGCGCAAGTGAACCCCTGTGTGGGAAAAAAGGCCATCAGTTTGTACAGCATTTTATTGGATGAATCATATTGGAAATGAGTGGACTTTAGACCTAAGCGTGGAAACTGGCCCTTCGGTCCACCGAGTCCACGCCGACCAACAATTACCCCATACATTAGCACTATCCTACACACTAGGGACAATTTACAATTTACAGAAGCCAATTAACCTGCAAAACCTGTATGTCTTTGGCATGTGGGAGGAAACTGAAGCACCTGGAGAAAACCCACATGGTAATAGGGAGAAAGTACATGCATGCAGCACCCATTGTCAACTGTCAGCAGAGAGTTGTGAAGCTGTGGAATTCTCTGCCTCAGAAGGCAGTGGAGGCCAATTCTCTGGATGTTTTCAAGAGAGAGTTAGATAGAGCTCTTAATGATAGCGGAGTCAGGGGATATGGGGAGAAGGCAGGAACGGGGTATCGATTGTGCATGATCAGCCATGATCACGGTGAATGGCGGTGCTGGCTCGAAGGGCCGAATGGCCTACTCCTGCACCTATTGTCTATTGTCAGGATCGAACCCAGGTCTCTGATGCTGTAAGAAACCACTGTGCACTGTGACACCCCTAGTTAATTACGGGTGTCATCAACGCCTCTACTTCCTGAGAAGATTACGGAGATTCGGTATGTCAGTGAGGATTCTCTTGAACTTCCACAGGCGTACAGTAGACAGCATATTGACTGGTTGCATCTTGAACGCCCAGGAGCAAAAAAAACTGCAAAAGGTTGTGAACACTGCCCAGTCCATCACCGGCTCTGACCTCCCCACCATCAAAGGGATTTATCAGAGTTGCTGCCTCAAAAAGGCAGCCAACATCATCAGAGACCCACACCACCCTGGCCACACATTCATTTCACACCTGCCATCGGGAAGAAGGTGCAGGAGCCTGAAAACTGTAACGTCCAGGTTCAGGAACAGCTCTTCCCTGCAGCCATCAGGCTATTAAACACGACCACCTCAAATAAGCTCTGAACTACAATAGACGATTATTATTATTGTTATTATTCACTACTATTGTTTGTTTTTTGTGTGTAGGTGTGTGTGTATGTGTATACATTGATGAGCCAAAACATTATGACCACTGACAGGTGAAGTGAATAACATTGGTTATCTTGTTACAATGGCACCTGTCAAGGGGTGGGATTTATTAGGCAGCAAGTGAACAGTCAGTTCTTGAAGTTGATGTGTTGAATGCAGGAAAAATGGGCAGGAGTAAAGACTTCAGCAACTTTGACAAGGGCCACATTAATATGGCCAGACGACTGGGTCAGAACATCTCTGAAACGGCAAGGCTTGTGGGGTGCTCCCTGTCAGTAGGGTGAGTACCTACCGATTGTGGTCCGAGGAGAGACAAACCACAAACCGGCGACAGGGTGTTGGGCGCCCAAGGCTCATCGATGCGCGAGGACAACGAAGGCTATCCCATCTGGTCCAAACTGACTGTGGGAAGATGACCAGCCAGTGGAGGGAGTGTGATGCTCTGGGCAATGTTCTGCTGGGAAACCGTGGGTCCGGCCATTGATGTGGACATCAATTTGACACATGTCACCTACCTAAACATCGTTGCAGACCAGGTACACCCCTTCATGGCAATGGTATTCCCTGATGGCAGTGTCCTCTTTCAGCAGGATAATGTACCCTGCCACACTGCACACATTGTTCGGGAATGGTTTGAGGAACATGATGAAGTGTTCACGGTGTTGCCCTGCCCTCCAAATTCTCCAGATCTCGATCCGATTGAACATCTGTGGGATGTGCTGGATCGACAAGTTCGATCCACAGTGGCTCCACCTCGCAACTTACAGGATTTGAAGGATCTGCTGCTAATGTTTTGGTGCCAGATAGCACAGGACACCTTCAAGGGTCTTGTAGAGTCCATGCCTCAGCGGGCGGCACTGTTTTGGCGGCACACGGTGGACCAACAGAATATTAGGCACGTGGTCATAATGTTTTGGCTGATCGGTGTATACACTTCATATACACTTGTGAGTGTATATGAGTGTACACATCATATACACTTGTGAGTGTATATATATTGAAATTGATGTGTTGAATGCAGGAAAAATGGGCAGGAGTAAAGACCTCAGCAACTTTGACAAGGGCCACATTAATATGGCCAGATGACTGGGTCAGAACATCTCTGAAACGGCAAGGCTTGTGGGGTGCTCCCTGTCAGCAGTGGTGAGTACCTACCGATAGTGGTCCGAGGAGGGACAAACCTGATCTTTTGTTTCTCTCTCGTTTATTATATTGTTTACAGTGTACTATGTTTACATATTCTGTTGTGCTGCAGCAAGTACGAATTTCATTGTTCTATCTGGGACATATGACAATAAAACACTCTTGACTCGTGACTTAATTAAGATGTCAAGCAGGTTCCTGTGAAGTTTGGTACAGATTTCACACTGTACTAAAGTAGGAAGGATTTGGTAAATTTAGTTTAGTTTCGAGATACAGCGTGAAAACAGGCTTCCATGCCGACCATCGATCACCCTTAAACTAGTTCCATGTTATCCCACTTTCCAATCCTACACACTAAAGGGAATTTACAGAAGCCAATTAAGCTACAAACCTGTATGTCTCTGGGATATGGGAGGAAACTGGAGCATCGGGAGGAAACCTACATGATCACAGGGGAACATACAAACATCACACAGACAGCACCCAAGGTCAGGATCAAACCTGGATCTCTGAGGCCGCAGCATTTCCAGGTCACCACTGCACCGCCTCTTTTGAATGAATGAATGAATGAATAGGTTTATTGGCCAAGTATGCATATACCAGGAATGTGCCTTGGTGCTCCGCTCACAACACAAACATACAGTTAACAATTAAGAATAAAGCATAACCACATCAAAATAATAAGGATACAACATTATGGTCTAAACATGTGGGTGCAAATAAACCAGGGCAAAAAAGAGACTACAGAGTTTGGTTTCTGAGTAGAACTATCATTCGTGGAAAAAAAACTGTTTTTATGTCTGGCTGTGGCTGCTTTGACAGTCCGGAGTTGCCTTCCAGAGGGAAGTGCTTCGAAGAGTTTGTGGCCAGGGTGAGAGGGGTCAGAGATGATCTTGCCCGCTCGCTTCCTGGCCCTTGCAGTGTACAGTTCGTCAGTGGGGGGAAGATTGCAGCCAACAACCTTCTCAGCTGATCGAATGATCCGTTGCAGCCTCTGGATGTCGTGCTGTTGACTTTGTTGTCATGATTCTATGATGGTAATGCCCAGAGAAATGTTGTGGGAAAATTCACCACCTCTTCTCCGCACACCCATCAGGCGAGAATTACAGAGGTTTGAAAACCTATGCCTCCAGATTCAGGGATAGTTTCTTCCCAGCTGTTATCAGGCAACTAAATGGTCCTCTCATCAACTAGAGTGCGGTTCCTCACCACTCATCTACTTCGCTGGAGACATTTTAACTTTATTTAATCGGACTTTATCATACTTCAACATTATATCTTGCACTGAATGTTGTGCCCTTTATCCTTTACTGCGGACAGCTTGATTGCACTCATGTATAGTCTTTTATTTGACTGGGTAGCACACAAACAAAACCTTTTCACCCTCCGTTGATACACATGACAATAATAAACTAAGCTAATCTAAACATAGAATATGGGAGAAAGATGACATGATTGCTTATGAGTGAACATTTGGAAGCAAGAGGTACCTTTGCTATGGAGCTTGTCCATGTTTGTAGGGTTTCAGGGTTGTCTGTGCCAAACTGGAAGAACTTTTCTGAAGCCAAAAAGATTTCAAATGTGTACCGAAACCTAAAGAAGACAGGGAAATAAAACAGACTGAAGCAAGATCCAAAGCCAGGCTAGGCTTTTTGTCCTCATATTTTTAAGTTAAAGAAGATTTAATTACTTCATGACTGAAAACAGTACATTCTAGAATGTGAACAGCACCGAACTTGGAAAATTTACTATGATAATATATTGGTGCATATTCCCCCCCTACCTGCCTTAAGGCGGGTAAATTGGCTTATCAGGCAACTGAACCATCTTCTCACCAACAAGAGTGGTCCTGACCTGCCATCTACACCATTGGAGACTTTCCAACTATTCTTAATCAAACTTTTCTGAACTTTATCTTACACTAAACATCATACCCATTATCCTGTACCTGTACACTGTGGACAGCTTAATTGTAATCGTGTATAGTACTTTTGATGACTGGATAGCACGCAACAGAAAGGCTTTTCACTGTACCTCAGTACACATGATAATAATAAACTAATAAATAATAAACTAATACAATTAGTCTGAAGAACCATCCCAACCTGAAACATCACATATCCATGTCTTCCAGAATTGCTGCCTGAAACGTTAATTTATTCCAGCAGTTTGTGTCTTTTTTATTGTAAACCAGCACCTGCAGTTCCTTGAGTCTATCCATGTTAGTACTGTTTAGTAATCAATATGTAGGATGGAACTGCAGATGCTGCTTTACACCAAAGATAGACACCAAATACTGGTGTAAATCAGCGGGTCAGCCAGCATTTCTAGAGAAAAGGAATGGGTGACCTTTGGGGTGGGAATGCTTCTTCAGACTTTGAGTCTTTGAGTCTGAAGAACAGCAAAATAATCTAAATAAATACCAATATAAATATCTATAAAAAAGCAAGAAATAGAAGAAATAGGTTTCATGGAAACCAACAAATGTACTGGAAATTAATTAAAATCAATAACTTACTGTAAAATAATGTTAAATAAGTAGATTACTTCCCTCACGAGCCAAATAATTCATATTTAATGGCTATCTTCAACTGAATATACATCACAAATACAGGCATTTGTGAAACTGGTCACAAAAGTGTATTTTTTGTGTGTCTAGCTCCACAGATGGAGGGATACGGATTGTGTGCAGGCAGATAAGAGTTGGTCTTGGCATCATGTTTGGCATAGACATTGTGGGCCAAAGGGCCTTTTCTTGTGCTATACCATGTTCTGTTCTATGTTCTCATCCAGCTCCTGTACTCTAGCTAGCTGTGCTCCTGCGCTGAACTCAATAGTGAGTGCAGTAGTAAAGGTCAGTGTACTGTCCCGTCAGATCTGTTAGTCTTGTGTCATGTTCTGTGTTTAGATTCTCATTTCAGGTCCCTTGACTTCCTGCCATTGTAATTGTCAGCCCCGCCTTGATTGTTTCCACCTGTGTGCCCTTACCTCATGTATATATAGTCCACGCCTCCCTTTGTCCTGTGCCAGTTTGTCTTGTGATTCATGTGCTCTCGGTTGTAGTATAGCTAGTAAGTAATTTTTGTAAATAATGTTTTTGTAGCTAAGTAAGTTTAGAGTTTTTGGTTTGAATCGCAATGTCCTTTAATGAGAAAATTAAAGAACGCCTTTATTTTCTCCAAATTGACTCTTGGGTGTGAGTCGTGCGTTTGAGTCCAGTTCCTCTGTGCCCCAGAGCGTAACAGTCAGTCACATGAACTGTCGTCTGACCCCAGCTTTGGTTCTGATTTCTGCCTTCCAACTCAGCAGGATTCAGCGAAGTTGAAGGGCATATAGAAAATAACTCACAACTTTCTTTAGAACCACCAACTGAGGTTAAGTATGATCAAGCCTTTTCATTGTCTGAAGAAGGGTCTCGACCAGAAATGCCACCCAGTCCTTTTCCCCTGAGATACTGCCTGACCCGCTGAGTTACTCCAGCATTTTGTGTCTACCTTTGATTTAAACCAGCATCTGCGGTTATTTTCCTACATAACTTTTTCATTGATATCACTGACATGTGTGATTCATTTAATACTACAGAGCCCAAATTCAGATTCAGGGACATTTTCTTCCCAGCTGTTATCAGGCACCTGAACCATGCTACCAACAACGAGAGGCAGCCCTGAACTATTACCTACCTCATTGGAGACCCTCGGATTATCTCTGATTGGTTTTTTTTAGCGTTACCTTGCCCTAAACGTATTGATGTTATTCCCTTTATCATGTATCTGTACATTGTGGATGGTTCGATTGTAATCATGTATTGTCTTTCTGTTGACTGGTTAGCATGCAACAAAGGCTTTTCACTGTACTTCGGTACACGTGACAATAAACTAAACTCAAATTCAAATACTGCAAGGGGTATTGACCAATTTCCCTGTACCTGTCTGTTGGGATGGAGTTGGCCATTGACTGTGGCCTATTCACTCCTATGCAGACTATATCATTCATTTCAATCTTGCCAATCGGTTCAGTGTTCTTGTCTGTTTCGTAAAAAAGAAGAGATTTCTCCATGGTGCACCACTGCTTCTGAAATTCTGAAGAAAAAAAATTGCAATGAAGTACATGGTAATTTTAAAATTAAACAGTTCAATAAAGTTCCTTTGTAATAAAATAATTTGCGCTTGTTCAAAATAAAGTGGAAAACATTATTGTATGGGAGGGTTAGTCTTTTCAACAATGTGTTTCAAAGATAAGCTTTTTTTGTACCTTATACTTAGCCTTCAAGGACCAAATGCGTTTGAACATTCTCAGTCAATTTGCAGTGAGCCCAGGCCTACAGTGAGCCTACAGATTTTTAATTGGTATGGTCAATTTTATCAGGATGTGACATCTAATAAATAATGAATAAATAAAAAATAAATTCTAAGCCTGGGACTGGGGAATCTATTGAGCTAAAGTGGAGAAAGCATGATGTGTTCGGGAAATATGATGTCCACTTTAGGTTTTCATGGAAATCCAACTAATTCTCATTTCTGGAAAGGGAACCACACTGGCTCAACCCAGTTTGGCCTGCATGTTATTCCTGTACCGCATTACTGTTTGTTCAGGGTGATTAAGAATTGGCAATATCTATGCCCATATCAATGTCACACAGATACCTCAGGGGAAAAAAAGTGAAATCTGCTTTGGTCTATATTTATCACGAGGCACCGTCAGCCAGCCATAACTATGTTCGTTTTCAGTCAGCATCGGTCATTATTGATCACATACCATCTTTGCATTTCTTGCTGGAAGGCAGCTTTGTTAATGCTGATGTCTTGTACAGGTAGCCGCAGTGCATGACAGGTTGCGTGATCTCACTGTAAATACCAGTCAAATCCAAGGGGAAGGAGCTTGGAACATCTGAAGGGAATGAACACAATCACTTGAGTGTATGTTGACCAACAGCAATCAGCACATCTCTAATACCCTCAGATGTGTAAAAGCAGGAGGCCAACAACTACAACTTCCACTTGCATAAGGCTGCTAACACTGAAAACAATTCCAAGACCTTCCACAATCATTTGCTTTCATGCGCAAAATGCCATAAGGCGTAAGAGCATAGAAAATAGAAACACAAGTGAACTATATCTGGCCCATTTGGACTTCTTATACCGTTCAAAATGATAACGACTTATCTTCTACCAAAATGCCATTTTCTTTCCTAAATCCATATCCATTAACACAAAGACATTTCTCACTCTGACTCATTCCTTCTGCTTCCCTGCTCCCTTTGGGTAGAAAATACAGAAGCTTGAAAGCAAGCACGACCAGACTCAGGAATACCTTCTTCCCTCTGTTGTCAGGCTTCTGAACGGTTCTTCCATTAGCTAGGGTACAGTCTGATTCACCTCAAATGTGATGGCAGGGGTTTGGGGAATTGGTTAGATGAATGTATTGACTAAAGACATAGGTTTGTAACGTAACTAGCAAGGACCAAAGAACTATATTCTGCACTCTGTATCTTTCCCTTCACTCCGCCTATTGTACATGAGTTGGACATGATTGTTCCTATGTATTGTATGAACTGGTTTGATTGGAGACCATGCAAAACAAAGCTCTTCACTGTACCTTGGTGCACATGATAACAATAAAACTAAACCTAAAACACCATATAAACCAACAACATATTAATTTTTGTTTTATGCATGGTTAACGAATGAGCCTTTACAAGAGTAAAATTCCATGACCTTCTCATTTCCACGAAGTTTCTTCACAACTCTCTCTCTGAATACCAAGGTCTGCCTCTTAGGTCCATCAAAGTTGGCAAATGTGTCTGAATCGAAGGAAACATTATGTAATTTCCAGGTTGGAAACAGCCTGCAGTTCTGTCTAGCCTATCCTGTAGTGCTTTGATGCCTTCTATATTCCAAAATAGACACGGCATATCTGAACAGGAGAACTTGTAAGCTTTTGGGACAAGGGAAAATAAATTAAAATGCACCAGTCAATTACGAGGAGAGAAATAGCAATTTCCTCTCCAATTATCCTCAGGTGATTAAATCCAGCCCCAAGTGGATACAACATCGGCTTCATCAACATCAGCTGTATTTCGAGAACTTCTCTTGTTATGGTAAATTTGTGGTGTAATCCTACATGAGCAGAATGTGATATTCCACCTGGGTATAATTTTACAGGCCAGACCTACCCTCCACACACCACCCTCCAACCCCACACACCATGCAGGACATTCAAAAAGCCACGGCCATTGTGGAGTTAATGGCCGTTCGCTTTCTTTCTACAGGTGCTTACAGGTGAACAGAGATTAGAGATGGATAGGGAATGGGAGATAAACATGCCAGAAGTATTGAGGGGAAATGTGATGGCGGGGGTTGGGGGAATTGGTTAGATGAATGTATTGACTAAAGGTTGGTTTCCATTAATTCCAGCAAAACAATATTTCACAAATAGTACAATGAAGGATGAAAGATTTAGGACCTGTGTGGCCAATCTGTGCAACAGTCTAATGAAGATATTTTTGTAGGGTAGGACATTCACATTACGGTATGGTAGGCACAGTGGCGCAGCGGTAGAGTTGCTGCCTTACAGCACCAGCGACCCAGGTTCGATCCTGCCTATGGATGCTATCTATACGGAGTTTGTACGTTCTCCCTATGACGGGATGGGTTTTCTCTGGAGCTCTAAGGTAGCAACTCTACCACTGCATCACTATGCTGCCCTAAATGTAGGTGCGCCTTGAAACTGATAAATAATTATTTCCATTGACCATCAGGTTTCGGCTTATTATTGTTACTTGTAAGGTACAAGTGTAAAGCTTTGTTTTCAAGGCTGTACAATCAAATCAAATAATACTATACATAAATATACTCAAGCCAAACTCAACTACAATAGGCATAGCAAAAGATAGGGAAAAGATATAGTGCAGAATACAATTCTCAGCATTACAGTGCAACAGTTCCAGAGACTTGTTCAACAATACTCTCTTAAATAATGTAACATACGGCCTTTAATACTTTTAGCTTGCAGCAATAAAAGTAAACATATAGCTATTAAAAATTTTATTGTTTTAAAAGCCTGTGTAAAAATTAATTTTATTAATGCATGTTTAAAATTCTCTAACTCTTATCACACTTTTCCTTATGAATACAATTGCTTTTATAATGCTATTGTCTCCAAAGGAAGGTTACTTAGAAATGCAACTATTGTGATAATAGTACAATTACCTGTACATCAAAATACTCCAGTTTGATGGCTTGTAGACACAAATCTTTCCAAACACATTGCCCTGAGTCTGTCATCCCTACATTGTTTTATCTCCATTCCTAAACTGTCGCCAATCACCACAATGCAAAGATTCAAAACACTGCGCCATGGCTACCCCTTTAGGACACCCAAATATGTCTTTATCGGTAACTGCCCAATCCTATCACTGACTTTTGTGAGAAATGCCAAATCAGATATTATATTATAAGAAGTGACAAGTCAAATTTTAAAATCTGGTACATTCCTCTAAAAAAGGTTAGCTTTTGCAATTCTTTACGTTTCTAATATTAACTGATATGTTGCTTTAAATTAATCAATACATTTTATTAATGTAGACACAATAGTGATATATATATATATATATATATATATATATATATATATTCATTAAACTTGTAGTTTATTGAATAAATACCCGGACTTCTTGGTGATAATCGCTCCAGTCTGGAAAAATGCGTGGGGCTTTGAATTGACTTTGTGTCACAGATATCTGGGTCAACGTGACTCTTTTTATCTGCTTCAGAGAAGACCTGGGGTACTGTCTGCAGGAGATTAGGGCTGCTCACCGCTGTGCAAAGTGCCTGCAAGGTACAGAAACCAAGGTTTATTTCCCTCCAAAGCATAAACAGGCATCCAGTTAGAGAATAAGGTGAACCAAACCGAATTGTCATCTAACATCAATACATACAGCAGGTTGTTCCTTGATCTGGAATCAGCTATCTTGGCTGTCATCATAAGATCATCATAAGATCATGATGGAGCAGGATCTGGCCATTAGGCCTAATGAGTCAACTCCACCATGGAGTGAACTAAATTTCACTCTCAACCCTCCATTGTCCTGCCTTCTCCTCGTAATCTTTGATGCCTTTACTAATCAAGAACCTTTCAATCTCCGCTTTAAAAATAGCCAATGACTTGGCCTGCACAGCCGTCAGTGGCAATGATTTGCACAGATTCACCACCCTCTGGCTAAAGAAATTCCTCCTCATCTTCATTCTAATATCACTTTCCTTTGCTCACTTTATGGCCACTTAATGGCTTTAATAATAATGCATTAATGGCTTTAGATAGTCTGTCATTTCATTAATAAACCACCAAGAGTATAGTATCAGAAATGTGTAGCAAAAGGAAAGCTGAAGCAGATGAGCAATAGCCATCTCGTACCAGAGACATTACAGCATTGTGGTAATATTACTTAATTACTAATCTAAAGGTCTGGATGTGCAAGTTCAAATTCCAATTCAGAAAGACAACTTTGAAATAATGCATTTATAAATGTAACACTTGTTGTTACTAGCAATTTATTCAAATACTTTGCATAAATTGCAAGTAACTACAAATGTAAAATTGACCTTTTCATACATTTATGCTTTGGCTTATTATTAACTCTTAACCCAGTTCAAGGACTAAATTAGCAATTCCCTCAGCCTGTTGATACAAAGGGATCAACTTCCTTTGTCCCGCCCCCCCTGACATCAGTCTGAGGAAGGGTCTCGACCCGAAACGTCACCCATTCCTTCTCTCCTGAGATGCTGCCTGACCTGCTGAGTTACTCCAGCATTTTGTGAAATAGATACAAAGGGAAAAGTACGGTCAGACCACATTAGTACAAATGGCAGTCAAACGAGGTCCACGGTGTTTGAGAGAGAAGTTCAAAAATAATGGAAAGGCTGAAAATCCCTTTATGTCCGAAAGCAATTGATTTGAACTCAAATAATATTGTAAATTTGAAAAGGTAGTTTATTGTTTTGTAAAAGGGAGAAAAAGCAATGGCAGCAGGGTAGCCATGATAAACATCAGTTGTAATGTAATTGAATGACTGAACAGTCCTGGGTGGATGAAAGGCCTCATGTGATTCCGAAATACAATCTAGTTCTGCTCATTATAAGCTTTGAACAGATGAAAACAGCAGCAGGGCCTGATCCAAATCAGTGCACTACAATGTTAATCTCCTAACACCATCAGTGTTTGTACCGCATCCAGGTCAGTAAACGCAGCTCATGATGAAGTCTGCATTCTCCAGTGAGTTATATTGAGCCTGTTGATTCTTCCTATGGTCTCAAAGCTCTTTACAGTCAATGAAATGTTTGTGACTTGTAACCACTTGTTGCATTTGTGGGCAATGTGACAGCCAATTAACCCAGAGATGTCCTCTGAACTTGCTTCAGTTGGCGTTGGTGAAGAGATGAATATTGGTCGGTCACCAGACAAGCTGCCTTGCACTTTTACTTCCTTTCTTATTGGTACTTACAGATGTGAGGCCATGAAATTTGCCCTGGACCTTAAATGGCACTCAATATTACATTGAAATTTATTGAATAATAGGTTATTTAGTTTATTCAGATTAATATTATTATTGTCACGTGCACTGAGGTACAGTGAAAAGGTTTTGTTTGTGGGCTACCAAGTAAAAAAAGACCACATGAATAAAATCAAACCGTCGACAATACAAAGATAAAGGATAAAGGGAACAATTTATATTGAAGAATATATTTCTTCAAATAAGAAATATTATTGAAGAATATTGAAGAATATGTTTGCCGAGGGAAACAAATGTATATAGATAAAATATCAAAATAAATATATAATATCAAGACAAAAAAATATTACTGAATATGTATATGTGTGTGTGTGTGTATACCAAAAATCAGTCCTTTTAACCTAGAGCTGATGCTTTTACTCCAATCTCATCCCTAAATATTTTGTTTCCAATCTGCAAATTAAAATATGACAGACAAACAGAAACTGTAAAAGTGATCCAGAGGCTGTCTTGCTTCTGGCTTAGTTCCCAACGAGAACATCAAACCAATCATCATAATAGCAGGGACTGTACAATTCTGCAATATTTCACTGTAAGATAGGCCAGAGAAATGGCTCAACACCCGTGTTAAAGTGGTTGACAGATGGGAAACGTTTCTTTTTACTGCAAGATCATAAAGGGATGAAATAATTCCATTATCACCTTAAACATCATAACTCTGTTCAGGTAGCATCAGCATTTGAAAATGTAAAGTTATTTTACAGTAAAGAGGCTCATTTTTAAAAAATCTACACGTTGTTTCAGGCTTCTTCAATTATAGGGCAACCATGCAGTTGGCTAACTGAAAGTATGTATCAATAAAATGGAAATCACACCAACTAAATTCTGCTGTCTTGCCCCACAGCAGGTTAAGTAGCGATATGATGGATGGTATCCATCAACTCTCTGGAGGTCAGTTAACTGTTATAGCTGGGAGTGAGGCAATGAATAATGGTCACAAAGATTGATGTTAGCTCCAGCTAAGTGTATCAACATTGTTAAGTACAAGCAGGGGCAATTACCACATTAAAGGTCATAGATCATGAAACACTTCTTAATGGATTCTTTTGCCATTGATTATTTTTGTTAATCATTCTTCAAACATAAGCATCTCTGAGGCACTCTCTCAAGAAGGAGACACCTAGCATTAGGGATCTAGGACAGGGATTCCAAACCTTTTTCGTCCCATTTACCCCAGGCAACTTTTCTAAAGTAAATTTACCCCCACCCTGTTTTGTTCAGTAATTTGAGTTTACACTTCTACCATAATAAAGCAACCGACAAAGGGGAAATTTTAAAATAATGTTTTTAACATTATTATTTTAAGTTCAAAAAACAATAATAATAGCACATAACAATGTTATTTCATTTATTTATGAACAACTATACCAGAACCAAACAGTCAGTCGATATGTACAAATCCAGAATCAACAAATTTACCCCCTGGGTAGGTGAAATTTACCCCAGGTTGGGAACCCTTGATCTAGGAGTACAGGTACGTGCTTCCTTGAAGGCGGCATCAAAGGTAGAGTGGAAAGTTAAGTATTTTGGTATATTGGCCTTTGTCATTCAGGGTATAAAATATAGAAATTGGGATGTTATATTACAGTTGGTGAGGCCACATTTGGAGAATCGTGTTCAGTTTTGGACACCCTGTCATAGCAAAGGATGTTGTTAAGCTGGAAATAGTTCAGAGAAGATTTATGAGGATGTTGCCAGGTCTTGAGGGCATGAGTTATAGGGAGTAGTTAGACAGGCCAGGACTTTATTCCTTAGAATGCAGGAGGATGAGCGAAGATCTTATAGAGGTGTACAAAATCATGAATAGATATGGAAATTGCATAAAATCTTTTACCCAAATTAGTGGAATCCAGGGGACAAAGGTTTAAGGTGAGAGGGGAAAGATTTAATAGGGACCCGAGTTTAGTTTAGTTTAGAGATACAGTGCAGAAGCAGGCCCTTCAGTAAGCCAAGATCATGCCAACCAGTAATCGCCATACACTAACACTATCCTACATATTAGGGACAATTTATAATCTTTACTGAAACCAATTAACCTACAAACATGTACATCTTTGAAGTGTGGACGGAAACCAGAGTGCCCGGGGGAAACCCATGCAGTCACGGGGAGAATGTACAAACTCCGTACAGACAGTACCTGTAGTCAGGATTGAACCTGAGTTTATGGTGCTGTAAGACAGCAATTCTACCGCTGCACCACTGTGCCGCCCCAGTTACCTACTTCTGAAATGGTGGTGGGTTTATGGACCATGCTGCCAGAGACGGTAGTTGAGGCAGGTACAATAACAACATTTGAAAAACATATTTGGACAGGCATACGGAGAGGAATGGATTAGAAAAATATGTGCTAAGCACAGGCAGGTGGGACTACTGTAGATGAGCCATCTTGGTTGGCATGGTGAAGTTGGGTTTCAGGGCCTGTTTCCATGATATATGACTCCATCATGCTATGTCTCTCACTGAAAGGTTTACCTTAATAACTTCCTCTTGAGTTGCATACTTGGGATGAGGTCGCCTGTACATCCCATCTCTGTATTTCGTCGTGATGAATTCCTTCCTCATTTCGACGGTGGCATCTGTGTCCAACTCATCTCCTGGAGTCATCCGAGCTGCCCAGAACCTGTTTGCTTTCTCATTACCTAACTGGATGAAAAGCTACAAGAAAATAGACTTGCATTACAACGTTTCATTAAGTAACAGATCACCAATGTGTTGATGAAAAGGTGAGAGAATAAAATGGGATTAATGTAGGATTAGTATTAAAGTGTGGTTGGTGGTCGGCAGGGACTTGGTCGGCTAATCAACCACCCTTATATTGACTCCCTTCTACCTCACGCTGCCTCGGCAAGGCCAAGAGCATAATCTAAGACAAATCGCACCCTGGCCACTCTCTCTTCTCCCTTCTCCCAGCAGGTAAAAGGTATAGGTATAGGTATAGGTATAGGTATATGTGAAAACGCACATCTCCAAGATTCAGGAACAGTTTCTTCCCAGCTGTTATCAGGCAACTGAATCATCCTACCACAACCAGAGCAGTGTTGAACTACTATCTACTTCTTTGGTGACCCTCGGACTATCCTTGACCGGACTTGGCTGGCTTTACCTTGCACTAAATGTTATTCCCTTATCGTGTATTTACACACTGTAAATGGCTCGGTTGTAATCATGTATTGTCCTTCTGCTCACTGGATAGTACGCAACAAAAGCTTTTCACTGTACTTCAGTACACGTGACAATAAACTAAACTAAAGGGTCTGTTCCCATGTTGTATCTCGCTGTGACTCGATTACTATTTTATTTTCAATGACCATAGGACCATATTGCTGTAATTATTTAACCAATAATTAACTAGTTATCTACCTTTGTATCTGAAGGTAGATAACTACAGCTACATTAAAAATCCTTCTAGATTTGTATTAATCTTGCTTGTATTGGTAATTTTACAACATCTTTATCCTTTCATTGTGCTTTATCTGTGTGACGCAATAACTTCGAACAATGAAGCTTTAGCAAATTGATTTAAGAAAGATTGCCATCTGACCTGTACAATTTCATTAGTCCATACGCTCGTGTCCAATTTCAAACTTTGTACTTTCGAGACAGATGCCCCTAAGCCTCGATGTTCTCCTGTAAAAGTAAAAGAAACTCGATTCATACATATCAAAAAGATATTGCAGAAACACACCCAACTTTTTGAGTGTCATTGTAGGCATTTATACTTCACTCAAACTTCCTCTGACTATCTGCTTCTCTTTCATTCTCCCCATACGTTAATTCAGCTACTCACTAAATACATCTTTGTCCAGTAAAGTTAATGGCAGTTAACTGTTTTGAGTGCAAGATTTCCAAGAGTAGCCCTGACAAATCTATAGTGCAAAAACATTTTAAATAGTTCTCTGAACATGGTGTCACAGGTAAACGGGGTTGTAAATAAAGCTTTTGGTACACTGGCCTTCATCAGTCAGAGTATTGAATATAGAAGTTGGGACTTGATGTTATAGTTGTACAAGATGTCGGTTAGGCCATATTTGGGAAATTGTATTCAATTTTGGTCAACCTGCAACGTGAAGGATGTCATTAAGCCAGAGAGAGTGCAGAGAGAATTTACAAGGATGTTGTCAGGACTCGAGGCCCAGAAATAGAGGGAGAAAATGGACGTTATATTTCTTGGAGCACAGAAGGCGAAGGAGTGATCTTATAGAGGTGTATAAAATCATGAGGGTAACAGATAGGGAGAATGAACAGAGTATTTTATCCAGGGTAGGGGATTCAAGAATGAGAGGACATAGGTTTAAGGTAAAAGGGGAAAGATTTAATAGGAAACTGAGGGGCTGGAGTAACTCAGTGGGTCAGGCAGCACCTCTGGCAAAAAGGATGGGGAGACATTTTGGTTGGGACCCTTCTTCAGACATTAGATCTTTGCAAGATTGAACAGGCGAAAATATTGGTCAGGATTCATTGTCAGGCTGAAAAAGATCCCTTCCCGAATTCTCTCCAGAGATGCTGCCTGATCTGCTGAATTCATCCAGCTGTTTGTGTTTTGCTAAAGATTACAGCATCTGCAGTTCATTGTGTCTCCAATATTACAAGAACAATAGTTATCTAATCTTTATACTTCAGAAGAAACGATTTGTTGCTGTGCCATATGGAATATGTCAATGCTTTATCACTTCCCATCCAGAAACATCACTGGGATATCAGTAGCCCCGAACATCAAAAAAGGCTTTTCCTTTACTAAGTCTTCAATGGCTGAAGTAGAAGAGGAAGAATACTAACTGAAGAGGATGTGATTTTGTGGGCGAGTTTGAGAAAGTTGGGTGGTGTGGTTAGCCACAATGCTCAGACCTAGTGTTGAGGTTATGAGAGGACAAATGAATCCATTAGGTAAATGCATTATGAATTAATGCTTGGAGGAAGGAGTACGGTGGAAAACTGGGGTGCACAAGTAGGGATCCAAAAGATATTCAGCGAGTCAGGCAGCATCTCTGGAGATCATGAACAGGTGACATTTCTAATTGGGACCCTTCATCAATCTGAAGAAGTGGCCTGTTGTGAAACACCACCTGTTCATGCCATCCAGGGAGTTACTGCTGAGTTGGTCCAGCACTTTAGCACTGACGTATTTTGTAAACCATCTGCAGTTTGTTGTATGTCCAAAGGATATTACCCTTAGTAAAAGATGAGAACAGCAAGTATAATCTTTAGAAGAGTTAACAGCTTTCCAGTAAGAGGTCAGAATGCCCTTGACTCTCTGGCAGTGTTCCCTTCAATTTATGCCAAAAATTAAGTCACAAAGTCTATTTTGATGCAAATGTTCCTTCACATGCCTTGGGTGGTTGAAAATGTGTGTAGCAACACCCTGGCATGTTGTTTAGTTTAAAGTTACAGTGTAGAAACAGGA
Organism: Rhinoraja longicauda; assembly: GCF_053455715.1. Classification (NCBI taxonomy): domain Eukaryota; kingdom Metazoa; phylum Chordata; class Chondrichthyes; order Rajiformes; family Arhynchobatidae; genus Rhinoraja; species Rhinoraja longicauda. The sequence goes on along the minus strand of NC_135966.1, from coordinate 38,926,304 downwards.
CCTTTGGCCCAACGAGTCCACACCAGCCAATGATCACCCGTACACTAGTTGTATCTGACACACGGGACAATTTACAGAAGCCAATTCACTTGCAAACCTGCACGTCTTTTGAATGTGAAAGGAAACTGGACCACCCAAAGAAAATCCATAAGGTCACAAGGTGAACCTGCAAACTCCATACAGACTCCATACAGTCAGGATCAAACCTGGGTGTCTGGTGTTGTAAGGCAGCAACTCTACCACAGTGCAACCTATGTGATGTCTACAAAGGATGGTGGGTATATGGAACAGGCTGCCTGGGGAGGTAGTTGCGGCAGGTACTAACACAACGTTTCAAAAGCATTTGGCCAGGTGCATGGATGGAAAAAGTTTTGAAGTATATGACCCAAATGTGGGCAGATGGGATTAGTGTAAATGTTGGTCAGCATGGGCAAGTTGGATCAAAGGGTTTGTTTCCACGCTGTTTGACTCAATGACTCTGTATTGCGTGTCATGTATATCACTCCATGCGTATGGCCATCATATGCACAGAAAAATGAGAAAGTATTGGAAGTGTGCATTCAGCATGTAAAAATTCAATTGAATTTAGTGTTGGATCTTCAAGTCAGAGTCACACAGCACAGACATAGGCCCTTCAATCAAACTTGTCCTGGCTGACAAAGATGCCCCATTTTAAATAATCCCATCTGCACATGTTTGGGACATGTTCTTCTATACCTTTCCTATCCATGTACCTGTCTGAGTGGCTTTCAAATGCTGTTGCAGTACCTGCCCCAACTACTTCCTCTGGCAGCTCATTCCATATACCCACCACCCTATTCAGCATGACTGCAATGCTGTTTTTGAACAGTTGGTGGCAGTCCAGTGTAGCCCTTACAGACACGAAAAGGGAAATGAAACTGAATGTTTATGAAATTCAACTCTTATGCAGCTCAAATAAAGAACATTACTCAATTTTTTCAATGCAAAAACCTTTAAAGAGTACAATCTGAACATCAATCAAAGAAGAGGAATGCTATTTATATATTATTAGCTCAGGACATTAGAGGTCTAGGATAGGGATAAAAGTTTTGGACGGGATTCAAGGAAGATTTTTTGCACCCAGACGTTGGTAGGGATCTGGAACACACTGGTGGAGGCAGGTACACTCACATCATGCAAGTATCTGAATGAGCAACTGAATTGACAAGACATAGAAGACTACAGGCGGCACGGTAGCGCAGCGGTAGAGTTGCTGCTTTACAGCGAATGCAGCGCCGGAGACTCAGGTTCGATCCTGACTACGGGTGCTGCACTGTAAGGAGTTTGTACGTTCTCCCCGTGACCTGCGTGGGTTTTCTCCGAGATCTTCGGTTTCCTCCCACACTCCAAAGACGTACAGGTATGTAGGTTAATTGGCTGGGGAAATGTAAAAATTGTCCCTAGTGGGTGTAGGATAGTGTTAATGTGCGGGGATCACTGGGCGGCACGGACTTGGAGGGCCGAAAAGGCCTGTTTCCGGCTGTATATATATGATATGATATGATATGATACAGGCCAAGTACTGGTAAATTTGATAGTCCAAGTGGCTACGTGGACAGGATGGGCCGAAGGACCTATTTCGTTCTCACTCTATGACATTCCAAAGCATTCAATGAAATATCCCAGAAATGGAAGGTACAGTTACTATTTTTAAAAGATATTTGGGCAGGTACATGTATAGAATGTTACATGGGGCGGCACGGTGGCGCAGCGGTAGTGTTGCTGCCTTACAGCGATTACAGTGCCAGAGACCCGGGTTCAATCCCGACCACGGTTTCTTGTCTGTATAAAATTTGTACATTCACGCTGAGCATGGGTGTTCTTCGAGATCTTCCGTTTCCTGCTACACTCCAAAGACATGCAGGTTTGTAGGTTAATTGGCTTGGTATAAATGTAAATTGTCCCTTGCGTGTAGGATAGTGTTAATGTGCGGGAATCGCTGGTCGGTGCAGACTCGGTGGGCCTAAGGGCCTGTTTCCGTGTTGTATCTCTAAACTAAAATTAAACTAAATTAAAAATATGGGCCAAATGCAGGCAAATGAGCTTTGCTCAGATAGGCAACTCGAACTGAGGAAGGATCCTGACCCAAAACATTGCATATCCATGTTCCCCAGAGATGCTGTGTGGCCTGTTGAGTTGCTCCAGCACTTTGTGTCCTTTGTGTCGCTTTGTGTAAACCAATATTTGCAGTTCCTTGTTTCTACAACTTGGTCAGCATAGATAAGCTGGGCCGAAAGGCTTGCTTTCATCTTCTGTTACTCTGTTACATTATGAATTGACAACGCCCGCTACAAAATAATATTCATCTAACTAATCCCCCTTTGTATTCTAGTTACACATGATGGAAGTTTAAATTGTCAGCAGAACCCATGAAGATAGTCAAGAAAAAGTACTTCCCAGTTACCTGCACATCTCTTGCAGATGACAACACAGAGATTAATGGACGCCCAGTCAGGGTTTGGTGCTTTGCAGTCTGCACAGGCTTTGTTGGACTTGTTTGACCAAATCTTCTCAGCCACCTCATAATCTGAGAATGTCTCTGCTATGGAGTCCTGTAGAGCCTCCATCCATTCCCTCTTCTCCCGTTCAGATTCAGCTGTAAAACTGCAACATACCAACAGCACAAAATTGTTCTCTCCAATTAGTTTATCGTTTCATTTAATAATCAGTTTAGTTCAGCTTATCTTCAATCATTTGGAGGATTCATTTTAATTTAGAACTGATATTCGGAACAAGGTGAAAGGATGACTTTTTCTTTTTACACTGCTGATTATGTGTACGTGTACATTATTGCTTAAATTCACAGCAGGGTTTAAGATAGTGAAAACCATAATTGATATGAATAGCAGTTAATCAAATAATTAAAATGTTGCAAATAATTCTATATCAGTTGCAAAATTCTTATGTTTTCATTGAATTCTTATCAAAATATGCTCAATGAAACATTTACAGAATTAATGATTCTCCTTTTTTTTAAATATAAACGTTTATGATACTGAAATCAGATGTTAAACATACCAACAAATTTCTGCTTCATCCCAATCTGCTACCAGAGCATCTATAAAGCAACATTATAACTGATTCACCGTGCATCTGGTTTGGTTAATCCCTTCCTCTACTGCACACCATTCATCTAACTATGCACTCGGCTATGCCCTCCCCCTTTGCCACCCACACCCAAGGTTTTCTAGTTTGGTTTAGTTTATTATCGTCATGTGTACCAAGGTACAGTGCCAACCTTTTTTTGCATGCTATCCAGTCAAAGAAGTTTATATACGAATACAATCAAGCGGTCCACGATGCACAGATGAAGAATAAAGGGTGCAACATTAAATGCAAAGATATAACATTGAAGTCCAAAATGCAAAGATGTAACATTCAATGACAAAGGTGCATTGAATTTTAGGATCATATTTTCAAAGCCATTTAAAGAGTTGTTTTGCATCCCAAAGTTAGCTTACTACCACTTTCTAAAAGACAATTAGCAAGAAGCATTAAATATTCAGCTTGCAGGAAACAGACATATCAGTTAAATTATTCTTTTACAAATCCAGAATTCAAAGAATTTCGTGGTCTATTTGTGACACACCTCTTACTAAACATTAGGAGTCAGTAATCTTCCGTGGAAATTCGCAAAGGTCTCTATCATGTCTGCAGTGAGCGTTATATTGGATCTCAAGCCAGAGATCGCAAGAGATGGTTATGCTATTGATTGTTGACTGGAAACGGTGCAAACGCCAAAGAGAAACATTTGGACATAGAATTAGGAGTGGGGAAGGCCGCTCAGCCCTTCAAGCCATGGTTGATCTCATTCTTCCTTCTCCTCACCTACGATCATTCCCCTTCTGTTTTTTGCACCTGCCACCAGTGTCTCTGCCCCCACATGCACTGTAGCCCAGTTCCTCCTCCCTCTGTCACCTCCTCCTGCCTGACAAGATACAGGAAAAAGCAACTTAACTCACCTGAAGCTTTTAAAAGGAGTGATGAACTCAAAACTTTTGCGGCTGCCATCGCGAATTGTGGCTCCCTGCACCGCAATTGTTATGATTCCAATACCAGACTTGAAAGTCTAACATAAAAGACAACTTGTGTTAATATTATTTAAACCGATTTTAAATGAGCTTTTGTGTGCAACTTCCCACTAAACTGCATTACAGGAGTACCTGCACTACCTAGATTGCCAAGGTTCAGGAAAGCAGTTCATCATCAAAGACATATAGGCACAGGTCAAATATGCTGGTTCTCATATCTAGTAAGTGTGTACAATTGTAAACGCAGGAGATACTAGACAATGGAAACCACGGTGATGGTGCTACACAAAGTAATGCCTTTATATTCGGACAGCTTTTCCTGTCTAAAATGCTTATTGTTATATTTCATTTCCCTTTACCATTCCAATAAGTTGGCATTCGTGTCCAACAAAGCTGTCAAGAATCATACTGCAAGAGTGAGGAGGCTGGTCCTAGGCTGCATCAGTATTAGATGGACATAGATAGGGTAGAACGCCAGAACCTTTTTGCTAGGGTGGAAATGACCAACACTAGAGGGCATAGGGGGAAAGGTTTAATGGAGATGCTTAGTTTAGTTTAGAGATACAGCGCGGAAACAGGGCCTATCGGCCCACCGGGTCCACGTCAACCAGCTATCACCGCACATTAACACTATCCTATACCCACAAGGGACAATTTTTACATTTACCAAGCCAATTAACCTACAAACCTGTACGTCTTTGGAGTCTGTGCAGAGCAAGTTTTTTTACATAGAGAGTAGTGGGAGCCTAGAATGCAATGCAAGGTGTGGTGGTGGAGGCAGATAAGATGATTTCTGATAGGCATATGAAAGTGGGGAATAGAGGGATATGGAGCACGTACAGGCAAATGGGATCAGTTAAACTTGGCATCAAGTTCGGCACAAGCATTATGTGCTGAAGGGCACATGCCCGTGCTGTACTGTTCTATGTTCTATGTTAATATTGATGAGTTGATAACATGGACAAAGCTTTGGTAGATTGAATTTAACTCGGATAAGTGTAAAATTATGTATTTTGGGAGGACTCGTAAGGCTAGGGTGAACACAATGAATGATTGGGCACTCAGGAGTATCAAGTAACAGAGAAACCATGGCTTATAAGTCCAATATCCCCAAATGTGTCATGCCCGATAGATGAGGTTGTTAAGAAGGTGTATGCGATACTTGCCTTCATGAGCCAAGTCTTAGACGATTTGAGCAGGATGGAATGCTACATCATTGGAAAATATTGGTTAGGCCTCAAATGGAGTACTGTGTGCAGTCCTGGTTGCATGACATAAGAGATCAAGATTGCATTGGGAAGAGGAATCAAGAACTAGAGGGCATCGACTTACAGTAAGAGGCCAAGATTTAATAGTAATCTGAGGGGCACCTTTTTCATTCAGAGATTGGTGGGTATATGGAACGAGCTGCCAGAGGAGGTAGTGAAGGCAGGTACAAAAACAGCATTTAAAAGACACTTGGACAGGTACAGGTGACCGTTGGTCGGTGCGGACTTGGAGGGCTGAAGGGCCTGTTTCCGTGCTGTTAATAGGGTGGCCTGTTTCTAAACTAAACTAATTCCCAAGAATCAGTTATCACCTTGTGCAAAGAACAGTGGAGCACATTCTCTGTCCAGCAACTCCTTTCTCACCTGTTCACTCTTGTGTAGCCAGAGCACGTCAGTATAAAGGGCAGCATAGACCTTAGATTTATGTCCCTTCAACTCCAAGTGTCCATACTTCTGGCAGAGGGCTAGGGATCCAACCCGACGACTGGAGGAGAAGTGATGGCCCTTGACTGCGTTCTGCAAGTGCGTATACCAGTCGTTTCTCTGCACTGCAATACAGAAAGCACGATACACAAGTAGACTGAGACGTGCATGGGAATATATGGCAGTGTGATATGGCCCAAATTGAAGGGAATCACTAGGATATATAATATTTCTGCACCGAAACAGGATTACATAGAAAATATGAAACAACACAGGGCATTCAGCCTATCCAGTCCATGATGCATTTTCTGCTCGTCTTAAGTTGAAAGGGAAACATTTAATATGAACCTGAGGGATAACTTTTTCACACAGAGGGTGGGTATTTGGAAAGACCTGCCAGAGGTGGTAGTTGAAGCAGGTACTATAACAACGTTTAAAAGATATTTGGACTTGTACATGAATGGAGAGGTTTTAGAAGGAAATGGGCCCAATGCAGGCAGGTTGGACTAGTGTGGATGTGGTACCTTGGTCAGTGTGGGCAAGTTGGGCCGAAGGGCCTGTTTCCGCACTGTATCACTCTATGACCTCCAGAACATCAGGTCCATATTCCTCCAAACCTGTCCTATCCATGTACCTGTCTAACTGTTTCTTAAATGTTGGGATAGTCCCAGGCTCAACTACCTCCTCTGGCAGCTTGTTCCATACACCCACCACCCTTCGTGTATAAGGTATTTAAGGTAAATGGTCACAGTTTTTTTTTTCACAGGGTTGGGGAGACTAGAACTTGAGGGTATAAATTTAAGGTGAGACCTCTGGGGCAAATATTTCACACAGATATATGGAACAAGCAGCTGGAGAAAGCTGTCGAGGTAATTGCAATTACAACACCTAAAGGGCATTTGGACAGATACAAGAATAGCAAAAACTTTAGAAGGATATGGTCAAATACAGGCCGATGGGACTAGATCAGACATACATCTTGGTTGTCTAGTCTAGTTTAGTTTAGAGATACAGTGTGGAAACAGGCCCTTCGGCTCACCGAGTTCATGCCAACGATTGATCAGTTGTACACTAGTTCTATGTTACCCAGTTTCGCATCCGACACACTATGGGCATTTTTTTACAGAATCCAATTAGCCTACAAACCTGCACATCTTTGGAATGTGGAAAAAAAACAGAGCCCCCGGAGAGAACCAACGTGGTTACAGGGGAAACACGGTTAGCATGGACAACTTGAGCAGAAGGACCTGTTTTTGTGCCATGTGGCATCATGGAAGAACATACAGTGCAACTGCCTTACAACTCCAGCAACCCTGGTTTAAACCTGATGGAATGATAGAATTACTCTGTGTCACCATTGAACTCAATCGGTCAAACGGTCTCCTCATACGTCGTAGGGAACTATATCTGTGAATTCCAGCCAGGGAAGGATTGTTCCAAGTTGAAGGTATTTATTCACAAAATGCTGGAGTAACTCAGCAGGTCAGGCAGCATCTCAGGAGAGAAGGAAAGGGTGATGTTTCAGGTCGGGACCCTTCTTTACACTGAAGAAGGGTCTCGACCCGAAACGTCACCCTTTCTTTCTCTCCTGAGATGCTGCCTGACCTGCTGGGTAACTCCAGCATTTTGTGAATAAATACCTTTGATTTGTACCAGCATCTGCAGTTATTTTCTTACACTATTGTTCCAAGTTGATCTCATTTTAACAAATCCAACAGAGCCGTAGAAACCTGAAAGCACAGGCCTGTCTTTCTTCTTCCCTGTGGGAAGTTACTGACAACACATGCCCGTGTACAACGCTTTACACCACTCACCTTCACTCTCCGCCCGAAAAACAAACGTTCTTTGGCTTGTAACTACTTCAAATTTATTTTCTTTAGCTGTTCTTGCCATCTGTATAACGGTCAGGGGGATTACTCCTTTAGGATAAGGGTCCTACAAGAATGAAGCAAAATAGCAGGAAACCAGTGATTAAATATATTAAATGACTGCAATTTAAACAAAGCCCTACTTTCAACTACAAAGAATCTCTTAATGGATTTAAATTGTGCCATGCAGAGCTGCTACATGAATCTGTTCACAACCAAGTGAAACGAGGTCTTGAAAACATTGAGGAAAATTATGAGAGGTATAGATAGGGTAGAGAGTCAGAATCATTTTTCCCAGGGTGTAAATATTAAAGACGCAAGGGCATAGTTTTAAGGTGAGAGGGGAAAAGTTTAAAAGCGATGTGCAGGCCAAGTTTTTTTTTTACACAGATGTGTGTGGGTGCATAGTACGCTTCCAAGGGTGGTGGTGGAGGCAGATGGAAGTGTGGATTTTAAGAGGTTTTTAGATAGGCATTGGAATGCGGGGAATGAGTCATATGGATCATGTGCAGGCTGATGAGATTAGTTTATCTTGTTTACAGTTTAGAGATATAGTGTGGGGTCAGTGCTGGGGGCACTTCTCTTCACGTTGTACATTATGATTTGGATAAGGGGATTGAAGGCTTTGTTGCCAAGTTTGCAGATGATGCTAAGATAGGTGGAGTTCCTGTGCAGAGGAAGCAAGGACTCTGCAGAAGGACTTGGACAGGTCAAGAGAGTGGGCAGAGAAGTGGTAGATGAGCTTCAGTGTAGCAAAGGGCAAAGTCATGCATTTTGGTAATAAGAATAAAGGCGTAAATTATTTTCTAAATGGAGGGAGAATCCAGAAATCGGTGGTACAGACTTGGGAGTGCTGGTGCAGTTAATTTGCAAGTCAAATGGGTAGTAAGGAAGGCAAAATTCAATGCTAGCATTTATATCAAGAGGACTGAAATACAAAAACAGAGATGTAATGCTGAGGCTCTACAAGGCGCTGGTCAGGCCATATTTGGAGTATTGTGAGCAGATTTGGGCCCCATTTCTGAGGAAAGTTGTGCTGGCTCTGGAGAGGGTCCAGGGGAGGTTTACAAGAATGATTCCAGGAATGAGTGGGTTGTTTCCACTGGTGGGAGAATCTAGGACCAGAGGTCACAGCCTCAGAATTAAAGGGCACTCTTTTAGAAAGGAGGTAAGGAGGAACTTCTTTAGACAGAGGGTAGTTAATCTGTGGAACTCATTGCCATAGAGGGCTGTGGAGGCCAAGACAAGGGATATTCTTAAGGCAGAGATAGACACATTCTCAATTAGAACAGGTGTCAAGGGTTATGGGCAGAAGGCAGGAAAATGGGATTAGGATGCAGAGATCAGCCACAATTGAATGACAGAGTAGACTCGATGGGCCGAATGGCCTAATTCTACTCCGATAACGTGAACTTGTGAAACAGGTCACCTGGTCCACTCTGACCAGCTAGTTCACACTAGCTCTGTTATCCCACTTTTGCATCCTACACAACTAGGGGCAATTTACAGAGGCCAATTAATCTACAAACCAATATGTCTTTGGGATGTGGGAGGAAACTGGAGCACCCAGATAAAACCCATGTGGGAGAACGTGCAAACAGCAAACAGAGCATCCACAGTTAGGTTTGATCCCGGGTCTCTTGGTATGATGTTTGACACACATATTGTGGGGTGAAGGACCTATTGCTGTACTGTCACCATTTTGCTGAATTACCCGGAAACAGCACTGCACACTTTCATGCCGAGGATGGAGGTGGCAAAGTGCATTGCTGATTGAAATAGAAACCTTGCCTTTAAATTACCTCGATAAAAGTGACCCCTACTTCCCCATGCTCAACATATGTTCAACACTCCCACTTTACCAATGCAAGCAGGGGTACATGTCTGCTTTCTGGGTCAGACAGCAAGGGACAGGAACAAAGCGAGAGAAAGTGTATCAGGACATTTGCATACCCATGAACAAACCAGGTTAACTTACCTGAGCAATAAGGTCAATGAATACAGCAATAAGGTCAATAAGAGCATAGATTTAAGACCTTTGACAGAAGAATTAGCGAGGGATTTAGTATAGGCATGCTGTGTGGAAACAGGTCATTCGGCCCACCGAGTCGGCGTCAACCAGCGATTACCCCTCCCTGTACACTAGCACTATCCTACACACTTGGGACAATTTACAATTTTACCAAAACCAATTAACCACAAACCTGTACATCTTTGGAGTGTGGGAGGAAACCAGAGCAGCCGTGAAAACCCCTGCAGTCACATGGAGATTGTACAAACTCTGTGCAGACAACAACCATAATCAGGATCGAACCCAGGACTCTGGCGGTCAAAGGCATCAGCTTTACCGCTTTGCCACTGTACCGCTCTGAGACCTGAGCACAAAGGACAAGCATTTTCATTCCAAGTTGAGTTTGGTTTTATCTGCCACGAATGGTTTGATGTCCATATTGAAAGCAATGAGTGTTCACTGGTGATACTGGGATACTGTTGTGTTCCACAACATTAACTTGCTCCCAATATAAAAGGACATAACTTTAGAAAAGAGTTGAGGAGGAATTTCTTTAGCCAGAGGGTGGTGAATCTGTGGAGTTCTTTGCGGCGGATGGCTGTGGAGGCCAAGTCATTGGGCATTTTTAAAACGGAGGTTGAAAGGTTCTTGATTAGTTAGAGTGTCAAAGGATACGGGGAGAAGGCAGGAGAATGGGGTTGAAAGGGAAAGATATATCAGCCATGATTGAATGGCAGAGTAGACTTGATGAACCGAATTTCCAAATTCTGCCCCTATTGCTTATGAACACTGTAACTCTGAATTCTTCATGTTGCACTCCTTTGAATCACTGGCAGGACCATAGAAACAGCCAATTTATCTTCAGCTGGAGTTGAATCTTATCTTACCTTCTCATTGCTGAAATACATCAGGGTCTTCCCATCAAATTTCACGTAGCGTCTCTGAAATACACAGCTTCTAGCTCATTGAAAGAAAACAAAAGGTTCTGTTAGGAATGTTTCAAATTCTATTGCACAAAGTTATTATAAACTTCCTGCTGCATTACTCACACCTGATTTGAAATTATGGACTGGAAGCAAAACAATATTGTGTCACACTATTTATTTTGCCTTTTTATTAAATTTTCATTATGATTAAATTCATTCAAGTTGATCTCGGTCTGGTTTAATAGAGCCATCCTCATGTGCACCTCTGAGAGTTCAACCTAACCTTAGGTGCTGTCTGCGTGGAGTTTGTTTGTTCAAGTGCATGCAATTGATGAATTACAAGAATGATCCTGAAGATGACTGGGTTAATGTATGAGGAGTGTTTGATGGCTCTTCTGGGCCTGTACTTGCTGGGTTTTAAAGGATGAAGTGGGGATCTCATTGAAACTTACCGAATAATGAAAGGCCAAGATAGAGTGGATATGGAGAGAATGGGAGAAGATGGTTCTAACACTCCCCCAACTCTCACAGGGAGAGTCTAGGACCACAGGGCATAAACTCAGAATAAAAAGATGTACCTTTAGAACAGAGATGAGGAAAATTTTCTCTAGCCAGAGAGTGGTGAATTTGTGGAATTCATTACCACAGATGGCCGTGGAGGCCAAGTCATTGGGTATTTTTAATGCGGAGATTGATATGTTCTTGATTACTAAGGGCAACATAGGTTACGGGAGATGGCAAAAGAGTGGGGTTGAGAGGGAAATATAGATCAGCCATGATCAATGCTGGAGCAGACTTGATGAGCCACATGAGCTAATCCTACTCCTAAGTCCTATGGTCTCATGTATGTCTTGATACTGCACAGCTATTCTCAATATTAATAGCCAAAATCATATAATCTGCATTTAGACAATAGACAATAGACAATAGGTGCAGGAGTAGGCCATTCAGCCCTTCGAGCCAGCACCGCCATTCAATGCGATCATGGCTGATCACTCTCAATCAGTACCCCGTTCCTGCCTTCTCCCCATACCCCCTTACTCCGCTATCCTTAAGAGCTCTATCCAGCTCTCTCTTGAAAGCATCCAACGAACTGGCCTCCACTGCCTTCTGAGGCAGAGAATTCCACACCTTCACCACCCTCTGACTGAAAAAGTTCTTCCTCATCTCCGTTCTAAATGGCCTACCCCTTATTCTCAAACTGTGGCCCCTTGTTCTGGACTCCCCCAACATTGGGAACATGTTATCTGCCTCTAATGTGTCCAATCCCCTAATTATCTTATATGTTTCAATAAGATCCCCCCTCATCCTTCTAAATTCCAGTGTATACAAGCCCAATCGCTCCAGCCTTTCAACATACGACAGTCCCGCCATTCCGGGAATTAACCTAGTGAACCTACGCTGCACGCCCTCCATAGCAAGAACATCCTTCCTCAAATTTGGAGACCAAAACTGCACACAGTACTCTAGGTGCGGTCTCACCAGGGCCCGGTACAACTGTAGAAGGACCTCTTTGCTCCTATACTCAACTCCTCTTGTTACGAAGGCCAACATTCCATTGGCTTTTTTCACTGCCTGCTGAACTTGCATGCTTCCTTTCATTGACTGATGCACTAGGACACCCAGATCTCGTTGAACTCCCCCTCCTCCTAACTTGACACCATTCAGATAATAATCTGCCTTTCTATTCTTACTTCCAAAGTGAATAACCTCACACTTATCTACATTAAACTGCATCTGCCATGTATCCGCCCACTCACACAACCTGTCCAAGTCACCCTGCAGCCTTATTGCATCTTCCTCACAATTCACACTACCCCCCAACTTAGTATCATCTGCAAATTTGCTAATGGTACTTTTAATCCCTTCGTCTAAGTCATTAATGTATATCGTAAATAGCTGGGGTCCCAGCACCGAACCTTGCGGTACCCCACTGGTTTTGTGCTTTGCTCTTTATGTTATACTGAATGCAAATTAACTGGTGTGTTTCCTGCGTTACGAGAGTGAGCACAGTTGAAAGATTCTTCATTTACCTTAAATTTACTATGATATTGCTGTGAAAGATACCAGATAAATGAATGCATTTATTCTTTCTTTCAATCTAAATATTAACATCCAGGAAGTGTATTATTTCCAACCGATGCCAGTGTGTTTGGCTCAAGAGAGAGCTAGATAGAACTCTTAAGGATAGTGGAGTCTGGGGAGAAGGCAGGAACGGGGTACTGATTAAGAATGATCAGCCATGATCACATTGAATGGCGGTGCTGGCTCGAAGGGCCGAATGGCCTACTCCTGCACCTATTGTCTATTGATGTCAACATTTAAGCACGACACATGTGGTTACCACCTCCCATTCACAAGACTTCATATTTCAGAATGTGTAACAATGCTATCCTTCAATTAGTAACCTAGCACAAGTTAGAGATTAAAGTAGAATTAATCATGACTGTGTTTCACTGTTCAGTTAATGGGAATGCGTTTTCTCTATTCATTGGGATATGAAGTTGTAGCAAAATTCTTCTCTGAGGAATCTTAGTTTACTTTTGTTAAGAGATACAGCGTGGAAACAAGGCCTTTGGCCCACCGAGTCGCGCCGACCAGAGATCCCCGTCCTACACTAGGGACAATTTACAATCTTTAGCAAGCCAATTAACCTACAAACCTGTACATCTTTGGAGTGTGGTGGGAAACCGGAGCACCTGGGGAAAACCCACGCAGGTCATGGGGAGAACGTACAAACTCCGTGCAGACAGCACCCATAGATAGGTTTGAACTCGGGTCTCTGGCACTGTGAGGCAGCAATTCCACCGCTGCGTCACTGTGCTGAATCTATTTTATCTTTGCTGACAACGGAATAGGATTAGCTATAATAACTATTTGTACCCTTGTGGTGAGAGCTTCTCCAACCAATCACATTTAGTATTTTTTCCTTGTTCTGGAGCTAGGTGGAAGCTTGCATATGGTGATATTTTTAGGTCATCCTCCATATCATCATTGAAGTTGACTGGATAGTCGGTGCCCGGTGTAGGAATGTCTCCTATGGTGGCGTAGGCTGTGGAGTCATTGGCTGACATCTGCATTGGCTGCGAGCTTGCGTCCTCCTCAGAGCGAGATCCCAGATGCTGTCTGAAAATAATAAGTAGAAGTGACACAAAATTGGGAAGGACAATCACAGTGATCACACCTTCATCCATCGCAAACACTCCAGTGTAAAGCAACAGAAAACCATTCAGTTACAAGGGTGACTAATTCATTCTGATCTGAACGATCTGGTCTCTAAACCACCGCGATTGAAGCAAAAGCCCTGTAGAGAAGCATAATTCAAGGATCAGTCTCATCCCTCTTCTCCCCTCTCCCATCACGCAAGAGGTACAGAAGTTTGAAAACGCACACCTCCAGATTCAGAGACAGTTTCGTCCCAGCTGTTATCAGGCAACTCAATCGTTCACTCATCACTTCAGTGTGGACCTGAACTCCCATCAACCTCATGGGAGACCTTTGCACTATCTTTAATCAGACTTCACCAGACTTCCATGTTTTATCTTTGCATTAAATGTTATACCCTTTATCCGTTACCTGTGCACTGTGGACGGCTTTGTTGTATTATATATAGTCTTTTCTTTGATTGGATAGCACGCAAACAAAAACTTTTCACTGTACATTGGTACACATGAAATAATAAACTAAGCCAAACTAAGATTCTTCAGAGTTTAGATAGTGATAGAGCATGGAAGCAGGCCCTTCGGCCCACCGAGTCCATAGCCACCATCGATCACCTGTTCTCACTAATTCTATGTTATCCCACTTTCACATCCACTCCCTACACAATAGGCGCAATTTACAGAGGCCAATTCACCTACAAACCTGCAGGTCATTGGGATGTGGGAGGGAACTGGAGCACCCAAGGAAGCCTGCGCAATGACATGGAGAAAGCGCAAACTCCACACACACAGCATCCAAAATCAGAATTGAACCCAGGTCTCTGGCATTGTGAGGTAGCGGCTCTACCAGCTGAACCATTATGCCGTTCCGACTGAATTGGAGATTTTGAAGAAAGTTGAAAATCAGCTGCTCAATGGTTCATTGCTGGGGTGATGCCATGTGATAAAATCTGATCATTAATGGAAACATATTATGCCCTAAATTCATGCTGAACTAAACTGTGAAAGCTACAGGTAACTTCCCAATCTTGATTTCCAATAGCTAAGGATGAATCAACTTTAACAGGTTATGTGCCGGGTAAATGTTGCTCATCTTAACAGCAGTAGGCTTACTCCTGGTCACAGCAAGAAAACAAACCTCCACCACAACCATCTGTCTCCTCTGTCCAAACCAATTTTGAAGCTGATCTAACCAAGTCTTTATGAACCCCATGCACCTTAAGCCTTACTGAATAAAGGATGTTGCCGAATGTTAATTTGTGATAAAGTAACCCTGATGCTTCTAGTTTTAATGTTACCTGGCACCGATGGGTTTCACTGGATTTTGAAGAAAAGTGAAAATCAGCTGCTCAATGGTTCATTGGTGCTTTATTTGTCACATATGCAACTGTACAGTGAAATTATTTTTGCATATATTACACACGCAGGCTCTGCCATGTTTTGCCACCATTTCCAAAGTCTGAAGTGCGTTTGCTGTACTGAAGCAGTTCCCGTGAACCTACGACTGACCTCATCTGACCATCTTTGTGTCCCGGGGGCATCTCATGCAGCCTTGAAGGCACGAGACATTAACCCGGTTCACCCTCCTAATGGCCCTTGCTCCTCCCATCCGATGTCTCCAACTTCCACCCATTCCCCCCATCCATCCGCCCATCCTTCGGGCATCCTCCTGGTCGGATGAGCCTTTGGACGGGTTCCCAGTCCCACCGACTGATAACCCTTTGGGCGGGCCACACCAACCGATGAGACTTCGGGTCCTCCGGGCGGGCACTGCAGTCGTGGCACCACAGGACGGTCTCAGGTGCAAGGGACCTCAGGAAAACCTCCACCACACTGCACCTGGGGAAGGACTCTGCCACTCGGGCAGGTTAGGTTTGTGCTCCTCTGATTGTGGAAGACTCGGTCTTTGATTTCTCAAACTTGTTCAAACAGAGGGTATCACTTAAAATGCTATCTGCTTCCCTTTTAACATCACAACATTGAAAAAAATACACCTGCGTAGTCTTTATGCTCTGATGTTTTCAAGTATGTTAAATATTGTGTGCATATATAATTAACGTTTCTGTAGTCACAAGATTCGTGTTTGGTGACATGTTCCTGCCCAACTCATTTAATTGTTTTCAAGGTTACTTGTTTCAAGGCTCATGCCAAGTTATTATTAAATAATATGGTTGGGTGGTTCTGCACACTTCTCAATGATTATTACATTATCACAGATCAATTGGACATTAATCAAAGACTCCATGAGAATTCCGCCAGGGTCTAAGAACAAATTTAAATTTGAGAAATTGGATTTAGTTTGAAAGAAATGTTGCCAGCTGGTGACCCATACTAACTGGGCTACTGAAGTCAAAAGACCCTGATGGATCAGATGTTGCATGGGCATGAAACCCAAGAAGATGGTGACTGAGAATACGAAACATATATAGTGCAAATAGGGAAAAGAACCAGAATGTAGAACACAATGTCACAGCTGCAGGGAAAGTGCAGGGAAAGTGTATTCAGCATGTATGATGTGTGTCAATGGTATTTCTTGCTGGGGTGATGCCATGTGATAAAATCTGATAATTAATGGAAACACATTATGCCCTAAGTTCATGCTGAACTAAACTGTGAAAGCTACAGGTAACTTCCCAATCTTGATTTCCAATAGCTAAGGATGAATCAACTTTAACAGGTTATTTGCTGGGTAAATGTTGCTCATCTTAACAGCAGTAGGCTTACTCCTGGTCACAGCAAGAAATCAAACCTCCACCACAACCATCTGTCTCCTCTGTCCAAACCAATTTTGAAGCTGATCTAACCAAGTCTTTATGAACCCCATGCGCCTTAAGCCTTGCTGAATAAAGGATGTTGCCAAATGTTAATTTGTGATAAAGTAACCCTGATGCTTCTAGTTTTAATGTTACCTGGCACTGATAGGTTTCACCGGATTTTGAAGAAAGGTGTAAATCAGCTGCTCAATGGTTCATTGGTGCTTTTTTGTCACATATGAAACTTCACAGTGAAATTATTTTTGCATATATTACACACGCAGGCTCTGCCATGTTTTGCCACCATTTCCAAACTCTGTAGTGTGTTTGCTGTACTGAAGCAGTTCCCGTGAACCTACGTCCGACCTCATCTGACCATCTTTGTGTCCCGGGGGCATCTCATGCAGCCTTGAAGGCACAAGACATTAACCCGGTTCACCCTCCTAATGGCCCTTGCTCCTCCCATCCGATGTCTCCAACTTCCACCCATTCCCCTCATCAGTCCACCCATCCTTCGGGCATTCTCCTGGTCAGATGAGCCTTTGGACGGGTTCCCAGTCCCACCGACCGATAACCCTTTGGGCGGGCCACACCAACCGATGAGCCTTCGGGTCCTCTGGGCGGGCACTGCAGTCATGGCACCACAGGACGGTCTCAGGTGCAAGGGACCTCGGGGAAAACCTCCACCACACTGCACCTGGGGAAGGACTCCGCCACTCGGGCAGGTTAGGTCTGTGCTCCTCTGATTGTGGAAGACTCGGTCTTTGATTTCTCAAACTTGTTCAAACAGAGGGTATCACTTAAAATGCTATCCGCTTCCCTTTTAACATCACAACATTGAAAAAAATACACCTGCATAGTCTTTATGCTCTGATGTTTTCAAGTATGTTAAATATTGTGTGCATATATACTTGACGTTTCTGTAGTCACAAGATTCGTGTTTGGTGACATGTTCCTGCCCAACTCATATAATTGTTTTCCAAGGTTACTTGTTTCAAGGCTCATGCCAAGTTATTATTAAATAATATGGTTGGGTGGTTCTGCACACTTCTCAATGATTATTACATTATCACAGATCAACTGGACATTAATCAAAGACTCCATGAGAATTCCACCAGGGTCTAAGAACAAATTTAAATTTGAGAAATTGGATTTAGTTTGTAAAAAATGTTGCCAGCTAGTGACCCACACTAACTGGGCTACTGAAGTCAAAAGACCCTGATGGATCAGATGTTGCATGGACATGAAACCCAAGAAGATGGTGACTGAGAATACGAAACACATAGGGAAAATAGGGAAAAGAACCAGAATGTAGAACACAATGTCACAGCTGCAGCGAAAGTGCAGATTAAAGTAAAAGTTTAAGGACCACAACATGGTAGATTGGAGGATCAGAATACATCCTTAGTTTATGAGAGCTCCATTCAAAACTTTGATAGTAGTGAGAAATAATTCTTGAGTCTGGTGGTATATATGTTCAAACCTTCAGATTTGAGTTACAATATAGTTTCCACAATACAACTATTAGAGTCATGGAGTCACACAATCATACAACGTGGAAATAGGCCTTTCATCCCAACTTGCCCACATCGACCAACATGTCCCATCTACACTGGCCCCACCTGCCTGCATTTCACCCAGATTCCTCGAAACCTGTCCTATCATGTCCCTGTCTAAATGCTTCTTAAAAGTTGTGATAGTACCCGCCTTAACTGCCTCAATGAACAATGTACCTGCACTCCTAGATCCCTCTGCTCGACAACACTCCCCAGAGCCCCACCATTCAGTTTAGTCTTCCCAAAATACAACACCTCACATGTCTCAGTATTAAATTCCTCAGCCCACCTGCCCAACTCATCAAGATCCTGCTTCAATTTTTGAAAAACATCTTCAATACCACCAACATTTGTGTCATCAGCAAACTTGTTAATCATACCATTTGTGTTCTCATTCAAATCTTTGATGTAGATGACAAACAGCAATGGGTCCAGCACTGAACCCTGAGGCACACCACAGGTCAGAAGATAGGTCTAGATGCACAGGAGACCACAATTGAGTGACCACAATTCAAACACCAGATTAGAAGATCAGAGCATACAATTGAAACTGAAAACTCACTGCCATGTTGTGGGATTGCTGCAGCACTGGAGGTATCACCTGATCAGAGATCATTGAATTGTTGGTTCCATCAAGGTCTTTCTGCACTCTCAAGTGGACATAAATGATCCCATGGCACCAACTACAGAAAAGTAATGGAGATACCCTGGTCCTCCTGGCCAATATTTAACACTCAGAAAACGGAGCTGGACACATTGGCAACCATGTTACCACATCATAACACCTACTGTGTATCAACAAAGACCAGGCATGTTCATTTAGTGCAGTGGATAATGACACATTCATGGCCAAAATGTGAAATTCAACTTCTCTTCAATCGGGACATAAAAAACATCCATTTATCTCACACCCAGTGAATTGTACCTTTCTGTTCATAACATTGATGAAATTGTCTTGGCTTGTTTAAGGAATCATGTGCTGCATTAAATACTTTTTCATGCACCTTACCTGGAATTTTACACTTTCCAAGAGACAACACCACTGCCAGGGTGATGTAGAGAAGAGAATTCAGAGTCCCCACAATAATGTTTCTGGAGTAACTCAGCAGGTCGGGCAGCATATCAGGAGAGAAGGAATGGGTGACGTTTCGGGTCGAGTCCCTTCTTCAGACTGATGTCAGGGGGGTGGGACAAAGGAAGGATATAGGTGGAGACAGGAAGATAGAGGTAGATCTGGGAAGGGGGAGGGGAAGAGAGGGACAGAGGAACTATCTAAAGTTTGAGAAGTCGATGTTCATACCACTGTGCTGCAAGCTGCCCAGGTGAAATATGAGCTGCTGTTCCTCCAATTTCCGGTGTGCCTCACTATGGCACTGGAGGAGGCCCATGACAGAAAGGTCAGACTGGGAATGGGAGGGGGAGTTGCAGTGCTCGGCCACCGGGAGATCAGTTTGGCCAACGTGGACCAAGCGCAGGTGTTGAGCGAAGCGATCGCCGAGCCTGCGTTTGGTTTCGCCGATGTAAATAAGTTGACATCTGGAGCAGCAGATGCAATAGATGAGGTTGTAGGAGGTGCAGGTGAACCTCTATCTCACCTGGAAGGACTGTTTGGGTCCTTGGATGGAGTTGAGGGGGGAGGTAAAGGGACAGGTGTTGCATCTCGTGTGGTTGCTGGGGAAAGTGCCCGGGGATGGGGTGGTTTGGGTAGGAAGGGACGAGTGGACCAGGGAGTTACGGAGGGAACGGTCTCTGTGGAACGCAGAAAGGGGAGGGGATGGGAAGATATAGCCAGTGGTGGGGTCCCGTTGTAGGTGACGGAAATGTTGGCAGATAATTTGTTGCATCCACTGGCTGGTGGGGTGGAAGGTGAGAATGAGAGGGATTCTGTCCTTGTTACGAGTGGGGGGAGGGGGAGCAAGAGCGGAGCTGCGGGATGTAGAAGAGACACTAGTGAGAGCCTCATCTATAATGGAAGAGGGGAAGCCCAGTTTCCTGAAGAATGAGGACATCTCTGATGCCCTAATGTGAAACACCTCATCCTGGGCACAGATGCAGCGTTGACGGAGGAATTGGGAGTAGGGGATAGACTTTTTGCAGGAGACCGGGTAGGAAGAAGTGTAGTCCAGATAGCTGTGCGAGTCAGTGGGTTTATAGTAGATGTCAGTCACTAGTCTGTCTCCTGTGGTGGAGATGGTGAGGTCCATAAACGGGAGGGAGATGTCGGAGATAGTCCAGGTATATTTAAGGGCAGGATGGAAATTGGAAGTGAAGTGTATGAAGTCAGTGAGTTCTGCATGGGTACAAGAGGTAGCACCAATGCAGTCTTCGATGTAGCGGAGCTAGAGTTCGGGGGATGGGGCCGGTGTACGCCCGGAACAGGGATTGTTCGACGTACCCGTCAAAGAGGCAGGCATAGCTAGGGCCCATGCGAGTGCCCATAGCTACGCCTCTGGTTTGGAGGCATTGTAGTGAAGTTATCTGTCAGAAGAATAAGCACATACTTAATGTCACATTTAGATTCTATCTTTTTCTAAAGCTCTTCTAATGATAATGTGACCTGATTTATAATTAATCTACAGAGACCCGTGGTTCTGGGGATTAGTTGCTGATCCAGGATAATTGACCTCACTCAGGAGGATCTGAGAGCCATAAGTTTCCTTCGTACCATCAGTCAGATGCAGGTAATAAATCAGGCTGGTTTCTAGTTACTGGTTTCAATCAGGCAACTCTCTAACAGATGTGTTTGTATGGGTGGTCGATGAAAGATCAGATTTAGGTATGTGACCCTGTCAAATCCTGAAAAAAACACTGCAATTGGACAGGAGGGAAGGCACAAATGATGGGTCCTGTATTTTGTTGTCTTTATGATCTCCATTCCTTGTACAGGTGATGATCAATGTACTGGATGCCTGTTTTGTTCAGGACCATCCTCGTGTCAGAGGGCTGGATACACCAGCATTGTTTTGCTGCGGTGCAGGATTGGAACATATTCTCGTAATCCAAGCTGACTAACAGTTCACCGAGAAATGTAATGACTCACAAGCCATGACATCTGCTGAGAACCTGAGTGATCTGAGAAAGTCACTGACCAATTCTTCCTGGTGAGATTAGCACTGAGAGAGAAAACTATAATGAAGATGGTTGTGATCCTCACACTGCACCTTAAATGTCCTGAATGAGATGAGATGATTGTACTGAATAATTACTGAATAATTTCTCTGGGACTGTTGAAAATATCTTGTGAGCACTGCAAAAGCTGATGAAACTGTCATCAGTTCGGAATTTCGTGAAGTTTCAGACAATTAGCATCAAAGTAATGACTGATAAAATTTGCAGAAAAGCAGGAATTTGAAAAACATTTATTACATGTTTATGTTATATTACCAATCCCAACTATCTTCTGCTGCATTCCAAGTCACATTTCACAAGACTGAGAACAGGAAAGGACAAGCAAACATTTTCCAAACCAACCTGCCACTCTGATTATTTTCAATTTCCAGAAAAATTGGGATGCATTTCCACACATCTAAATTTAGTTCCCAGGTGCGTGATCAATTGTTGGGTGATATTACAGGGAACGGCAGTGTGGTCAGACACAGTGAAGACATGAGTCTTCCCCTCACTACACCCTTTGGTGAAGTTATCGAGGTTGCCCTGCCGAGTGTGCTAGAAGCTGGAAACCACCACCCATTGACCCCATTGCCCATGACACAACTGCTCTGATGTTTGAGGGCACAGAATGTACAAAGCCTGCTTTTAATGTTAAGCCTCACCACTTAGGGGGGCATTGATTGGGTACGAGGACAAACTGTAGCACACATTTAGTGCACGAAAAATGGGTAAAATCCAATTTATGGACAGATGTGTCACATTTCTCATAATTATCTGCCATCAGCATGCAACTGACATCAGCTTATTACAGCCCCGAGCCAAATTTCTGCCATTGTGTGGTCCAATTGGATTGTGACTTTGTGACTAATATAGGACAAGTGCAGACCCATATGGGACAAACCAATTTAGCCCAAAATACGGGACGTCCCGGCTAATACAGGACAGTTGGCAACCCTAGATACCACACGGAAATAGGCCCTTCGGGCCTCCAGTCCACGCCAATCTTGGTTCACGAGTACACCTTAGTTTTGTGTTATCCCACTTTCTCTTTCACTCCTTGCACACTGCTGGGAATTTACGGAATTAAGCCACAAACCCACACAACTTTGGGATGTGGGAGGAAACAGGAGCACCCGGAGGAAATCCACTCCATACAGATAGTACCCAAGGTCAGGACCGAACCCGGGTCTCTTGACCTGTGAGGTAGCAGCTCTTCCAAATGTGCCACTGTGATTTGGGTGGTCTGGCAGTTTAAAACTATATCGATTGCAGCGGATCATGGTGGATTTTTGGTTTTGAAGGACACAAATGAGCTGGAATTGATAATAAAAATACTGCATTTTGTTTAGTAAGTCCAATATTGAGCATAATGTTCTCCTGACTTCCCATTTTCTTCATGGAACCTTCAGCCACCATCTTGATAATCATCCAATTTTCTCCCGCATCTTTCAGTATTCTCCAAGTCTAAGCTCACAGAGTGCACCAAGACTTTTGCAGTATCTGAGAATAACGCACGTGACATCCCAGTTCTCCAAAGCAAATTTCTCAACTTGAAGCAATTTTGATTTGCAATATCATTTTCAGCTATTTAAAGCAAGATTACTCCCAAGTAAATCAAATCGTATTAAAGAATGTTTATTCACTGGCTAGTTTTCGCCAGTATCAATGAAATTACAATGTTCTTATATTGTAAAAGGACACTTAGATAGTATAAATAATGCTATTTGTAATTGAGGTTTAGAACAGTTACTGGTAGCACTGGTTCAGGGAACTGTTCCGGTTAAAGTTTGAAATCTATTCTGAGCACTTCCTCAACTGAACAAAATACACTTGCAAGATACAGCTGATACTGCTGTAATGCAATAGCTGTGTTCCTAAGAAACCATTGTAGTAGAAAATCGTGTTGTGAAGATATTCATATCAATGGGAGGTGGGATGGGGGGGGGGTGGGGTGGGGGGGTGGGTGGGATCGGAGCTACATCGCATCAGTCTCGCATTAACAACATTATTTTTTCCTTCAGGATTTTCAAATAGGGGACAAGATGTAGATGGGCAGCAAACAGTTACAAGCCAGAAAAGAGAAGTGGTTAAAGAAAGAGACAGAGGAACCTGCTGATGGTGAAATCTAGAGCCACAAACAATCTGCTGGAAGAACTCATCATAATGAGTAGCATGGGTGAGTGGTGTGATGTATGTAAAGTAAAGGGGGAGATGTGATGTATATGTAATATAAATGCCAGTGCCCCCTTGAGGCCAAGAGCAGAAGCTGGCCAATGGGCTTGTGCCTCGTGACTGAGGTCTGGTGACCTTCTAGATGTTTCCTGGTGAAGGATCATTAATAAAATCTTCTTAAAAGTTGTCGGGCGTATATTCATTGTGCTAGCCACAATAGGGTCTTACAGTGGACATTACATGGTGTCAGAAGTGACGTTCGTGACGTTGAGTTCCAGATCAACACTTCTCCGCTGCCTGAGCCAGTGGACGACAACGTTGATGTATTCTACATTGACGTGATTGACACTGTGATTGAGTCGACGCGTGAATGGGGACAGATGTGCAGCATCAACAACGTGAACATTGAGTTCAAACTTGACTCTGGAGCTCAAGTTGACATCCTGCCAGAGCACTTGTTCAGAAAGACTGGTCTTGCCTTACTGAACACGAACGTAACACTGAGATCATACTCTGGACATACAATGAAGCCTGTGGGACAGGCAAAGGGGAATGTCAAAGTAGGTAAGAAAGAATATAGGGTTGTCTTTCAAATAGTGAGGGGGAATGTGAAACCCATATTTGGGAAGCTAACATGTGAAAAGTTGTTCCAGTGGGAACATGCTCGATATGCCAGGCGACTAGGAAAGCACAAGCAAGCGAGCCGCTACAACCACATCTCATCCCCAGCAGACCTTGGTCTAAGGTTGGCGCAGACATCTTCCATCTGGATGGAGTTGACCATTTGCTTGTAGTGGACTATTACTCCAAGTACCCAGACGTAGCGCAGTTGACAGACATGACGTCACATTCGGTGATACGTGAGATGACGGGCATGTTTGCCCGGAATGGCATTCCTGACTTAGTGATGACAGACAACGCCAGACAATTTGACTGTGCAGAGTTTCGAAGGTTCCAGGAGGACTGGGAATTTGCCCATGTCACCTCAAGTCCCATATATCCACAGAGCAACGGGCAGGTAGAGCGCTGTGTACAAACTATAAAAAGTCTCATGAGAAAAGCAAATCGCAGCGGCCTTGACCCGATGTACGCCATCCTCGAATACCGCAACACCCCCCCTTGATGGGCCAGGCAGCTATGCCCCCTCACAGTTACTGAACAGTAGACTGTTAACAAGCAAATTGCCGTCGCCTCTATCGCTCTTACTGCCGCATCATGTCCCTCCCATGGGACCACAACTGGTCGTCCGACAAGATAAACAGGCAGCATACTTCAATGAGAAGGCAAGTGCCAAGCCGCTGCCGCGCCTGGAACAACAACAACAGGTGTGGTTTCGTGCCAAACCAACCGAGTGGCAACGTGGCCGCATTGCAAGAGAAAACCTTTCCCCTCGGAGCTACGTCATCTCTACACCGAGCGGTACTGAGTTCAGCAGAAACAGGAAGGACATACGACCTGCGCACGAAGCAGTTGAGCAATGCCTTGGCAACACGCAGCAGACCAGCGCGAGCACTCTCCCACAAGGAGGACCCCTCTCCCAGAAGGAGCTCGTCTCCCAGACGAGATGGAGAGTCAACCAGACGGAGGAGCCCCTCTCCTAGAAGGAGCTAGTCTCCCAAATTCAAGAGGACTATCACAGGCCACATCACAAGGTCCTGTGGTGGGGGAACCGGCTCAAAGCGTGCCAAGCCACACACGCATACAACATAAATACCACACAGAACGGGTTGGAAATACGACTTGCACGAGAAGTGGCCGATTGTCAAAACCCCCGGCACGGCTTGTTATGTAAAATTGATAGTTTTGTAGTTTGAAGAGCATTGTGTTATTTGTGGTGTTTCATCCACATTAAATTGATTAAAGCTTCAAGTTATTAGTTTTCACCCCAAAGTTGAAGGGGGAGATGTGATGTAAGTAAAGTAAACGGGGAGATGTGATGTATATGTAATATAAATGCCAGTGCCCCCTTCACACACCACACTTTATATCTAGTGCTACAGCTATTCATTGTGTTCATTTCTACCTCCCATGGTTGTTGGCTTGAACAGATCTAAGTATGGGGTGCTACACTTCAAAATACACACCACCTGCACTGGATCCACATAATGGATCTCGAACATATTTGTGACGAGCCCCCAAATGTTGTGAATGACTGAGCCAGTAAACGTGAAAGGTCCTTATACATCACGACAAACAGGCATTATCTTGGGGACAATCTCAGCAGAATCTCTCATACTTGAGAAAACCATTCCACTTGCATAGTGATTAAGCGAGAGGTTACCATGCAGCAGTAGCAAAACTGTCACACTTGCCATGCCTCCAGACACTTGAGACTCCTTCCACACTCTTCCCCTGAGCTACCAGGTGTTACACCTGCATTTAATCTGCTTCCCCAATCTATCACTTGGTATAAATACCTGAAATCATCACCAATTGGGTGCTGACTAATCAGTTCTGCATTCTGTCGGTTTGATAGCAGTTCTGAATTCTGTCGGTTCCTGGTCTATGTCTTTTGGTTCCATTCACATCTGGATTTTGGGTTTTCTTCAGTACTTCTCGGTGAGCCTGCATTCGAGTCCTTTCCATTTCAGGTCCCTCTGACAGATTAGTCGGCCTCCTGCTCTGCACCGCTTCCAGGTCTAGAGGACAGGCGGATCATCACCGGACCCCTGCCTTGGTTAGAGGGTATGGCTGTCCACCCGAGACTTCCCCCTCCACGTTGAGTCCCGTAGGTTGGCACCCTAGTTTATTGGCCCATTCTCGATTCTCAAGATCATTGGTCCAGAGGAGAGGAGCTGGACTCATGCCCATGACATCCTGGACCCCTCCTGATCCGTGACTTTCATCAGCAGTATCCGACCAGCCAAAGAGATCACCAGGAGGCATCCATGGGAGAGGGGCTCCTGTCACACTTGCCATGCCACGAGACACTTTCCACACACCTCCCCTGAGCTATTTGGAATTAAACCTGCATTTAATCTGCTCCCCTAATCGATCACTTAGTATAAATACTGGAGTTTATCATCTATTTGGTGCTGACTAATCAGTTCTGCATTCTGTCGGTTCGATAGTAGCTCTGGAAAGACTGGGCTTGTATTCACTGGAATTTAGAAGGATAGAAGGATGAGAGGGGATCTTATAGAAATGTATAAAATTATAAAAGGACTGGACAAGCCAGATGCTGCAAAAATGTTCCCAATGTTGGGGGAATCCAGAACCAGGGGCCACAGTCTAAGAATGAAGGGGAGGCCATTTAAAACTGAGATGAGAAACTTTTTCACCCAGAAAGTTGTGAATTTGTGGAATTTTCTGCCACAGAAGGCTGTAGAGGCCAATTCACTGGATGAATTTAGAAGAGAATTAGATAGAGCTCTAGGGGCTGGCGGAATCAAGGGATATGGGGAGAAGGCAGGCACGGGTTACTGATTGTGGATGATCAGCCACGATCACAATGAATGCTGGTGCAGGCTCAAAGGGTCAAATGGCCTCCTCCTACACATATTTTCTATGTTTCGATGTTTCTATATTTCTATGCCGGGTGAGATATGGGAACATGAGGTTAGTCACAAGTGGGAGAGGAGAAACTTGGATAATTTTAAACTGAATAATTTCACTCTGTGGATTTTGACAAAAGTAAAGAAAAGCAGGTTGACATTGTCAGAAAGCTGGGTAATGGGGATTTAAGAAAGATTGACAAGAGGTTCTATTGACACTGCTCCCTTTACAGTGGAACCTCAAATAATAAAGTATTTGTAAGTATTTGAATATCATGAATCCAGGTGTACTTGATTTTACTTGTGTAACATTTCTTTACTCATTCAGTTATTTTCTACAGTTTGAGCATCACTGTCAAGGTTAGTGGTTTCCCCCCATTGTTAATGGCACTTAAGACAGTGGTAGGTTGCTTTCCTAAACCCCTCCATTCCTTCCGATGAAGGTACTCCCACAGTTATACTAGGTAGGGAGTTGCAGCATTAAGAAGCATTATCGATAAAGGAAAGGTGATTCATTTTTTGTTATCATGGGGCAAGCAATTCCTGACACGACACAACCTCACCATCAACTGCAAGGCTGAATTAAGGAGGGTGCAATGCCTTGATGAATGTAACTCCAGCGATACTGGAGAAGCTCAACATCTTCCAGCACATAGCATGTCCCCATCTACTACTGTAATCTTCTTTGTTTCCACCACTTGTGTACAGTGTCTTCAGTCTCTATCATTCACCGCAAGGTGTCTCAATGTTCAATGCCAAGGCTACTTGAATAACACCTCTCATATATGTAGGTTAATTGAGTCAAAGTCAAGTCAAAGTCAATTTTATTGTCAATCCTCAGCCAGTTTACACAGACAGAAAATCGAAATACCGTTTCCCACAATCCCGAGGAACAAAGTGCATAAAACTAAGTTAAAATTAAAAAGGCACAGCAAACAACAATCAACATAAAATATAAAATATAGTCACTTCAAATGCGTTAAATTTTTTTTAAAAAAGTGTCTGGTGCTGGATGTGCGTGTGTGTGGGGTGTTAAAGTCCAGGTCCAATAGGGGCAGGGGAGAGAGGAGGAAGGGAGGGGAGAGAGTTCAGCATCCTGACAGCCTGGTGGAAAAAACTGTTCTTTAGTCGGGTGGTGCTTGACCTCAGGCTGCGAAACCTTCTCCCTGAAGGCAGGAGGGTGAAGAGGCTGTTGGAGGGGTGGGAGGGGTCACCCACAATGCTCAATGCTTTGCGGGTGAGGCGGGTGGTGTAAAGGACCAGGAGTGTTGGGAGTGAGGCGCCAGTGATCCTCTCAGCAGTGTTCACTGTGCGCTGCAGGGTCTTGCGGCTGGAGGCTGTGCAGCTGCCGAACCACACAGTGATGCAGCTGCTGAGGATGCTCTCGATGGCGCCTCGGTAAAAAGTGTACATGATGGGTGTGGGGGCTCCCGCTCTCTTCAGTTTGCGGAGGAAGTAGAGGCGCTGCTGGGCTTTCTTGGCGATGGACGTGATGTTGTTGCTCCAGGAGAGATCCTCGGTGATGTTCACCCCCAGGAATTTGGTGCTGCTCACCTGCTCCACAGCAGCACCATTGATGGTCAGTGGGTGGGGGTGTTGGGTGTGCGTTCTCCTGAAGTCGACAACAATCTCCTTTGTTTTCTCCACATTCAGGAAGAGATTGTTGTCTGTGCACCACGCGGCCAGCTGGTCCACCTCCTTCCTGTAGTGGGTCTCGTCGTTGTTGCTGATGAGACCCACCACTGTTGTGTCATCCGCAAACTTGACGAAGTGGTTGGAGCTGTATGTGGGTGTGCAGTCGTGGGTCAGCAAGGTGAAGAGCAGGGGGCTTAGCACACATCCTTGTGGGGCACCCGTACTCAGCGTGATGGTGTCCGATGTGTTGCTGCCGACCCGTACGGACTGGGGTCTGGCAGTGAGGAAGTCCAGCAGCCAGTTGCAGAGAAGGGGGCTGAGGCCCAGATTTGTTAGTTTACAAACCAGCTGCTGGGGGATGATGGTGTTGAATGCTGAGCTAAAGTCTATGAACAGCATCCTAACATATGAGTTTTTAGTGTCCAAGTGGGTGAGGGCTGGGTGTAGAGCAGAGGAGATGGCATCCTCAGTGGACCGCTTAGCTCGATATGCAAACTGAAACGGGTCCAGGGAGGGGGGGAGGTTGGATCTGATCTGCTTCATGACCAGCCTCTCGAAGCACTTCGTGATGGTTGAAGTCAGCGCTACAGGGCGGTAGTCGTTGAAGCAGGATGGAGAAGACTTCTTGGGCACAGGTATGATGGTGGTTTCTTTGAAGCACAAGGGAACAACAGCCTGGCTCAGGGAGATGTTGAAGATGTCTGTGAGGACATCTGTGAGCTCAGCTGCGCAGTCTTTCAGCACACGACCAGGAATGTTGTCCGGTCCAGAAGCTTTCCGGGTGTTAATCCTTAACAGTGTGCTCCTCACACTGCCTGGAGACAGACAAATAGCCTGGTCGTTGGGGGGGGGGAGTTGTTTTCTGCGCAGGTGTGTTGCTCTGTGCTTCAAAGCGTGCGAAGAAGCCGTTGAGGTCGTTCAAGAGAGAGGTGTCACTGTCACAGGTCTGTGGTAAGGGTTTGTAGTCCGTGATAGTCCTAATACCCTTCCACAGGCTCCGTGTGTCTCTGCTGTCACTGAAGTGGGCTGTGATGCGCCGGGTGTAGTGTTGTTTGGCTTTCCTGATGCCACTGGAAAGGTTGGCCCTGGCTGCTCTGAGACCGGCTGGATTGCCCTCTCTGAAGGCAGCGTTGCGGACCCTCAGCAGCCCATGGACCTCCCCTGTCAGCCATGGCTTCTGGTTAGCCCGGATGGTGATGGCTCTGGTGTGGGTCACATCATCAATGCATTTGGTGATGTAGCCTGTAACTGTCTCTGTGTATTCCTGAATGTTGGTTATGTTGTTGTATGTTGCTGCCTGCTTGAACATGTCCCAGTCTGTAGTCTCAAAGCAGTTTTGGAGTGCAGCTGTGCTGTCCTCTGACCACACACGTACCTCTTTTGAAACCGGTTTGGTGACTTTCACCCGGGGTCTGTATGCCGGTTTCAGCAGAACGGTGAGGTGATCAGAGAGGCCGATGTGGGGGAGGGGGGAAGCCTTGTATGCTCCTTTGATGGTCGTGTAGACAAGGTCCAAGGTGTTGTTTTCTCGTGTTGGGAAATCAACATGCTGGTATACTTTGGGCATGACAGTTTTTAGGTTAGCATGGTTGAAGTCCCCAGCTACGATGAGAAAGCCATCTGGGTGTGCTGTCTGCTGCTCAGAGATGGCCCGGTACAGTTCGCAGAGTGCCTCCTCTCTGTCCTTGTTGTTGGAACTGGGAGGGATGTAAACAGCGACTAACAGGATAGCTGTTAGCTCCCTCGGGAGGTAGAAAGGTCGGCACTTCACAACCATAAACTCCGCCAGCGGTGAACAGTGTTTGTAGACCAACACAGCGTCCCGACACCAAGCATCACTGATGTAAACAATCACACCGCCGCCGCGAGTCTTCCCCCCGCTAACCGTAGCTCTGTCCGATCGGTAGCATGTTAGCCGGTCGAGCTGAACAGCGGAGTCCGGGATGTTGTCATTAAGCCATGTTTCCGTAAAAACGTAAACACAGCATTCCCTCACCTCACGCTGGGTTGACCGGAGAAGTCTTATAGTGTCCATTTTATTGTCCAGTGAGCGTACATTAGCCATTAGCATGCTCGGAATAGCCGGTCTGTGTGGGCTAGACTGGGTAAATGTAAAAATTTTCCCTAGTGTGTGTAGGATAGTGTTAATAGTGTTAGTGTGCGGGGATCGCTGGGCGGCGCGGACTTGGTGGGCCGAAAAGGCCTGTTTCCGCGCTGTATATATATGATATGATATGATGATATGATATCAGTGATCCCATCAACCAAGAAAGACAATGGTAACAGGCCCATGGGATCACCACATGCTGTGGGTGCCTCTCCAGTCATGATTTGGAAATACATTGCCATTCCTTCATTACTACTGGGGCCATGTCCTATCAAGAGCACTGTGGGAGCATCATTGACTGGACAACTCAGTGGCTAAATAAGGATGTTCACATCCTCATGGGCTAAAAATGGAAGCCTGAGCAGTGAGGCCCACATCCTAAACAATTGATTTCTAAGCAAACATTCTGGGTGGAATCAGAAAGGGCAGCTCATCATCAGTTCAGCAGTTAGTCTTGTCTGCGTCGTGAGGAAAAATCTTATCAGGCTCCTTCCTTAATCCTTGTTCACAACTCATTACCCCCATATTGTGTGCATTCTGTAGAGAAATAAAGTTCCTTTTTATTGCTGCTTCACCCTCTGTTTTGATATTTTTCATATTTTGATATTTGATATTAATGATATTAATGATTCGTAATTTATCTCATGGCCCCTTGAAAGTCACATTGTCCGTCACTCTCACATTCTAAACATTGGGATCACCCCCCCAAGAGTCTTCTCTGGTGCAAATGTCTCTGTTGGGGCACTTGCCGAGTTTCGCAGCAGTAATGAAAACTGGACCTAACACAGATCCTTCCTCTTTTACGCTGATGTTATCTTCAGATACAACTTCTCTATTTACCCGTTACATTTAAAAGTAATTCCTTAGTATTCTATTTATGTAATTTTTAAAAATACTTTGAGAACAGAACATATCTGTATGTGCTGAGGATGCATTTATTATAAGGATAGTAACTAACAAGACAGAGCAGCTCATTTGTCATTGTCAGTGATTGGGATAAATTGTGGCAGATGTATGATGCCAAGGAGAAGATTTATTCTAATTAGTTTTTAATCAGTATCTAGATATCAGCATCAAAGTCAATATTTATTATCCATCCCTAACTGCCTTGGAGATGGTGGTGAGCTGCCCTCTTGAAGTTCTGCAAAACTTTTGGTGAAGATGCTCCCACATAGCTATCAGGACTTAATCAGAGTCATACAGCACAGAAACAGCTGCAACTCGTCCATGCTGACCTAGTTCCCTCATCAAATTTAGTTCCATCTGCCTGCATCGCTCCATAGCCCTCTAAACCTTTCCTTTCCATGAACCTGTTCAAGTGTCTTTTAATTGAAATTTTAGTACCTGCTTTGACTACTCCCTCTGGCAGCTCATTACATATACCTACTTTCCCTTGAATGTAAAGAATGCCCTTCATGTTCTTATTAAATCTTGCCCCTTGCCCTTTGCACCTTAAGCCTGTGTCCTATGGTTCTTGATACCCCCACACTGGGTAAAAAACTATGTTCATTCAGCCTATCTATTCCCCTCAAGAGTTTAACTATCTCTTTAAAATCACCCCTCGGTCTCCTGCACTCCAAGGATTAAAGTCTGAGAGAGCACAAATTTTCAGGCTCAAACAGCTGATCTAATATTGGTCTCAACACCACCTTCCTACTTTCCCCACATCTCTAGACTTCTGTCGAGTTTAAAGTCAATCAACCTCCACCTTGAGCATAGTCAATGTCTCAGCCTCTGCAGCTCCCTTGGGAAGGTGACACCAAAAGCTGTTTTGCCGCTCAGAGCAATATGGGATGACTTTGGTGTAATGACAAAAAATTGTCTTCAATGCGAACTGTGCATTGGTCTTCTGATTTCTGCCAAAGCCATGGTTAACAGGTTCACCTGTTGCAGGTGGACAGGAGAGGAGGAGGAGGCCAAGTAGGTAATTCCCCTGTGTTGGCTCATTCTCTACCTGTTGTAGAAAGAGCCTGGCAGCAACATCTTCAGGGTACAGCCATCACAGTGAGTGGCCGTGTGACCAAGCCACTCCCAATGATGGATGCTGAGGTCCACCCCCAGTGTACACTCTGTACTCTGCTTCTTTTAATGTTGTTTGAGATTTTGTTCAGCTGAGCAATAAAGGTGAGCATTCATTAAGACAGTGAAAGCAGCCCATGGTGAAATCTGTGGGCTCCTTCCCACGAAGGGGTAAGTGAGGAAACAGTATGTTCTTTCCCCTTTCACCAGGGCCAGTCCTCTCTCCGGAAATGGTTCAGTTTATCCTAATGGGTGCAATGGAATTGCCAGCATGTTTAATGAACACAACCCTCTATGGAGGTTTTATTCATCATGAAATGGCAGGACTTCCCTGGACTGCTTGTACTCACTTGTGGAACATTATGCCCTCATTACTTCACACACCCAGCAGAACGCAGCAAAGCACCTGGAGCTCTCCCATTTGAGATCCATTCAAAATGTGCAACGGTGCAAGTTCGATTCCAAGTGAAATGCCCTTGAGCTCAAAACTTTCCCATTTTGAACAACCCTTTCTTTATTTGTTGTACAATTCTGTACCTTAACCAATTTGGATCAACATCAGTGGTGCCGGAACCCTGAGGTGGAGGGGGAGTGTCCTTTGGTTTGACAAGAGATAACGTCAGTTACTGTGCAGAGTGAAGGAACCGCAGCTTGTCCTGTGCTGAGCTCAAAACCACATTGCTGCTTCTCTGGAATTCTACACAAGTCCCTCTGCAGAAGGTCAGTAAACTTCAGACATTATTCTTCATTGGTAAAAGTGGATTAAATGAACGGGTTTAAATGATTGAAATGTAGTTTGCAAAACTGATGTACTTCAATTTTTATTTTTAAATGAGTTCTCCTATTGCAATGATGGTGTCTTAACTAAAAAGGGAACAATTTTTATTATTTATGCAACATCCAACTGATTAAAATCTAAAATAGTGATTTTTCTCTTGACTAATCAAATGAACTTTATTCTTTCCCACATTTCAAATTTCCTGTGTGCTATCTGCTGTATGAAAATATTTCAATTAATAACCTTTGCTGTTTCTGTTTTCCAAAACAATGTTTTGATATTTACTAAAATAAATTGTTGGATTAAACATTTTCCTCCACTATATGAAATAATTTTCCTCCACAAACTGAGCCGCTGAGTTCCTCCAGACGTTTGTCTTTTTGCTTCTGGAAGAAGAAGTGGATGTGTTGAATTTTCAGAAGGTCTTTGATAAAGTCATGCATAAAAGATCAACAAGGAATAATAAAAGATGTGGACTTGACAATGTTCAACTGGCAGGCTTGGAACTGAGGTTTATTTTGGGTGGCACATGGTGACAAATAAGCCATCATGGAAACCATTGCTTGAGCCTGTTATTTTCAATATACATTAATGATTTTGACAAGGAAGTAAATTTAATATTTCTAAGTTTGATGACATGAAACTGAGAGTAATTAGGAGAAGCAAAGAGGATGCAATAGACAATAGACAATAGGTGCAGGAGTAGGCCATTCAGCCCTTCGAGCCAGCACCGCCATTCAATGCGATCATGGCTGATCACTCTCAATCAGTACCCCGTTCCTGCCTTCTCCCCATACCCCCTTACTCCGCTATCCTTAAGAGCTCTATCCAGCTCTCTCTTGAAAGCATCCAACGAACTGGCCTCCACTGCCTTCTGAGGCAGAGAATTCCACACCTTCACCACCCTCTGACTGAAAAAGTTCTTCCTCATCTCCGTTCTAAATGGCCTACCCCTTATTCTCAAACTGTGGCCCCTTGTTCTGGACTCCCCCAACATTGGGAACATGTTATCTGCCTCTAATGTGTCCAATCCCCTAATTATCTTATATGTTTCAATAAGATCCCCCCTCATCCTTCTAAATTCCAGTGTATACAAGCCCAATCGCTCCAGCCTTTCAACGTACGACAGTCCCGCCATTCCGGGAATTAACCTAGTGAACCTACGCTGCACGCCCTCCATAGCAAGAACATCCTTCCTCAAATTTGGAGACCAAAACTGCACACAGTACTCCAGGTGCGGTCTCACCAGGGCCTGGTACAACTGTAGAAGGACCTCTTTGCTCCTATACTCAACTCCTCTTGTTACGAAGGCCAACATTCCATTGGCTTTCTTCACTGCCTGCTGAACCTGCATGCTTCCTTTCATTGACTGATGCACTAGGACACCCAGATCTCGTTGAACTCCCCCTCCTCCTAACTTGACACCATTCAGATAATAATCTGCCTTTCTATTCTTACTTCCAAAGTGAATAACCTCACACTTATCTACATTAAACTGCATCTGCCATGTATCCGCCCACTCACACAACCTGTCCAAGTCACCCTGCAGCCTTATTGCATCTTCCTCACAATTCACACTACCCCCCAACTTAGTATCATCTGCAAATTTGCTAATGGTACTTTTAATCCCTTCGTCTAAGTCATTAATGAATATCGTAAATAGCTGGGGTCCCAGCACCGAACCTTGCGGTACCCCACTGGTCACTGCCTGCCATTCCGAAAGGGACCCATTTATCCCCACTCTTTGCTTTCTGTCTGTCAACCAATTTTCTATCCATGTCAGTACCCTACCCCCAATACCATGTGCCCTAATTTTGCCCACTAATCTCCTATGTGGGACCTTGTCGAAGGCTTTCTGAAAGTCGAGGTACACCACATCCACTGACTCTCCCTTGTCAATTTTCCTAGTTACATCCTCAAAAAATTCCAGTAGATTTGTCAAGCATGATTTCCCCTTCGTAAATCCATGCTGACTCGGAATGATCCCGTTACTGCTATCCAAATGCTCAGCAATTTCGTCTTTTATAATTGACTCCAGCATCTTCCCCACCACTGATGTCAGACTAACTGGTCTATAATTACCCGTTTTCTCTCTCCCTCCTTTCTTAAAAAGTGGGATAACATTTGCTATCCTCCAATCCACAGGAACTGATCCTGAATCTATAGAACATTGAAAAATGATCTCCAATGCTTCCACTATTTCTAGAGCCACCTCCTTAAGTACTCTGGGATGCAGACCATCAGGCCCTGGGGATTTATCAGCCTTCAGTCCCATCAGTCTACCCAAAACCATTTCCTGCCTAATGTGGATTTCCTTCAGTTCCTCCATCACCCTAGGTTCTCCGGCCCCTAGAACATTTGGGAGATTGTGTGTATCTTCCTCAGTGTTTCCAGGTGATCTCTGTCAGTTGAGCTAGTGCCTCCAAAAAACACAGATGCAACATAGAGTTATTGAGCTGTACAGCATTGAAATAGGCCCATCGGTCCAATGCATGTCTATCTGAGCCAGTCCCAACTGCCTGCACCTAACCCATGTCCGTCCATACATTTCCTAAACATAATATTGTGGATAAACATGATTCTGTGATAAAAAAAGCAGAAAGACTGAGAACTATATGAATTGTGCTTGATTCAGAAATATTAATAAGATATCTGCATCTTTGTCCACCAGTCACTGAAAGCAGACATGAGATGCAGCACGCAATAAGTAGGCAAGTGACGTTTGCTGGTCTTCTCTTCTGGAGTTTTTGAGCACAGTAACAAGATGTCTTGTTGCCATTTTACAGGATATTCCTGATCCCACCCCTTTTGTGTTCTGTTTTGTCCTCCTTACCCGAGAAAGGGTTTTCTGCCACAGAAGGAATTCAGCCAAAGCTGACCAGACTGATTCCTGGAATGGCAGGGCTAACATGTGAGGAGAGGAGGAACCACTGGGTCAGTAGTCACTGGAGTTTGGAAGAGATAAACGGGACCTCACTAAATCAAACAATTCAGGCAGAGCTAGACAAACTCCATATGTAAGGATTTTTTCAGTGACTGGAGGATGTAGAACAAGGGGTCAGACTTAAGACCTTATGGGCTGAGATGTGGAGAAATGTCTTCATGCTGAATATAGTGAGCCTTTAATAATTCACCCCACGGAAAAAATGGTAGATGACAAGTAACTGAATCAGGTAAGTAGGGGATAATTTTAACACAAATGGCATCAGTGATTATAGGGAGAGAATTGTAATATAGGATTGACAGAGAAGATTGTGTTGAATGACGGAACCTGCGCTGCCCTAGCAGATGCGGCTTACCTGCAGTCCATCTGTCTTTGTGTTTTATGTTGTTTTTTTGTCTTGATTGTAGTGTTTAGATGTGATGTAGTTTTTTGTGGTTGTGTACTATGTGGGGAGGGGGGGGGAACTGTAAAATTGTCTCTCCTGAACGGAAACGCACATTTTTCTGGGCCGTGTCTCCGTTTCCGCTGCGGCCTACCATCGGCCTCCACCTGGGACCACCTGGGCTCTGCTTCGCAGGGCCTGCGGACCGGACTTACCATCTGGACGTCGGAAGCTCGCAGGCCCCGGGGTGGGGGCCGACATCGGGAGCTCCGGCAGCGGCAGCGTCTTCGCCCGCCCCGAATCGCGGGGCTTGGGTCGGCCCGCTGCAGACCTTTCACTGTCCGGCGCGGCCTGGAACGTGGCAACTTCAACAGCCTGACCACGGGAGAAAGCGGCAGGGGAAGAGAAAAGACATTCTGGCCTTCCATCACTGTGAGGAGGTGACTGGAGGAGTCTCACTGTGATGGATGTTTCTTTTTGTTTGTTTGTGTTGGTTGTGATTGTGTGTGGAATGGCTTATTTTTATTGCTCTATTGCTGGACTGTGGGTGACCTTTCATTTCACTGCACATCTTGTGACATCTTGTGAGAAATAAACTTGACCTGAGGCTCAAAGTGCCAAATAATCCCTTCCTGCTCCTCTTTTGCATGTTTCAATAAGGTTTAGTGATGGTTTGATCTTTTCTTTGCCCTTCACACCTCTGCTGCCTACTGACACATTGTGAAATTTAGTTGAGAAAAAAACAGAAAGAAAAACAGCCCAGAGCTCAGAATAGCCAAATCTTTGTGGTTAAATTGTAAGAGAGCTCTTAATGCAGCCTTGACCATTGCTCTGAATTTTGCTTCAGGTCCTGAATGTGATGTGGAGAAAGGCAGAACCCCTCATTGCTCTTGGGATCTCTCAGATCTATATAATCTTCTGAATGAGCTTGAAAAACACAATAATTACACCTTGCGCCCTTCTAACCTCACATTTCTTTAAAATTTTAAAAATAAACTTTAGGCACAATAAAGAATTTTTTACAAAACTAATTTTGAAGAAAAGGGTCCTGACCCATTACATCACATAGCCATGTTCTCCAGGGATGCTGCCTGACATGCTGAGTTACTCCATTATTTTGTGTCTTTCCTTGGTAAACCAGAATTTGCAGTTCCTTGTTTCTATACAATTATAAAACGACATAAAAACATCTTCAGACACTGTATACATTCAATACTGTCACACTCAATAGCATTAGCATTTATCTTTTCATTAAACACCTTTAACACTCATGTGGCCCCCTGTGGTGATATCCCTTCTCTTGTATGAGGGGTGTACCCACCAGACTCATCCCTCAATGTGCAGCAGGAGAAGGTCCCTTGACTGTGGTCCTCCCCCTTAGGGTTTTTATGGTGGCTGCACCAAGCTTCAGTGCGTTCCTCAGCACGTTTTCCTGCAGTCTGGAGTGGGTCAGGTGGCAACATTCCCCGATGGACCTCACTTTGACATATCGTTGCTACATTCCTCAGCATAGTAACAGTGTGTGGGGTAAGTCCCTGTCCTTATAATCCGGCACAGAAACACTGCAATTGAACTTTTATCTTTAGAAATGAAAAAGTCACTTACTCACTCTTACTTTCAATGGCCTTAGCATTGAAAGCAAGCAAACCGTATGCCTTCTTAATTACCCTAACCACTTGTGCTACCACCTTCCGTGAGCTCTGAACTTGGACTCCAAATGCACTGAAGATATGTGTCTCAAACAGACTCAGTCTAAAACTTTGTTATTTCCCACAGGGAATCCACAAAATGAGGCCAACGTTTCTCGGCAGCAGTTTGCCAGCTGGTTTGATGTTTGGTTTCTTTGTTTTCCTGCTTCGACCTGTTTCCACACAGAGTAAGTACTTTCTCATACAATACAATACAATACAATATATCTTTATTGTCATTGTACAGGGATACAACGAGATTGGGAATGTGCCTCCCATACGATGCAATAAATTAATTAGCTAGTCAGTATTAATTTAAACAACCCAATGAAACAAATTGGAACAGTTTTAAAACAGAATAAAGCGTAAGTAGATCTGTGCCGGTTCACTGTGTGATGTGACCATCCGGCTAAGCAGGACTGGTTCATAGCAGCTATGGCCCTGGGGATGAAGCTGTTCCTGAGTCTGGAGGTGTGGGCGTAGTAAGCCTTGTATCGTCTGCCCGATGGTAGAAGTTCGAACGGACTGTTGCAGGGGTGTGAAGAGTCTTTGTGGATGCTGGTGGCATTTCTGAGGCATCGTGTATGGAAGATTCCCTCCAAGGTAGCTGTGTTCCGATGGTCCTCTGAGCTCTATGGACTACCCGCTGAAGAGCTTTCCTCTCTACCTCCGTGCAGCTGAGATACCACACAGGGATGCCATGTCAAGTCAAGTCAATTTTATTTGTATAGCACATTTAAAAACAACCCACGTTGACCAAAGTACTGTACATCTGATTAGGTACTAAGGAAAAAATGAGACATACAGTAGCACACAAACATAACAGCATATAAAAAATCAGTTCACAGCGCCTCCTCAATGGGCCTCAAACGCTAGGGAGTAGAAGTAGGTTTTGAGCTTGGACTTAAAGGAGTCGATGGAGGGGGCAGTTCTGATGGGGAGAGGGATGCTGTTCCACAGTCTAGGAGCTGCAACCGCAAAAGCACGGTCACCCCTGAGCTTAAGCCTAGACCGCGGGATAGCGAGTAGCCCCAAGTCGGCCGACCTGAGGGATCTGGAGTTAGAGAGGTGGGTTAAAAGATTTTTGATGTGGGGGGGGAATGTCCATTTAGGGCTTTATATGTGAAAATGAGTAGCTTGAAGTTGATTCTGTACCGTACAGGGAGCCAGTGGAGAGAGGCCAGAATCGGCGTGATGTGGTCCCTTTTTCGGGTACCCGTCAGGAGTCTCGCTGCGGCGTTTTGGACCAGTTGCAGGCGGGACAGGGAAGATTGGCTGATCCCAGTGTATAGGGAGTTGCAGTAGTCTAGGCGGGAGGAATTGAAAGCGTCAATAATTTTTTCAGTGTCGCCGAATTGGAGGAAAGGTTTAATTTTAGCTATGGTACGAAGTTGGAAGAAGCTGGCTTTTACCACAGCGTTGACTTGCTTGTCAAACTTTAATGCAGAGTCAAATATCACGCCAAGGTTTTTGACATGCGGTTTGACTAGGCAGGATAGGCTTCCAAGACTGCCTGTTATCGATTTGATGGAGTCGGGGGGGCCGAATAGGATGACCTCAGACTTGCTCTCGTTTAATTGGAGGAAGTTCTGTGCCATCCAACATTTTATGTCCTCAAGGCAGTGTAAGAGGCTGTTTAAATTTGACTGGTTGTTGGGTTTCAGGGGGAGGTGAAGCTGAGTGTCATCGGCATCGCAGTGGAAAGAAATGCCGTGCCTTTGAATGATTTGGCCAAGGGGGAGCATGTATAGAGAGAAGAGAATGGGGCCTAGGATGGAGCCTTGTGGAACTCCGCAGGAGAGGCTAGCCGGAGAAGAGGAATAACTGCCTATGATGATGGCGAAACTCCTATCTTTGAGGTAGGAAACGAACCAGCTCAGGGCAGTGCCATCAATGCCAACCGCGTACCGGAGACGGTCAATAAGGATGGTGTGGTCCACTGTATCGAACGCTGCGCTGAGATCAAGAAGGAGCAGGATTGCACAGTCGCCGTTGTCGATGGCGAGAAGCAGGTCGTTGTGTACCTTCAACAAGGCAGACTCTGTGCTGTGGTGGGCTCTGAAAGCTGACTGGAAACTTTCCAGGATGGTGTTTTGGTGTAGGTAGGGCACTAATTGGTTTAGAATTGCCTTTTCAAGGACTTTTGACAGGAATGGCAGTTTGGAAATGGGTCTGTAGTTGCTAGGCAAGGTGGGGTCTAGGTTAGGTTTTTTCAGTAGGGGCTGGACCACCGCGTGCTTGAAACAGGTTGGAACGGTGCCAGTGGCCAGTGAACTGTTGATAATAGAGAGGATGCTGGGACCGGCTATTGCAAAGACATCCTTCAGAAGGGCAGTGGGGGGCAGGGTCAAGGGGGCACGTTGCATGTGGGACCAGCTCCCGGGAAGGATTACGGCGCCTCGGTCCGACGAGTACTTCCGGTTGAGTGGGGGTTTGCTCAGCCGCAGGTATTCCACACATTTGAGCCCCCCCGACACCCGGCGGGGCAGGACAAGGGCCGGCTGCTCTCATGCCTGGGCCACCACCCTCTGTCAGCGGAGGGGGGGCCCGGTCGACAGCAACCAGGTTCCAGACTCTCAGCAAGTCCCGGTAGAAGCCGGGCATCCCCAGCAGGAAAGCACGGCTGACGCCCACCATAGGGATCCGCGTACCTGCATGAAGGCAGCGGCCCCGTTGGAAAAAGTGCGTCGCCAGCACGTGCCATCTGGGAGGACGCTCCTAGTACAGGTATCTCTGCAGAGTCCTGAGGCGGAGAGCCGCCAACTGGGTGCGGATGCACACCAGCGACTGCCCGCCCTCCTCAATCGGGAGACTCAGGACCGCTGCACAGACCCAGTGCTTTCCGTTGCCCCAGAAGAAGTCCACCAACTTCTTCTGGATGATCCCAGCAAAGGTGGCTAATGGGACCAATGTGGTCAATCTGTACCAGAGCAGGGAGGCCACGAGTTGGTTAATGACCAACACCCTGCCCCAGTAGGAAAGCACCCTGAGGAGACCTGACCAGCGCCCAAGCTGGGCGACGACTTTCAACTCCAGCTCCTGCCATTTCGCCAGCCAGGTCTCCGCGACAGGACTCAGGTAGACTCCCAAGTAAAGGAGGCGCATGGTGCTCCATGTGAAAAACCGCATCTCCTCAGGGAGGGAGTCCACCTGCCAGGGACCCACCAAGAGTCCAGAACATTTCCCCCAATTGATCCTTGCAGAGGAGGCGGCCGAGAAGACTCGTTGGCACTCGCGCATCCTCTGCAGATCAGCAGGGTCAGTGACCATGAGGAGCACGTCATCGGCATAGACCGAGAGGACCACCTCCATATCTGGCTCGCGTAGAACCAAGCCCGTCAACCTCCTC
The DNA here is from genome assembly GCF_053455715.1 of Rhinoraja longicauda. Classification (NCBI taxonomy): domain Eukaryota; kingdom Metazoa; phylum Chordata; class Chondrichthyes; order Rajiformes; family Arhynchobatidae; genus Rhinoraja; species Rhinoraja longicauda. The sequence goes on along the minus strand of NC_135966.1, from coordinate 38,884,607 downwards.
CGAAGCAGACTAAGGAATGGCTCCACGCAGATGGCGTACAGTTGGCCTGACATGGGGCAGCCCTGACGTACTCCTCTGTGGAAGGGAATGGGGGCCGTCAAGGATCCGTTGACCTTGATGAGGCACTCCGCAGTGGCGTATAGATGTCGGATCCGGGCCACAAAGTGCGGTCCGAACCCAAACGCCCGCAGAGTCCTCAACAGATACTCGTGATCCACCCTGTCGAAAGCCTTCTCCTGGTCAAGGGAGAGAAAGGCAGTGGGTACACCGGTCTCCTGAGCCAGGTAGACCAGGTCCTGGACCAGATGGATATTGTCCTGGATGGACTGGCCCGGGACTGTGTAAGACTGGTCAGGTTGGATCACTTGGGCCAGCACTGGGCCCAGACGGTTGGCCATTGCCTTGGCAAAGACCTTGTAGTCGGTACAGAGGAGGGAGACCGGGCTCCAGTACTTTAGTAGGCGGAGATCACCCTTCTTGGGCAGAAGGACCACTACAGCCCTCCGCCAAGACAGGGGCATCTCCCCGGTCGCCAGGCTCTCCCTCAGGACCATGGTGTAGTCCTCCCCCAGGGTCCCCCAGAAAGTGCGGAGGAACTCTGCTGTCAGGCCGTCCAGACCAGGGGATTTGCCCCTTCGAATCTGATGGAGGGCCACGGTCAGTTCGTCTAGTGTCAGGGGGGCATCCAGACGCTCGGCACCCTCCGGGCTGAACATGGCTAGACCTTCCCACAGATCACTGCACTCGTCCCCGCCAGAGCTATCCGGTGAAAACAAAGTCCCATAAAAGGAACGAACCGCCGCGTTGATGTCTTCTGGTTCGGTGACGGGGGAGTCATCGTCAGCGAGCAGCTCCACTAACTGCTGACGGACTCCCCGCCACTTCTCCAGCGAGTAGAAGAAGGGTGAACCGCGGTCCAAATCGTGGAGCATTTGGATCCGCGACCTCACGTACGCGCCTCGGGATTGCTGTAACTGCAGCTCCTTCAGCGCGTCCTTCTTCTCCTGGTATTCCCTCCAGAGGGTCGGGTCCCCACCGGTCTGACTTAGACGCGAATCCAAATCGAGCAGCTCACTCCCGAGCTGTCTGACCTTGGAATCGCGTCTCTTGGTCGACCCCCTAGTGTACTCCTGACAGAAACGCCGGATGTGGGCCTTGCCCACGTCCCACCATAGACGCAGGGAGTGAAATCCTCCCCTCTTCCCCTTCCAAGTGGTCCAGAACCTCACAAACGAGTCCCGGAAGTGGCGATCCTCCAGCAGCCGGTTGTTAAAGTGCCAGTACGCGGACCCTCCCCTCGTGCGCAGCGGGGTAAACTCCGCCCACACCAGGTGGTGGTCCGAGCAAGGCATCGGCCGTATGGAGGCCGCCGAGACGCGGGAGACGTACGCCCGAGAAATGTACAGGCGGTCGATACGAGAATCACCCCCTTCTGACCTCCTGGAGAAGGCATTGGAGTCGGGGTGGAGGTTCCTCCAGGTGTCTACCAAGTCAAAGGAGCCCACGAGCTCCTTCAACTTCTTCACCGACTCCTGGCCGCGCTGGATACCGGAACGGTCTCCTTCCTCGAGGGTACAGTTGAAATCTCCCCCGAGGATCACGCAGTCGCCAGGGTCGATGGAGCTCAACAGGGTAGACACCTCCCGGAACAGGCACGTCTGCAACACGGCGGGCTTGGGGGCGTACACGTTGACAAAATGCAACGGCACGCCATCCAGGCGCACGGCCAGGTGAAGCAAGCGGCCTGGCACCAATTCCTGGACCTTTAGGATTTCTGGCCAGAAATTCGGGGCCAACAAAATGGCCACCCCACTGGAAATGGAGCTGAGGTGGCTCATGAAGACCTCACCAGCCCACTCCAGGAGCTAGGTGGACTCGTCTCCTGGGATGGTGTGGGTTTCCTGCAGGAAGCTCACCGCATATTTCCCATCCCTCAGGGTTGAGAGATGATTAAACCTGCGGAGAGGCCCCCTGCTGCCATTTATGTTATAACTGGCTATGGTGATCGCCATGTCAGGAGTACACTAGATCCCCTCACCAGTCCCCTGGTCACTGACAGCAGAGACACCTTTGCCGCTACGGACCCTAGATGGATTGGCAGTGCGTTTCACCTTCCGGATCTTGGCAACAAGGGACGCTCTACTGATCCCCCTACCCTCAGCAGGAACGACGCTGCTCTGGGCCTCGGCGTCCTTTTCCAGGTCGTCCAAGAAAGACCTGACCTGATGCCGGTCGTTCCCCTTCACCCCTGTCCCCCCTTTCCCCTCCCCCTCCTTCTGAGGATGAGGTTCAGGGAGCTGGTGACCCCTTGTAAGTTCGGCCACCGGAGGGAGGCCAGTTTGGGCCGATGTTGGGCTCCTTCGGTGGCCGCGATGAACTCGCGGATCTCCTCCACTGGAATGAGAGGAGTGGCGTCGGGGGCAGCGAGAACATCCATTGACTCATTGTCCGAGGAGTCCCCTTCCACCCGCCCACTGCAGATGGAGTCACCATTCCCATCCTTGGACACACCTTCTGTGCTTGAGACTCCCGCCCCACCCTGCGCAGCGGTTGCCTCTTCCCCACCCTCTGGTCTCACCTCCACCTCAGTCCCCACCATGGGGCCAGTGGCAGAGGGGCCTTCCTCGGGTGTACCTGGGGAGTCAAGACCATTGACAGTGGGGTCTATCCCTCCACCAGTTGGGCCCAGAGTGGACTCTGGTGCCCCAGACTCAGGGAGTCCCTCTGGAGCCAGGTCCTGTGGGAGAGAAGGGCTGGTTTCCCCTTCCCCCTCCCCGCCTACTATCCCTAACTCCACAGGCATGTTCTGCACATCGTCCTGGGTGGGTTGCTCCTGGGCTTCCTCGGGTGCATGAATCGGGATTCCCTCCCCAACAGGAATCTCTCCCTGCTCCATTACACCCGAGTGGTCCCCATCACCACCCTCCCCAGAAACCCCTTCAGAGCATGGAACCGGGGCCTGAACCAGAGGGCAGGAGTCATCCTCCACCACAGTACACCCCGCCCCACTGGAAGATTCCCCTATGTCCCCCTTCTGCTCCTCCCTGGAGAGATTCCTCCTTCTTTTTTTCGAAGGGGAGGAGCTCACAGACTCTGGGGTCACCAGAGCAACCCTAGTCTGCGGCTCCCCCTCCTCCCGCCCAATCCCCTCCGCCCCTGGCTGGGTTATGGGGCTTGTGGACTCCCTAACGGGAGGTGACGGGATGGGTGGCAAAGTCTTATCCCCGGGGGGTTTGTTCCCCAGGTGCTTTATCTTCTTCGCCACATTGGCCCCCCTTCTTTTGACCCTCCCCATCCCCAGGATTCCCTGACTCAACTACAGGGGGAGTGGGAGTGGGGTGGGGGGGGGAGGGGGGTTTGTGGCACCGGAGGCGGAGGCCTCCGCCCGGGATTTGGGGCAATTCCTCCGAATATGCCCCACTTCCTTGCAGGCGTGGCACCTCGGGCGGTCCGATGTCCAGAAGATGGTGAAGTCTCGCCCATCCTGCTGGACACAGAAGCGCCCATCGACCACCTCCTCCCGGTCCAGCAGCATTGTCAACTGGCGCCGGAGGGAGAGAACGTGCTGCAAGTCCTTCCTGCGAAATCCCATGGGTATTGGGGTGATGTCGGTGAGGATCTTCCCCAGGGTATGAAGGTGGGGAAGGAGGGCCTCGTTCTTGATGCAGGGCGGGATGTTGGATAGGACCACCCGCTGCGCGGTGGACCCCAGGGGCTCGACCTGTAAGAAAAGTCCACCCACTGTGACCCCTTTACTTACAGTCGCGTTCACCCCCTCAATGGACTCCAGAAAGAACACGCCCTTCCCAAACATTATACCCACATACACAATACCTGCAGGCTTGGCCGCCACTGCCACAGCAGCCGTGCAGCCCTCCAGGTTCATTTGGGGGGGCATGTAGCACCTGACCCCATGTTCAAAGGGTAGGTTCCTCATGGGGAACCGGGCCCCCAGAGGAGCAGCCGAAGCAGCTGAAGCAGCCGCCTTAGCATAACTCCCCGAAGGCCCCGATCCCCCAGAACGCTGACCCTGCATGATGTCAGGCACTACAGTGAAACAAAAACACTGATACAAAAAGACAAAGACAATCCAAAAGGCACGGGGCCAAGTCCAAACACAAAAACAAGTGTAGAACAGTTCAAGGGAGGGAGGCGAGTGGTGTTGCCTCGAACGTCAATAATGGCGGCTCCCACTAATAAATCTGCTGCGTCACGGCCTCTTGGTCCGGGTATCTTGGCTCTCCTGCGTTCTCTGGTGAGCTGCAGACTTTCTCAAGCAATCCCCGCTGGTCTTCGCTGCTCCTGCAGCAACGAAAGGGATTCACCTGCAGTCTGTTGTTGTTGGAAGCCTATCTCTGATAGAGAGGAGGCTCCTTCAGCTCCAGGTCTCAAGGCCGCAGAAGAAGGTCGAGGGTGTAGAAAACTCCCACACCGCACGAAAACCAGACCGGTCCGGTCAGTAGCGACGAGGCAGTGTGGGGGGGGGGGGGGGGGGGGGGGGTTGTTCTGGACGCAGGTGTATCAGTCCAGACAGGTTTTTCTCCCCCTTTTTGTGCGCCACAGTTTCCTGGCAGGTTGCCAGCCTCAGTAGTGGGAGCTGAGCAGTCAGTTGATAACACCGCTTGCAGCCCCAAAACACACAGAAACCTTTTAAAAAGATTTCTGTAGCGTCGCAGCGATACCCAAAGATGTTTAGAGTACCGCTGTACCTCCTCCGAATTCCAAAAAATGTTTAGAACTCACTTGTTCGAGTGATTGAAACAGAGCTCCACAGCACCACACCTGAGCTTGGTGGGGATGACCGTGTTGAAGGCAGAACTATAGTCAATGAATAGCATCCTCACGTACCTGCCCTGTCTCTCCAGGTGAGTCAGGACAGTGAGAACAGCCAGAGAGATGGCGTCCTCAGTGGATCTATTTGCCCTGTATGCAAATTGATGTGGGTCCAGTGAGGCAGGGATGCTGGATTTGATGTGTGAGAGGACCACCGGTCATAAAAAGTTTGTCTTACTTCATCATTGTCCGTGTAAACCCACACCCTATTGTCAATCTCGCTTCCCTCTCCACGTCTCTGAATGTGCTGCTGCCTCACAAATCCATGCCATCCTTGCTGGAGCTCCATTTCTGAGCCCCTCCCATCAGCTCCTTCTCCTGCACCGACACGGTCCATATCAAAGTCAGAAATGGCCCCCGGTGAGCTTGTTGCAGAGGTAATCTCTCCCTCCTCTTCCTGCCCAGCCTGTCTGCAGCCTTTGACACGGTTGTCCACACCATCCTCCCCCAACACTTCCCCGGCACAGTCCAGGCGGGTGGAACAGCCCTCGACTTATCGATCCAGTCGCAGCCCGAGAATTACCTGCAATGTCTTCACTTCACGCTCCCGCACAGTTCTGCTGAGCACCCTTCGACAATCTACCCTGGACCCCTCCTATTTCTCATCCTCACGCTGCCCTTCGGTGACATCAGCTAAAGTTTCAGCGTTGCTTCCACAAGTTGACTGTGGACACCAGCTCAACCCCCCCCCCCCCCCCCAGCACCTCCCTCAACCCCTCCATCATCTCCACATTCCCAGACTACATGTGGGACATCCAGGACTGGATGAGCAGAATTCCCCTCCAACTGAACACTTTGAATCCCAAAGCCGTTGTCTTCAGTCCCACTACAACCCCTTTCCCCAGCCCGCAATTCCATTCCATTCAAATCCCAGAATATTTGGGGGCTAGACAGGAGATTCAGTGGCAGCAAACCAGACTCCAGGATGGTGCGTTGCCTCCCCGGTGCCAGACTCCAGGATGGTGTGTTGCCTCCCCGGTGCCAGGGCCCAGGATGGTGCGTTGCCTCCCCGGTGCCAGGGCCCAGGATGGTGCGTTGCCTCCCCGGTGCCAGGGCCCAGGATGGTGCGTTGCCTCCCCGGTGCCAGGGCCCAGGATGGTGCGTTGCCTCCCCGGTGCCAGACTCCAGGATGGTGCGTTGCCTCACCGGTGCCAGGGCCCAGGATGGTGCGTTGCCTCCCCGGTGCCAGGGCCCAGGATGGTGCGTTGCCTCCCCGGTGCCAGGGCCCAGGATGGTGCGTTCCCTCCCCGGTGCCAGGGCCCAGGATGGTGCATTCCCTCCCCAGTGCCAGGGCCCAGGATGTCTCCCAGCAGCTGTAGGACATTCTCAAGGATGAAGGTGAGCAGCCAGAAGGTGGTGGGCAATTTGGCACAAATGAGATGAGTAGGAAAAGGGATAAGGTCTGATATTTTCCCTACCACTGACGTGAGTCTCACTACATCGACAACTCTCCAACCCTTCCAGGATCTCACCTGTGAGTGGAGAACACACACGCAGAGCTTTGTTAAGGCTAGCCGGGCTCGCCATCTCTAGATTCTGTCCGGTGCCATGTGTTAATGAGGATAGGAATAGGAAGAAAGAACAGATGAATGTATGGTTCAGGAGTTGGTGAAGGGGGCAGGGATTCAGATCTTTCCGCCATTGGGATCTCTTCTGGGGCAAACGTGACCTCTACAAGAGGGATAGTTTGTGTCTGAAATGGACGGGGACCAATATGTTTGCATGGAGATGCACTAGTGTTACCAGGAAGGTTAAACTGGAGAGGCAGGGGGGTGATGGGAAGATGGAGATGAGGATAAGTAAGTCTCAAAGGAAGGACAGACAGAGGGAGGTGAAGTTATATAGTGAAACTGATGGGCGGAGGTATGTTTATTTCAATGCAAGGAGTATTGTGAGCAAAGTAGATGAACTTAGAGCCGAGATCACTGTTGGGGACTATGACATTGTGGTCATTGTGGAAATATGATTGTCACAGGGACATGACTAGCAGCTCAATGTTCTGTATTTCTATGTTTCAAATGTGATAGAGAAGGAGGGAAAAGAGATGGAGGGGGATTGCTCTACTAATGAGGGAAACTGTCTTGTTGGGACTCAGAGAGGACACACTGGATGGTTTGTCCATTGAGGTGATATGGGTAGAGCCATTTGAAAGTAAGGAAGATGCAAGCAATTCAACGGAATTTTACGAGAGATCCCCCAAGAACAAGCAAGAAATAGAGGAACAGATATGGACACACATTAGTGGACGATTACACAAAGGGACGTCTTAGGGGGTGACTATTGGTATATCCAATAAGATTTCTTGTGACAGCTGTGAATAGTGCAACATGAGAAAGGAATCCAAAATGGACCTTGTGTTGGGAAATGAGACTGGCCAGGTGACTGGTGTTTCAGTGAAAGCGTATTTTGGAGATAGTAATTACAACTCCATAAGTTTTAAGATTGATTTGAATAGGGGTAAGTCTGGACTTTGCCACAAGACATTAATTTGAGTAAGGCAAATGACAATATTATTAGGCAGGAGCTTGGTAAGGTACACTCAGAGCAGTTGTTATTAAGTTACTCTACGTCTGAGATTGAGAGTTGTCTGAAGGATAGTTGATCAAAGCTCAAGACCGGCAAGTTCCACTAAGGAGGAGGGATAAGACTGGCAAAGGGAACCTTGGATGGCCAAAGAGGTTTATAAATTTGGTCAAAAATAGAAAGGAAACACGTGCAAGGTTCAAGAGTATGATAGCAGAGAGGGCCATTGAGGAATATAAAGCAAGGAGGAAAGAAGTCAAGCGGGCGATTAGAAGGGAGAAAAGAGGCCACAAAATGGCTGTGGCGATTTGGAGCAAAGAAAGTTCCAAACCTTCTTATACTGACATTAAAATCAAGACGGTAAACAAGGAGAAAGTAAACAAGAATAAAGGAGGGAAACTGAGACTGGAGTTAAGGGATGTAGGTCAGGTATCAGATAATCCCAGGGAAGAGAGGAGCAAGGGAAAAAGACAAAATAGTGAAATAAAGTAAAATATGTCAGTAAAACAGGTGGGGTAGATTGTTTGGGGATTCATTGCCTGAAAGTCATTAAGTTGTAAGATACCCAAGAGAAATACGAAGTATGGTTTCTTCAGTTTGCATGTGGCCTCACTCTAGCATTGGAGGAGGCCAAGGACAGAAAGATAAGTATGGGAATGGGAGTTTAAATGGTTTATTTGTTTAAAATGGGGATAGAGAATTCAGGGAATTAAAGAACTGTGAGTCACACATCAATGGTAGGAAACAATTGGAAAGGATTCTTTGGGATAGAATTGACTCCCATTTGGAAGTCAACGTGGCATTGTCTGCAATGATTTTAGTAAGGCATGATAGACTAATGCTGAAGATTAATAAGCATGGGATCAGCATTAAATTGTTTGTCAGGATTCAGAACGGGCAGACTAGAAAACATAGGAAAAGACAACATTCAGGCAGGAAGTCTGTGACCAGTGGAGTTATATATAGATCTCTGCTAGGACCACTGTCGTTCATGATTTATACAATGAATTTAAATGTAGATGGGTCGGTTAGTACATTTGCAGATGAGATCAAGATTGCTGGGGTTGCGCAGTGTGAGCAACGCTGTCAAAGTATCAAAGTATGTTGTAAAGTAAAGTATGGGATATAGAGCAGCTACGGAAATGGGTGGACAAATGACAGATGCACTTTGGGAGGTTGAACGTAAGGGGAAGATATACAATGAACGGCAAGACCCTTAACAGCATTGATGTACAGAGGGACCTTGGGATCCAGGTCCAGAACTCTCTGAAAGTGGTAATACAGGTAGATAGAGTGGCAAAGAAGGCAGATGGCATGTCTTTGGGCGGATCATTGTGTATAAGAGTCAGGAAGTCCGGATGTGATGCAGCTTTGTAGGACTTTGGTTAGGCCGGATTTAAGCATTACATGCAGTTCTGGATGGCCCAATAGAGGAAAGATGTAGAGGCTTTGAAGAGAGGGCTGAGAGGGTTTACAAGAATGATATCTATATTACTGGGTATCAGTTACTGGGTATCAGCTGCAGGGAGAGGTTGAATAGACATGGATAGTTTGCTATGGAATATTTGACGTTGAGGTGAGGCTTGATAGAATTATACCAAATTATGGTCAGTGTATACAGTCAGAATCTTTTCCCCAGGTTGGAAATATCAAATGCTAGAGGGCATGGCTTTAAAGTGAGAGGGGCAAAGTGTGAAGGAGATGTGAAGGGCAAGTATTTTACACAGAGTGGTGAGTGGCCGGATCATGCTGCTGGTGGTGATGGAGGTAGATGTGTGAATGGGATTTAAGAGACTTTTGGATGGGTACATGGACATGGAGGGAATGGAGAGATATGACTTATGTGTAGGCAGATAAGAGTTGGTCTTGGCATTATGCTCGACACAGACCTTGTGGGCCGAGGGGCTTGTTTCTGTGCTGAATTGGTCTATGTTGTAAACCACTGCTGAACGAGGAGCAGGCAGGAGGCAGGAGCGTGTTTATTCTGTCCCAGGTCGGTCCCACAAGGGCCGGGGATGCGGTGTGTACAGGATCCGTCTGATCTCCATCCACTTCAGGAAGCCCCGCCACAGGGAAGGCCAGCTGGAGACCCAACACAAACACCCTGTCTCCCACTCACTCTTCTCATGTCACGAAGTATCCCTGGATCAGGCCAGGTTAGTCCACACATCTCTTCACAAACTCTGCCCGTCTCTCTGGAGGTTCTGTGGGAGATCAAAACATTCAGGTGGAGGAAATGTGCTTAAAATGTTAATTCCTTCATTTTTCCTCTTTCCAACAGAAAAGATAAATCAGATTTATTTCATGGATAATGGAGGCGACATTGTGTTAAAAGGACCGAAGAATCCTGGGAGTGACACTGTTGTCTGGGAATTTGAACCACACTCAGGGCTGGTAAAACAGACAGTGGCAACTCTCCGCTCGACTGGCAACGGCACGTGGAGCGAGCAGATGGGCAATGGCGTGAGTCACAAGGAGGAGCATGTGGAATACCGCACTGTTGATCTGGCAATTAAAAAACCCACATTTAAATGGTCGGGATTGTTCACTTTGAATGAAAAACAGCCGAAGAACCAGATCCTGAGACTGTATGAAATATATGGGATCAAAGGTAAGTGGGAGAGACACGGATCAACAATGTGTTTCTCTGTAAATAATGTCATGTGTAATGATGAGAGATGGGGGGACTGGTGAGACTTCTTCCCCTTGTGAATCTCTCAATGAAACAATTGGGGGAAAGATTTTCTGCATTGATTCTGTGGGTCTGGGGTGTGATTGCCCAGTGACACTGCTGCTCAAAGTTACCCAGTGAACCAGGTCCATGCCTCACTTGGTTGAGATCCCAGAGGAAGTCCATCATCTGTGGAACTTGCACTCAGTCAGAGAGTTCCCACCTTGAGGGCGTTCGGGGGAGACACGACAGGGACAAATGTATCAATCCAGTTACATCTGAACGGTGTTTCCATTCACTGGTCAGGGTGTTGCCGGTTGTACCAGCAGTGCCACAGTGAACAGCCGGCGTTTACCTGCACGAATGTGAACAGATTCAGGACTTCCACCCACGCGTTTCACAATGAGGAATTCCAGAACTTGCTGACGGTTCCTGCGGTGAATCTGCCGGCGCTCCCCGTCACTTCTCCACATGGAGACCAGGAGTGGATCAGGAACACGCTGATATTCCCCGACCCTGACACCGGGAAAACTGCTCCCGGATCCGGTATCGGGTGGAAACTGTTTAGGAATCGAAACTAATCGTTTTTGTAGAATTAGAGACCCTTTTATTATTAAAAAATGAAATATTCAATATTAATAAATGTGTTTACTTCTAAAGGTTGGTGCCATTCAGAACCATTCCATTAGCTTGAGTGCTTCATCAGAGGATGAACAAGGCCTTTGCCTCCTTTAGATAATTCTCCACAGGTAGAATCCAAAGGGATTTGAATGAAGTCATTGCTCTAACGTTTGCCAATAGGGAGTGAATGAAAAGTTGGATCCAACTACTTTGTTCTTCATGCTTTCCCCAGCAAAATCTCCATTGCAGAATATTCTAGGCAGCAGGAGTACATGCTGAGAGACACACTGAAGATCGGTGCCAACACTGCAAAGGCATTGTGGAATAGAGCTGCAGTCCATGGTCCTTCTGCCACCAGGTCCTGAGGAGCTAAATCTAATGTACAAACCTTTGAAACACTTGAATTCGTATAATCTCAGGATGCAACATGAGTGTCAAGAGTGTTGTGTACACAATATGTGTGAACACTGCCAAAGTGAGGAACAATAACAGTCAGTCAGTCAGAGAGTGGTGAAGGTGTGGAATTCTCTGCCTCAGAAGGCAGTGGAGGCCAGTTCGTTGGATGCTTTCAAGAGAGAGCTGGATAGACCTCTTAAGGATAGCGGAGTGAGGGGGTATGGGGAGAAGGCAGGAACGGGGTACTGATTGAGAGTGATCAGCCATGATCGCATTGAATGGCGGTGCTGGCTCGAAGGGCTGAATGGCCTACTCCTGCACCTATTGTCTAACACAGTGTGTAGTCTGAACAATATCAAATTCAGATTTAGATTCAGATTAGTTCACTGTCACATACATTTGGGTAAAACACATTAATTGTTTAGATGAAGTGCAGAGTAAATTATAATAACAGGTACAGTAAAAACATGCAACAAAAGCAAAACAGCAGAACGGTGCAGAGATTACAGTGCAGTCTGAAATAATGCAAAATAAAACTAACGTTTAGGAAAATGCCCCAGGGGATGGATGATTGGTTTAACGTATTTTGACTGTTTGTGGCTCTGGGCTTGGACCAGCTGGAGTTTGGCAGAATGTGGGGCGGGTCTAGGTTTTCAGCTGAGGTGGGATTGAGCCCAGTCATTGGACTGGACACACCACGACTCACTCTGAATCCCATTGATCTGTTGTTCACAGTTGAAGCAAGTCCACAGCGCCCTCTGCTGGGCAGTGACGTCACACTCAGCTGCACCATCTCCAGACTCTCAAATACAGTCAGTCTTCACTGGAGACCAAAGGACTCATCCCAGCAGAACAGGAGCAACACTGAGCAGATCCGCCTGAATAACACGGTCTATCTGATGGTCCGACATGTCACAGTGGAGGATGGGAAGTTGTATGTGTGTGAAGTGCAGGAAAACGGAAAAATCGTTCACACAAGTAATGGAGATTTTACTGTAGACGATGGTAAGTGTAAATACCTCCCATTGGATATCAAGTAGACACTTGTATCACGGTGCTTCTTGTAATGTTATGCGTGCGCCCTGTGATGAACTGTGGACAGTGACCAACTGCTCTCGTGTATAAAATGCTGCAATGATCAGGGAGAAGTTTCCAGAAAGTCTCTCTCTGTGGAGCAGCTGCCTGCTTGTCTCTGTGTGACAGACACACCGCACAGGAGGGATGATATCTTTCTGTAACTATTGTTCAGTAAAGTATTTTGTCAGTTTAACTTGCCATCAATGCTCCAGTATCTGAGACTGAGATACTGATACAGGACTCACGTCAAAGTGTCAGATAGAAAGTGTAGTCACCATGACAACCGCCAGCACTTGCTGCTCACACTCACACTGGGGGTCCCGGTGCACACATCAGCACTGAACAACAACCCGTCCGCTCTCCCCTCACTGACCCTTGTCTCCGAGTCCTGCTGCTGTTTGAAGCGATTGCAGCTGCTGCAGACTCGGGCTTCAGATCAGCATTCAGCTGGGAGCAGGACCCGGGGAAGAGGCAAAGGGCAGGGAATCAATGGGTGTGAATGGGAGAGGGATGGTGGGAATAATGGGAATGAAGGGACGGGAAGACCCGGCCCACTTGAACTGTCAACCTGTGCGGGTCAGTCCCAGCGCTGGCGTCCTCTGGGCTGCTTCTGTCCGCAGTCTGAACCTGCACCTCCTGCAGACCGACAGAGATTCACCTCCCGGGCCGCTCTCGGGAGTCTCCGGGAGGTTTCATCCCATCCCGGGAGATTCCAGGACAGTTCATGCTTTACTGCAATTTACTACATTACAGTAAATATTATTTATATAAAGATTTGATGAGTTTTGGAGCAAAATTCATTTGCATTTGAAGCTTGATCAGCTGAACAAACCACCGCAAATATTTATCAGAATGGGGTTGAGAATCTCTCTGTGCCACAGTAACTGTAAAACTGAAAGGAGTTATCCTCTGTCTCTCTGATACAGATTTATATAGACAGAGATACACGGTTTACCGCTCCAGCACAGACCACAGTGAACTTCACCTGGTTTGCTATAATACTCATGGGGATCCCGACACTGCCATGGCCTGGACATCTCGTCGCCTTCAACGATACAACGTAATAGCAACTGCAACAGCCTCTCAGCCCATCAATGTCGAAGGGGCCGACTTCGGGAATCGCCTGGTGACCTCAGCGAAACCCTTCGATGGCAAGGATTTCAGTGTGAGGATTGTCCCCGTTTTGTTTCAAGATGCCGGATGTTACAGGTGTTTTATTGTAAAAGGTGCATCAGTGAAGGATGAGGGCAGATCTCCATTTCTCACCGTTGATCTCATCACAGTGAAAGGTAGGAGACAGAATGCTGCCAGTGTTTTCACTGATGAACTCATTCTTTAAACATGAATTCTTAAACATTCTTTCCACAGTCAGCGCTGAACCGTCTGATGCAGCGAATAAATGACAACAATAGTGGTGTAGCGACCATAGAGATTAGTCCTAGGAGTCGAACCCTCAGATTGGCCAGCAAGGTCACGTGTGAGTGCGACGGTAGGGATTGGTCCAGGGAGTTGAGCCCGCTGATTGGACAGCGACGTCACGTGTGGTTTTGGCGCCCAAAACCAGTCAGTTGGGAGAGTTCTTCGAAGTGAACAGTTAGAATTAATGGTTGTCTGTAATCTCGTTCGTTATACTTTGTAATCGAATGTTGCTGTCGCAATAAACTTCTTCAACAAAGAATGAGCCTCCAGTGGTCACCATTCTGAGCATCTCACTCAGATGCTCCTAAAATGACCCCCATATTCCTCTTTGCCCCTTGAAGTTCTCTTTTTATTTTTGAAACCGTCTTGACGCATGAAAAAGGGTGCAATTCATGGAATAACAGTGGCAGTGGGGTGTTGTGTCCAACACTGGGCAGTGGGGTGTTGTGTCCAACACTGTGGGCAGTGGGGTGTTGTGTCCAACACTGGGCAGTGGGGTGTTGTGTCCAACACTGGGCAGTGGGGTGTTGTGTCCAGCACTGTGGGCAGTGGGGTGTTGTGTCCAACACTGTGGGCAGTGGGGTATTGTGTCCAACACTGGGCAGTGGGGTGTTGTGTCCAACACTGTGGGCAGTGGGGTGTTGTGTCCAACACTGGGCAGTGGGGTGTTGTGTCCAACACTGGGCAGTGGGGTGTTGTGTCCAACACTGTGGGCAGTGGGGTGTTGTGTCCAACACTGGGCAGTGGGGTGTTGTGTCCAGCACTGTGGGCAGTGGGGTGTTGTGTCCAACACTGTGGGCAGTGGGGTGTTGTGTCCAGCACTGTGGGCAGTGGGGTGTTGTGTCCAGCACTGGGCAGTGGGGGGTGTGTCCAGCACTGGGCAGTGGGTTTGTGAGATGCAAATGTGAGTGCTCACAATCACGATGCTCGAGACAATCTAGATAAACAAGTATTTTATTTGCAAGTCTGCAGAGTTGGGTGTCTCCCCTGTCGAGACACACCGAGGTCGGGAAAATCCCTTCTTTTTATTCACTTCATTTTACAATTGTTACACCTTTAATTCCTCCCCTTCGGGCTCCTTCCAATCGGAGCACTGAGGTGCACAATCTACCATCACCGCCCCTGTTGCCTTCCACATCATACAGTAATATTCATTTATTTCATTAGGCAAGCGCAGTACAGAGTAGTTCATGCCCTTCCTCTCCCCTAGTTCTCTGATTATTTTGGCCTTCCTCCCAGTTCTCTGATTATCTTCTAACACTTGTCCTTGGACTGTCACCATTTGTTCTTGCGGTTTATTTTCTCTAGCCGAGCACGGTCTGGTCAGTTATTTCTCAGGGTCCCTTTTTTTTTTAGTCGAGCATGGTCGAGTCAGCTATTTCTCAGGATCCTTAGTCTAAATCAATTATCCCTTTTTACCCCTCTCTCACGCTACTTTGATTTATACTATTTCCTCCTTTTCTAGTGCTAGCAGCAGAGTCTTTGCCTCTCTATATTCCTCATGCTGGTCATGCTGTATTCTAAAGGCCATCATGGCGATGTCGTTCTTTGTCAGAGCTGCCTCTATCAATCGCTGAGACAACCCCCGTATGCAGAGAATGATGCAACATCCGAATAGACACAGCAACCCCATCATAACTATCACTGATGTTAGGGCTGATGTAAAGATGTGCTTCCATTTCCCAAACCAGGAGTCTAGAAACTTGGTCCAGGAGGTGTCTACTCCTGAGTTCTCGGCCAATTCGATAGACAGGGAGGTGAGACTTGCTAGGGCCCTTGACACGGACCCATCAGGAGCAGTGTTGTTGGAGATGAAGGTGCAACATTGTTCCCCAAACATTACGCACACCCCCCCCCTTTCTCAGCCAGTAGCATGTCCAAGGCCATGCGATTTTGCCAGGCCATTAGGCTGGTAGCTGTCAGTTGTTCCGCTAATCCTTCAACCGCATCTCGAGTGTAATTTATAAAGCGTTATTGATTGTAGTATAGGTAGTTGATCCAGTCCACATTTTTATTAATTGTGGACCACCAGAAGAGTATGGACTCAAAGCCAGCAGCTATCTGGTTTCTGGCTTTGAATTCATCGGGTACCCCTCTTGGCACCCCTATTGCATCTATATAGATGTGTGTGTCGAATGATCCTCTCACCTCTCTCCTTTGTCGTCGGCCTCCTTCATTGATTTTGACCGCATGCTCTACTGCTATGGTGAAGGGCATCATTAGTTGTGTAAGGGTACAGGTTCCTGTCCATGACCCTGGTAGCCGGGGCCATAGGGTATCCTCTCCGCACCACCACCAGACATCGGCTCTACTGACTATCTGCTTTATCAGCCAGGAGCTACTGAACAGTGACCCCTGTTCCTCAGCTGTTATGTTATACGTCTGATTGCAGTTTAGCACCTCCCCCATTTCCTGTCCATCTGGGTTATATCTTGTATAGCACTCAAATCCTCCCCGAGGGGAATGGTGAATGGGGGAGGTCGAGGGTCTTTCCTTTGGCCCTTCGTGTTGTTGTTGCTAGCCGGGAATAGGTAATGGTAGCTCTGGCAGGTCTCATTCTTTGGTAGTATGGGATTCGTGAATAGTTGTAGTATACCTGACATAGCCCCAGGTGTCCTACTCCAATTCAGGGGAAATGGTACTGGGACCAGCTGAGGCTTAGCTCCGGCGCAGGCGTAGCAATTGGTTTGTTACATACTTCTGGCCGTGTACATCATCCAGGTAAGCCAGGAGTTGGTTCCCTTTTCCCCTGTTGGTATTCCCTCCCCATACAATTGCATTAATTCTATTTCTCCTGTTACTATCATTATCTTCAAATCCTTAGGCTCATATTCCGTGGTGACATTGCTGACTACCGGTGGTGCTGGGGTTGCCAAGGGATCCCTACTCTGACTGTCATCTATCTGGAACATTTCTCCCTTATCCTCATATTTTACTATATATCCGTCCCGTTCTACCTCTATTTCAAACCTCAGGCATGCGTCCTTCCCTGTTCTATCTGCACATATCCAATACCTACCACTTTCCTTTATTTGAACCCTCTGTATGCTTACATATACACGTCCTGGCAATCCCTTGTTTGGGTTTTGATATACTCTCCACCTATCAGTTTGATAGGTGGACTTTTGCCAATCTTCTCTGGATGAAGTGAATACCTTGCGCCAATTTTTACAGGGGTGGGTGCATACATACATTCTATAACCACACCATGATTTTCCTTTACATACATCAAATGGGATGGTGGTGGC
The DNA here is from genome assembly GCF_053455715.1 of Rhinoraja longicauda. NCBI lineage: Eukaryota > Metazoa > Chordata > Chondrichthyes > Rajiformes > Arhynchobatidae > Rhinoraja > Rhinoraja longicauda. The sequence goes on along the minus strand of NC_135966.1, from coordinate 38,867,819 downwards.
CCTTCTATACTGTGGTATAGTGATTTTTATACATGCTACATTACTCACAAGCTGGGTAACCACCCAGCACCCGATCCACCAGCACGAAGTCTTCATTTTCCGTCCGGGGTTTTGGTGGATACCAAAGTCAATGGCTCCTTTCCTCCACGTACCGTCCACGGGCTGATATTGTCTGGTGGGGCCTCCACGGGACCCTTAAATCGACTTGCGTGTGTCCACCCTTTTTCTTTTGTTCGTACTGCTGTCTCGGTGGTTAATAACACAAGGTAGGGTCCAGTCCACCTAGGTTGCAACTTTTCTTCCTTCCACATTTTTATTAGTACCCAGTCTCCAGCCTTGACTGAGTGAATCGGAAAATCCAGTGGCGGGCTCTGGGCCAGTAATCCTTTAGTTTTTAGTTCTGCAAGAGATTGGGATACTGCCAGTAAATAGTTCCTTAGGAACACGTCGTTCCCTGGTATTGTTGGGACCCCTTCTATCTTTCCTAAGTACGGGAGCCCGAATAACATCTCATATGGTGATACCCCTATGTCTTTCCGAGGTGCCGTTCGGATTCTTAACAAGGCTATCGGAAGGCACTTAGTCCAGGGGAGTCTCGTTTCCTCTATTAACTTGGTGATTTGGGTCTTAAAGGTGCCATTCATTCTTTCCACCTTTCCGGAACTCTGGGGATGCCGCAATTTCCATTCAATCCCTAATGCTTCACATATCATTTTATGTGTTTTGGAGGCAAAATGGGTCCCTCTATCCGAGTCTATTGTTTCCACAATCCCATATCTGGGTATAATTTGCTCCAATAATACCTTGGCTACCGACTGTGAGGTGGCAGTTACTGTAGGGAGTGCTTCTACCCATCTAGTGAAATGGTCCACTACCACTAACAGGTATTTCCATCTCTGTATTTGGGGCAACTCGGTGAAGTCTATCTGTATTCTTTGGAAGGGTCTTATTGCTAATGGTTGTCCTCCTCCTGGGACTGCTCTCATGATTTTTTTGTTGATTCGCTGACATATTACACAACCCCCTATGACTTGTTTGGCCATGGTATACATCCCATGGCAAGCGTAGGTCCTGAGGAGGGTATCACAGAGGGCTTGGGTTCCCCAATGGCTTTGCCCGTGCAGCCTCCCTAATAACTCCCTTATAATTTCTTTGTTCAATAGCTGCTTTCCATCCGGTGTCCACCATTTCCCATTTCCTGCTCTTTTTCACCAAAGATAGGTATCTTTTCCTCGGGTTCCCTTAAAGGTATCAGTGACATCATTTCTACCGTCTGATCTGTGGCTGCTCTCTTTGCCACCTCATCCGCTGCCCTATTTCCTCGGGCTTCCAGGGTGTTACCCTTCTGATGCCCTGACACATGTGCTATGGCTACCCGTTCTGGTTTCTGCAAGGCCTCCAGTGTCCGTCCTATCAATTGCTCATGCGCTAATTCTTTCCCCCGTGCTGTTATCATTCCTCGCTCTTTCCAGATCTTCCCAAAGGTGTGTACTACCCCAAAGGCGTATTTTGAGTCTGTATACACTGTTCCTTCCTTTCCCTCCAATAGTTCCAAAGCTCTCATTAATGCGTATAACTCACAAGATTGGGCTGACCAACTACCAGGCAGCCTGCCGCTTTCAATTTCCTCCATAGTTTCCCCATTCACTATACCGTATCCATTATGTCTTTTTCCATCTATACATCTGAAGGACCCGTCTATAAATCACCGGCTTCCCTCGGCAAGAGGCTGTTCCTCCAGGTCTTCCCTACTCTTGGTCTGTAATTCTATTATATCACTACAGCAGTGTTCTGGCTTCCCTGTCTCGTTATCTCTTTCTTCGGGCGGGTACAGAAACTGAGATGGGTTTCAATTTTTGCCTGTAATCATGGTCAAATCGTCCTTTTCCATCAGGATAGCTTCATATTTTAAAATTCTAAAGTCCGTTAACCAGCTGTTGGATTTCTGAGCCAATATTGTTCTCACCGTATGTGGGGTGGAGACCACCAAAACCCCCCGAAGGTCAATTTCCTGCTCTCCTCTACTAGGACCGCTGTGGCTGCCACTGCCTGTATACAGACAGGCCATCCTCGTGACACTGGGTCCAATATTTTTGATAAAAATGCCACGGGCTGCCGGTTTCCCCCCCTCCTTTGAGTCAATACCCCGAAGGCTATCCCATTTTCCGCATTTACAAACAGATGTTGGGCAAGGCGTTTCTCAGCCCCTCTCGGTCTTGGGTCGCCCAAGGAATATACTGGGTTTGTCCTGCCTTTTTCAAAAGTAATGGCATCATTCTCCCCCTCAGCTCCTGTCTCTCGTTCACCATCTCCTGTTGTGGTTCTATCTGTATACTTTCCCACCTCATTCTTCTCTGGGCGTACCCCTGGCTTTCCTTTCTTTTCTTTCCATATATTTTTCCATCTCCCTTATCTCTATCTCTAAGCGCTTTATGGATGCCTCTATTTCCCTTCTACACTCCCTTGTTCTTTCCCCATCACTTTCTAATTCTGCTTCATTCTCACAATTTTGCCTTCTCTCTGATGCCTGCTGATTACTCGCCTGTGTTTCTGTGTTGCTGTCTCCCTCATACTCCTCATTTGCTGCCTGACGGGTCCCATAAATCTTTCTGTCCTTGAGGTCCCTGAGGTCCTGCAGCCTTTTGATGTCTGCTTCTAGTTCCCGTGCTTCTTGCTTCATCCTTTCCTTTTCTCGCTGCCCCCTTCTCTGTCTATATTCCTTTATGTCTTGTTCATCGTTCCAATTTGTGACTTCTCCCTCTATCTCCACTATTCCCTTTTACCAAAGGGCATTGCTTTGTTCTGTCCTGGCCGGAATAGGGAGGGGGATACCCAGGGTCCCATAGGCCCTGAGTTGATTTTTTCTCCTGAAGCTCCTGACTTTCATGCTGTTTTGGGGGTCTTTCACTCCTATTCTAAACAATTTAAGTACGTCTAGTTCGTTTTCCTTTTTCGTTACTCGGGTTTCTGATTTATCCTTAGGCTTATAGTTCTTAATTAACACTCCCATTTCATCACACATGTTTATATCAAAATATAAATATATCAAAATTTATATCAAAATTTATATCAAAATTTATATCATTCCGTGGGCCATTTCGTAACCAATTTTTTTGTCTTTTTTTTTCCATTTCTCAGTGTTTTTTTTAATATCCTCTTTGGATACGGGGAACTTCCTACTTAGTAGTTCAACTGCAGTTATTTTATTCATTGTATTCGTCTTATGTTATGTTAGTGCACTTGGCCAGTCAGTTTAAATGCAGTCCTTGTTCTCACTCCGTTCCGTCTCTATAGTCACTATGCTACCTATTACGCTATTTCTATCTTCTATAGTTCTACTATATTCCTTTAATATTTATTCCGAGGCATCGGCAAGCCTGTGATTCCAGCGATTCTTTCAGGATTTATTCTTCGCTTTCCCCTTACAAGCATAACAACTTTCCTCCAGATTAGGGGAAGCTTTTGAATTAACAAACAAATTTAATGCCTGCCGTATTCAATCCTCATCGGAGCCCAGTCGTGGCCACCAGACTGAACTCCCTTTGATCGGGTATTTCTGCCACTCAAAATAACAGAGTTGAATCATTTTTGTTTTCTCCAATCCCTGGGTTTTTCCCTGCCCCCAATGGCTCAACATTCGCCCCAACGGTCTATCAGGCGGAATGCGGGGGTTGGGCTTACCGCCCTTCCCCTCCTTTTTGGGCTTTCCGTTTTCACTGCCCATCCTCCCGATCGGAATTCCCCTCCGATCTTTTATCCTCCCGATCGGAATTCCCCTCCGATCTTTTATCCTCCCGATCGGAATTCCCCTCCGATCTTAGCTGTAATCGCCCGAGTAGTACTTAATAGTCAGTTTTCTTACCCGGGTCCTGTGCACAAGAATCACTCGCGATTTCCTGCTCCTCCCACTTGTTTCTCGAGTCTCTGGTCCAGGTATCACTCGCTCAAACCGCTGACGGCAAGCAAGGAGTCTGAGACCGCTGAACTCAGCGGGGTGCACCGTCCCTTCTTCCGTATACTCCCGTCAGCAGGCCGGAGTGGCGATCCCGGACGAGCCCCCAAGCTGTGAGATGCAAATGTGAGTGCTCACAATCACGATGCTCGAGACAATCTAGAGAAACAAGTATTTTATTTGCAAGTCTGCAGAGTTGGGTGTCTCCCCTGTCGAGACACACCGAGGTCGGGAAAATCCCTTCTTTTTATTCACTTCATTTTACAATTGTTACACCTTTAATTCCTCCCCTTCGGGCTCCTTCCAATCGGAGCACTGAGGTGCACAATCTACCATCACCGCCCCTGTTGCCTTCCACATCATACAGTAATATTCATTTATTTCATTAGGCAAGCGCAGTACAGAGTAGTTCATGCCCTTCCTCTCCCCTAGTTCTCTGATTATTTTGGCCTTCCTCCCAGTTCTCTGATTATCTTCTAACACTTGTCCTTGGACTGTCACCATTTGTTCTTGCGGTTTATTTTCTCTAGCCGAGCACTGTCTGGTCAGTTATTTCTCAGGGTCCCTTTTTTTTTTAGTCGAGCATGGTCGAGTCAGCTATTTCTCAGGATCCTTAGTCTAAATCAATTATCCCTTTTTACCCCTCTCTCACAGGGTGTTGTGTCAAGCACTGTGGGTAGTGCGGTGTTGTGTCCAGCACTGTGGGCAGTGGCACCATTGTGGGAATTGCTTATTCAGCAACGTTCTCAAAGTTGGCGTAGAAGATTGTCAGTGATCCTTTGGGATAGTTCTCCAGGCATCGGGGTTTAAGAAAACGTTGGGTAGAAACCCCAGCTGTTGTTTTAATTCCCAGTGAATTTCTTGTTTCCCAGCTGAAGAATCTAATGCAAGGACTGAGGGAAGAAACGTTACCCTGATCTGCTCCGTGTCAAAGGTCACCGAGTCAATGAGACTTGTTTGGTTCAATGGTGATGGCAAAGTCGTGGAAGATAAATCTTTCAAGGAGCTAAGGCAGGAGCAGATATCTTTGCAGTTAAACATTCCAAACGCTGATGCAGACAAAAGGAAATGGACCTGTGGTTTGTTTTATCAAAATACTCTCAAGGTTTTAATTCCGTATGAACTGATTTTTTTGCAGCACAATGGTAAGTGTCTTGTCTTCTGCTCTTTATTATTTCCACAGAAATGTAATGTTATTTCTTTTCTCTAATATATCTCATTTCATGACCTACTGTGTACTCCAATGACTCTCTGTTTCTCAAGACTTTGTCAGAGCTTGCCATTCATGGTGTACATCCCAGCCTCATTTACACCACAGAACACATCACCTCACAATTGTCTGAATTAAGCTCCATCTTTCATTTCTCAGCCCCTTTCACCAACACATTGATATCTCTTTGCAGAATAAGACCATTGTCCACACTATCAACAATTTCACTAATCTTCCTGTCATCTGTGAACTTATTGATCTTGCCTCCCATATCCATTTCTAAGACATTCATGTAGATTACATACAACAGGGTCCCATTACCAATCCTTGTGGTCATCATTAGTCACAGGATTCCAGGTGCAAAAACACCCCTCTATCATCACCTTCTGTCTCTTTGTTGCCATAGATTGAACACGGCTGCTGTCTGTTCTCAAATAAACCTTCCCTCCTCTGCCCTATCTTCATAATGTTTTGGGACACTGAGCTCTCCCTCCACTTTTCTCATCAAAAGGGCCAGTATGACTCTGTGGCGATGACTCTACGCTGATAACTGGGGTACACTGTTTAAGAATAAGGGGTAGGTCATTTAGAACGGAGATGAGGAACCTTTTCAGTCAGAGAGTTGTAAATCTGTGGAATTCTCTGCCTCAGAAGGCAGTGGAGGCCAATTCTCTGAATGCATTCAAGAGAGAACTAGATAGAGCTCTTAAGGATAGCGGAGTCAGGGGGTATGAGGAGAAGGCAGGAACGGGGTACCGATTGAGAATGATCAACCATGATCACATTGAATGGTGGTGCTGGCTCGAAGGGCCGAATGGCCTACTCCTGCACCTATTGTCTATTGTCTATTATGTGCTGGTCACAGAGGAACCTGGGACAATAATAATGGCAACAATTCTGAACCATTCGGTCTCACTCAGATGCTCCTAAAACTATCTCCAAATTTCTCTTGGCCTCTGGAGTTCCAGTTTATTTTTTAAAAGTCAACTTCAAGCATGGGAAAGGCTGAAATTGATGGAATATCTGTGGCTGTGGGATGTTGTGTCCAGTGGCAGCATTGTGGAAATTGGTGCTTTCTGAGCAACATTCTCAAATTTGATGCCAGTGATCCTTTGGGTTAGTTCTACAGGAATGATGGTTTAAGAACACATTGGGTAGAGACCCCAGCTGTTGTTTTAATTCTCAGTGAAATTCTTGTTTCCCAGTTGAACAATCTAATGTAACAACTGAGGGAGGAAACGTTACCCTGACCTGCTCTGAGTCTGAGGTCACTGAGTCAATGAGACTTGTTTGCATGAATGGTGATGGCAAAAAAGTGGGAGAGAAAATTTTCAAGGAGCCAGTGAAGGAAAAAAAATCTTTACAGATGATCATTCCAAAAGCTGATGCTGACAAAGGCCAATGGAACTGTGCTTTGATTCATCAAAATATGTCCAAGGTTTTAATACTGTGCTCTCTGCAGTCCAATGGTAAGTGTCTTATCTGCTGCTCTTTGTAGTCTCCACAGAAACCTGTTATTTCTTTCTCCTAATATGTTACATTTCATGATTTAGTGTGTTTGGAGCCTAAGGAATGGGGTACTGATTGAGAATGATCAGCCATGATCACATTGAATGGTGGTGCTGGCTCGAAGGGCCGAATGGCCTACTCCTCCACCTATTGTCTATTGTTTATTATGTGCTGGTCACAGAGGAACCTGGGATAATAGTAATGGCAACAATTCTGAACCATTCAGTCTCACTCAGATGCTCCTAAAACTATCTCCAAATTTCTCTTGGCCCCTGGAGTTCCAGTTTATTTTTTTAAGTCAACTTCAAGCATGGAAAAGGCTGAAATTGATGGAATATCCGTGGCTGTGGGATGTTATGTCCAGTGGCAGCATTGTGGAAATTGGTGTTTTTTGAGCAACATTCTCAAATTTGATGCCAGTGATCCTTTGGGTTAGTTCTACAGGAATCATGGTTTAAGAACACATTGGGTAGAGACCCCAGCTGTTGTTTTAATTCTCAGTGAAATTCTTGTTTCCCAGTTGAACAATCTAATGTAACAACTGAGGGAGGAAACGTTACCCTGACCTGCTCTGAGTCTGAGGTCACTGAGTCAATGAGACTTGTTTGCATGAATGGTGATGGCAAAAGAGTGGGAGAGAAAGTTTTCAAGGAGCCAGTGAAGGAAAAGAAATCTTTACAGATGATCATTCCAAAAGCTGATGCTGACAAAGACCAATGGAACTGTACTTTGATTCATCAAAATATGTCCAAGGCTTTAATACTGTGCTCTCTGCAGTCCAATGGTAAGTGTCTTATCTGCCGCTCTTTGTAGTCTCCACAGAAACCTGTTATTTATTTCTCCTAATATGTTACATTTCATGATTTAGTGTGGTTGGAACTCAAGGAACGGGGTACTGATTGAGAATGATCAGCCATGATCACATTGAATGGTGGTGCTGGCTCGAAGGGCCAAATGGCCTACTCCTGCTCCTATTGTCTATTTATTGATTAGCATAACTTTTAAATCTCGAGTCCATTGCATGTCTGTGTGGATACTTCCATTGTATATAGTCTAAGACTCAGAAGCACATGATATGATAAGGGTCACTTGTCACTGATAGACAATTTGAAGGTAATGGTGAATGTGTCTGCCTTTGCTGTTAGGCTACTCCTGAGCTAGGAGAACTGTTCCGTGTTTTTCACGGTGTCACTGTCAACGATTAATTTCATAGCCCAGTGATGTACAGTGGGGCAGGGAGATAAAGTTTAGTGCAGATGTAGTTGGAGATGAGGATCATCCTCAAAATGATAACACCAAGGTCACCTCTGCAAAATTCTCCAAATTCACGTGAAGGAGAAGTAAACCAATGCTGCTGTCCTCTCCCACACCAGCATCTCCACTGAGTCCTGATCTACACTCAGTTGGTTCAGTTGGGCAGGTCACGTTGATCACATGCCCAACAGCAGACCCTGAAACAGACACTATATTCAGTGATCAGTCATGGAAAGAGACCACCAGATGGTTGGAGGGAAAGATTCATGGATGTGTTCAAAGATGCCTTAAAATGATTGCAACATTTTCACTGCTTATTGGGAATCTCTAGCCCATAACTGCTGAAAGTTGAGAAAGATCATTCAGGATGGCACTGAGAGCATTAGATCCTTGCATTGAAAGTATACAGAAGCCCTATATAAACAATGGAAAGAGTGCAACTCCTCACGAACTAATCACTCATTCACCCTGTCAAGCTCCTCCTCCCCTCTCTGTGGAAGAAACTATATTTCCTGCATTGGCCTCATCTGGGAAGTCTGAAACTACTAAAACTGGAGTGGAAGAAATAAACATTCCACTGAGGAATGAAGACTTTGCTTGTCCTCTGCCTGTGCCTCAGTGACAGTAGGACCCTGCTCCGTCAGCCGCTGCACCAAGGGAGAGGCCACCCCCATGCCCACTCCCACTGTTGTGTCCCCAACCCTTGGATTGGAAACCTGTGCTAATGGCACTGCAGAAATCCATGTGGGAGGTTGGAGATGGGATCCCTGACACTCCTCGACATCTCTTCCATGCTGTCAGACAGGTAGAAGTCTTCCCATGTACGCGTCGTCATCACTGTTTCCATCAGACTCCTCTGGGGCAGATGTGACTTTGAACCTTGACCTCCAGGGTGCTGGTGCACAAACCTCCCCCATCCTTTGGCCTAACTACAGCCGGCTGCAGTTCCACTAACATTCCCGAGAAATGTTCCTATCATTCTGAACTGAGGTGTCCTGCAAGTACTGGAGCCTTGGGTAAATGGGTGTGTGAACAGATTGGCAACTGTGTGGCATTGATGCACTAGACAAACTTACTATAAGAAATGAAAGATTATGTATGAGACACACAAAGGAATTTTCTGCAGCATTGCAATAGAATAGTGTGTTCCAGCTGCACTGATAGCAATAGGCTGCTCTATTTCTTGAGAAAAAGAAAAAGAAATACATCTGCTTAAATTTGAAATAAAATCAGAGAAAGCTGGAATCCTCCAAATGGTCAGAGATCATCTGTGGAAAGAGGAACACAATTAATGTTTCTGATTGAAAATACTTTGTTAGAATCTGATGAGGATTTTCAGACTGAAAATTTAACTTTGCACTACTTCAGTTTGTTCTACAATCTTTGCACCATTGTGCTATGTTGGGCATTCCTCGTTGCAAACATTGTACCAGGTATATCAGTTGTATTATTTAATCAATGAGCTGCGTGCAAACAAGGAACTTTATTGCACTGAGGTGTAAATGACAATAAACTACTCTGATTAGTTTCTCTTCCCATGGACACTGCCTGATCTGTTGAGGGTTTCTGGCATTTATAGGTTTCGTGCTCCTCGTTAGAAAGGATTGATGATTGAAGCCATGAGACACCCAGTTGTGAACAGTTCTCTTCCAGCCATTATTTCAGTCTCAGCCCAGAGTGTGAGTGGCCTTTGTCCTGAGGCATCGCCCTGGGGAGTATTGTAGAGCAGAGGGATCTAGTAGATAGGTTGGTCAAAGCTTTCAGTACATTGGCCTGCATCCGGAAACCCTGGATGAACAAGGAGGTACAGAACCTGCTGAGGGCACGCAACAATGCCTTTAAATCTGGTGACACTTAAGCATACAGTGTTGCCAGATCACACCTGAGCAAAGGTATTAAAAGGGCCAAAGACACCCATAGGCAACGGGTGGAAGACCACTTCAACACCACGGACACCAGAAGCATGTGGCAGGGTGTCAGCGACATCACTGGCTACAAGAGCAGCCCTGCCTGCCCCCACACTGATATGGCACTGACCAACGAGCTTAACACCTTCTTTGCCCGCTTTGAAACTGGCAAAACCACCTTGAGTGAAAGAACCCCAGCCCAGGCGGTGGGACAGGTCTTGCAACTGAGCACACAGTAGGTACAACGCACTCTGCAAAGGGTCAACCCACGCAAGGCTGCAGGACCGGATGGAGTTCAAGGAAGGGTACTGAAGGACTGTGCTGAACAGCTGGCTGAGGTATTCACCAGGATCTTTAACCTGTCATTATCTCTGGCTACGGTCCCCAAGTGCCTGAAGTCAGCTATCATAGTTCCGGTGCCGAAAAAAGCAAAGATCTCCAACCTGAACGACTACCGCCCGGTTGCCCTAACGCCGATAGTCATGAAGTGCTTTGAGAGGCTGGTCCTCTCACACATCAAATCCAGCATCCCTGACTCACTGGACCCACATTAATTTGCATACAGGGCAAATAGATCCACAGAGGACACCATCTCTCTGGCTCTTCACACTGTCCTGACTCACCTAGAGAGACAGGGCACGTACGTGAGGATGCTATTCATAGACTATAGCTCCGCCTTCAACACGGTCAACCCCACCAAGCTCATCACCAAACTCCACCAGCTAGGCCTCAGCTCGTCATTATGTGACTGGATCCTGGACTTCCTGCTGGAACGACCGCAGGCAGTGAGAATGGGCCCGCACCTGTCCTCCACTATCACCCTGAGTACCGGCACACCACAGGGCTGTGTTCTGAGCCCCATGCTCTACTCCCTCTTCACACACGACTGTGTTCCTGCATTCGACACCAACACCATTCTCAAGTTTGCAGATGACACAACGGTGATCGGGCTGATCACCAACGGGGATGAAACAAACTATAGAGCGGAGGTGCAGAACCTGGCGGACTGGTGCTCGGATAACAACCTGTCCCTAAATACCACCAAGACCAAGGAGCTGATCATCAACTTCCGTAGGTCACATAACGGGGAATATGCCCCGATCTCTATCAACGGGGACAGTGTGGAGAGAGTGTCCAGCTTCAAGTTTCTGGGCACTCACATTTCGGAGGACCTAACATGGTCCAATAACACTGCTGCGCTGGTCAAGAAGGCACAACAAAGACTGTTCTACTTAAGAACACTGAAAAAGTCTGGTCTACCCCAACAGCTGCTGACGACCTTCTACCGCTGCACCATAGAGAGCATCCTAACGCATGGCATCCCTGTGTGGTACCTCAGCTGCACGGAGGCAGAAAGGAAAGCTCTACAGCGGGTAGTCCATAGAGCTCAGAGGGCCATCGGAACACAGCTACCAGACTTGGAGGGCATCTACAACACACGATGCCTCAGAAAAGCCACAAGCATCCACAAAGACTCTTCACACCCCTGCAACAGTCTGTTCGAACTCCTTCCATCGGGCAGACGATACAAGGCCTTCTATGCCCGCACCTCCAGACTCAGGAACAGCTTCATCCCCAGGGCCATAGCTGCTATGAACCGGTCCTGCTGAGCCGTATGGCCACAACGCATAGATCAACTTGCACTTTACCCTGTCCAAAACTGTTACAACTGTTTCGTTTCGTTGGGTTGCTGCTGTCTAAATTACCTAAATTATTGCATCATATGGGTGGCGCATTCCCAATCTCGTTGTACCCCTGGGTACAATGACAATAAAGATATATTGTATTGTATTGTATTGAAAAGTCCGGGAGCAGAGCAAGGACGCCCGTTGGCTGAGCAGTAAAGTAAGTGCTAGTTTAAGTGAGAAGTCAGGTAAATTGGACAATCAGGCAATTTAATTGGTGATATAAGCAATACTTGCAAAAGGGTGCAGCCCTGTTCAGGTGCAGCCCAGTGAGAAAAGTGCCCAGTGAGAAAAGTGCCCAGTGAGAAAAGTGCCCAGTGAGAAAAGTGCCCAGTGAGAAAAGTGCCCAGTGAGAAAAGTGCCCAGTGAGAAAAGTGCCCAGTGAGAAAAGTGCCCAGTGAGAAAAGTGCCCAGTGAGAAAAGTGCCCAGTGAGAAAAGTGCGAGTCTTCGGCGAGGAGGCTGAGTTGAGGAGGATACGATTGTTTTAAGCCAGAGCTGGTTACAGGCACAAGGTGATGGCGGAAAAGTTGGTGCGGTGTGTTTCCTGCAGGATGTGGGAAGACAGGGACGTCGCTGGAGCTTCTGGGAGCTACACCTGCAAGAACTGTGTCCAGGTGCAGCTCCCGAAGGGACGTGTGGTGGAGTTGGAGAGGCAGTTGGATGACCTCAGGGCCATCCGAGAATGCGAGAGTTTCCTCGACAGGACCTATTGTGAGGCTGTCACGCCAAGGGTCCAGGTCGAGCGAAGGTGGGAGACTGTTTCAGGGGGGAGTGGACGTGGACGTGGACTACAGGAGACCCCAGTGGCTGTGCCTATTGCAAATAGGTATACCCTCTTGGGAACTGTCGGGGCAGAAGACGTTTCCAGTCCGAGTGGCGGACCTGTTGGCAAGGATACTCGACAGGGGAGACCGAAGTCTGGAAGAGCCGTAGTGGTCGGTGACTCCATAGTCCGAGGGACGGACAGAAGATTCTGTGGCAGCAGGAGGGACTTGAGGATGGTCTGTTGCCTCCCTGGTGCCAGGGTTCAACACATCACAGACCGGCTTCAGAAAATCCTAGTGAGGGAAGGCGATCAACCTGAAGTCGTTGTGCACGTGGGCACGAATGACGTCGGGCGGAAGAGGAAGGAGGTGCTACAGCGGGAGTTTAGAGAGTTGGGAAAAGCACTGAAAAGTAGGACGTCGAAGGTAGTTATCTCTGGACTGCTACCGGTACCTCGTGCTGGTGAGGCCAGGAACAGAGAGATAGAGGGTATGAATTTATGGCTGAGGGGCTGGTGCAGAGAGCAGGGATTTAGATTTCTGGACCACTGGGATCTCTTCTGGGCTAGGGGTGACTTGTACAAAAGGGACGGGTTGCATCTTAACAGCAGGGGGACAAACATTCTGGCAGGCAGGTTTGCTAGTGTGACACCTGTGGCTTTAAACTAAGTAGTGGGGGGGAGGGGTTAACAAATTGTGAATATGAAGATGAGGTAAAAGGGAATACAGGAGATATTGCAAAAGACTCTCGGAAGAATGGGAACAGAAGTTCTAGAGCGGAAAAGAAATTAAGGGCAGGGCCAATTGTGAACGATGTGAGAGGGGAGGTAAATACAGAAGTTAAAGTGTTGTACTTAAATGCGCGTAGTATAAAAAATAATGTGGATGAGCTTGAGGCTCAGTTAGTCATGGGCAAGTATGATGTTGTAGGGATCACTGAGACATGGCTACAAGAGGACCAGGGCTGGGAACTGAATATTCAGGGGTACACAACGTATAGAAAAGACAGACAGGTGGGCAGAGGGGGTGGGGTTGCTCTGATGGTAAGGAATGATATTCATTCCCTTGCAAGGGGTGACATAGAATCAGGAGATGTTGAATCAGTATGGATAGAAATGAGAAATTGTAAGGGTAAAAAGACCCTAATGGGAGTTATCTATAGGCCCCCAAACAGTAGCCTCGACATAGGGTGCAAGTTGAATCAGGAGATAAAATTGGCGTGTCAAAAATGTAATGCTACGGTGGTTATGGGAGATTTCAACATGCAGGTAGACTGGGAAAATCAGGTTGGAAATGGACCCCAGGAAAGAGAGTTTGTAGAGTGCCTTCGAGATGGATTCTTAGAACAGCTTGTACTGGAGCCTACCAGGGAGAAGGCAATTCTGGATTTAGTGTTGTGTAATGATCCTGATCTGATAAGGGGACTAGAGGTAAAAGAGCCATTAGGAGGCAGTGATCACAACATGATAAGTTTTACTCTGCAAATGGAAAGGCAGAAGGGAAAATCGGAAGTGTCGGTATTACAGTATAGCAAAGGGGATTACAGAGGCATGAGGCAGGAGCTGGCCAAAATTGATTGGAAGGAGGCCCTAGCAGGGAAGACAGTAGAACAGCAATGGCAGGTATTCCTGGGAATAATGCAGAGGTTGCAGGATCAATTTATTCCAAAGAGGTGGAAAGACTCTAAGGGGAGTAAGAGACACCTGTGGCTGACAAGGGAAGTCAGGGACAGCATAAAAATTAAGGAGAGGAAGTATAACATAGCAAAGAAGAGTGGGAAGATAGAGGATTGGGACTCTTTTAAAGAGCAACAAAAGTTAACTAAAAAGGCAATACGGGGAGAAAAGATGAGGTACGAGGGTAAACTAGCCAATAATATAAAGGAGGATAGCAAAAGTTTTTTTAGGTACGTGAAGAGGAAAAAAATAGTCAAGGCAAATGTGGGTCCCTTGAAGACAGAAGCAGGGGAATTTATTATGGGGAACAAAGAAATGGCAGACGAGTTAAACCGTTACTTTGGATCTGTCTTCACTGAGGAAGATACACACAATCTCCCAAATGTTCTAGGGGCCGGAGAACCTAGGGTGATGGAGGAACTGAAGAAAATCCACATTAGGCAGGAAATGGTTTTGGGTAGACTGATGGGACTGAAGGCTGATAAATCCCCAGGGCCTGATGGTCTGCATCCCAGAGTACTTAAGGAGGTGGCTCTAGAAATAGTGGAAGCATTGGAGATCATTTTTCAATGTTCTATAGATTCAGGATCAGTTCCTGTGGATTGGAGGATAGCAAATGTTATCCCACTTTTTAAGAAAGGAGGGAGAGAGAAAACGGGTAATTATAGACCAGTTAGTCTGACATCAGTGGTGGGGAAGATGCTGGAGTCAATTATAAAAGACGAAATTGCTGAGCATTTGGATAGCAGTAACGGGATCATTCCGAGTCAGCATGGATTTACGAAGGGGAAATCATGCTTGACAAATCTACTGGAATTTTTTGAGGATGTAACTAGGAAAATTGACAAGGGAGAGTCAGTGGATGTGGTGTACCTCGACTTTCAGAAAGCCTTCGACAAGGTCCCACATAGGAGATTAGTGGGCAAAATTAGGGCACATGGTATTGGGGGTAGGGTACTGACATGGATAGAAAATTGGTTGACAGACAGAAAGCAAAGAGTGGGGATAAATGGGTCCCTTTCGGAATGGCAGGCAGTGACCAGTGGGGTACCGCAAGGTTCGGTGCTGGGACCCCAGCTATTTACGATATACATTAATGACTTAGACGAAGGGATTAAAAGTACCATTAGCAAATTTGCAGATGATACTAAGTTGGGGGGTAGTGTGAATTGTGAGGAAGATGCAATAAGGCTGCAGGGTGACTTGGACAGGTTGTGTGAGTGGGCGGATACATGGCAGATGCAGTTTAATGTAGATAAGTGTGAGGTTATTCACTTTGGAAGTAAGAATAGAAAGGCAGATTATTATCTGAATGGTGTCAAGTTAGGAGGAGGGGGAGTTCAACGAGATCTGAGTGTCCTAGTGCATCAGTCAATGAAAGGAAGCATGCAGGTTCAGCAGGCAGTGAAGAAAGCCAATGGAATGTTGGCCTTCATAACAAGAGGAGTTGAGTATAGGAGCAAAGAGGTCCTTCTACAGTTGTACCGGGCCCTGGTGAGACCGCACCTGGAGTACTGTGTGCAGTTTTGGTCTCCAAATTTGAGGAAGGATATTCTTGCTATGGAGGGCGTGCAGCGTAGGTTCACTAGGTTAATTCCCGGAATGGCGGGACTGTCGTATGTTGAAAGGCTGGAGCGATTGGGCTTGTATACACTGGAATTTAGAAGGATGAGGGGGGATCTTATTGAAACATATAAGATAATTAGGGGATTGGACACATTAGAGGCAGATAACATGTTCCCAATGTTGGGGGAGTCCAGAACAAGGGGCCACAGTTTGAGAATAAGGGGTAGGCCATTTAGAACGGAGATGAGGAAGAACTTTTTCAGTCAGAGGGTGGTGAAGGTGTGGAATTCTCTGCCTCAGAAGGCAGTGGAGGCCAGTTCGTTGGATGCTTTCAAGAGAGAGCTGGATAGAGCTCTTAAGGATAGCGGAGTGAGGGGGTATGGGGAGAAGGCAGGAACGGGGTACTGATTGAGAGGGATCAGCCATGATCGCATTGAATGGCGGTGCTGGCTCGAAGGGCTGAATGGCCTACTCCTGCACCTATTGTCTATTGTCTATTGTATCAGTCAGTATATTGAGTATAGAAGTTGGGATGTTATGTTACAGTTGTACAAGATGTGAATGAGGCCGTATTTGGAGTATTGTGTTCAGTTTTGGTCACTCTGCTATTGAGAAGGTGTTGTTAAACTGGAAGGAGTGCAGCAAAGATTTATCAGGATGTTGTCTGGACCAGAGGTCCTGAGCTATAGGGAGAAGTAGTCAGGCTTGGACATTATTCCGTGGAGGGCAAGAGAGTGAGGAATGAGATTATAAAGATGTATAAGATCATGAGGGGACACAATCATTCACTTTATAAGGTGATTGGATTTATGTTTATGTAGGAAAATAACTGCAGATGCTGGTTCAAATCGAAGGTATCACAAAATGCTGGAGTAACTCAGCGGGTCAGGCAGCATTTCAGGAGAGAAGGAATGGGTGACGTTTTGGGTCGAGACCCTTCTTCAGACTTATATTTATTCTTCTCTTGGGTGCAATCTTTACATGTGAATCTAAACATTCCCACTGCATACAATTCCAAGTTTGATGATTTCAGTGATAATTTCTTCAATAGGCTTGACACCTGAATAATCTCACATCCGGTACCATAGTTGCACCTTGACTGTAGTAAATAATTCATATTACAGACATTTCCAAACAAAATTCGAACTGTAGATTTCACAAGGACCAATAACAGCCTTCAACTACTACAGAAGTAACAATTATATCTTTCCCTGCATAATCCAAAATAAAGCTATTTCTGATTTTAAGACTCCTGTATTTCCATCAATGTCCAATGCTACAGATCAAAGTGTAAGCTGGCGGCGCGCATGGACGCAGCGGCTCACAGCTCTCCCTTTCGGTGCGTTTTATGTGTGTTATCTGTGTTATGTCTGTTAGTCAATTTTAGTCATGCAAACCAGGCAGATCAGGCAAATCCTACTTACAACCGCAAGGATCTTCTGATCATAGGATTCCAGTGCAATCGGGACCTTATGCGCGAATTTCCACACCCGCGAAATATACCGGAAGAGATAGCCAGGACACCGGGCTCTCCGTGGATAGATGTCGGCGCGAACAGGCGTCGCAGGCGGAGGAGAAACAGGAAGCAAAAGCGAGGACGCCGGTCCGGTATACTTGCCAAGCTAAAGAGACAGCCACACAAACCACCGCTACCCAGCATGTTCCTCACCAACGCCAGATCCATCATCAACAAAATGGACGAACTAAAACTACAGATATCAGCAAACAAACTCGTGGAGGACTGTTGCATTCTCTTAGTAACAGAGACATGGCTTCATCCACTTATCCCAGAAGGAGCCATTGAGCTAGCCGGTCGTACAGCGTTTCGTTGGGACAGAAACATCGACTCCGGTAAGAGCAAGGGGGGGGGGGTTATGCATTTACGTGCACAACAACTGGTGCACTAACATCCAAATCATGGATAGCCATTGTTCTCCTGATCTGGAGTCCCTAACAGTTAAATGCAGGCCTTTTTACCTTCCTCGTGAATTTACAGGGGTTATAGTAACAGCAGTCTACATCCCACCGAATGCTAACGCTAGCACAGCTTTAGGCTACCTACTCGGTGCAATAAACTCACAACAGAGCACATATCCAGAAGCAGCCCACATCATAGCCGGGGACTTCAATCATGCAGACCTAAAGTCAGTTCTCCCGAAACTTGAACAACACATAAGATGTGCTACCAGGGGGAAAAACACACTAGACAAGGTTTATTCAAATATTAAGAAGGGTTTCAGGTCAGCACCACTACCACACCTGGGGCAGTCAGATCACCTGTCCATATTCTTAACTCCAGCATACACCCCACTCAGGAGGAAAGCTCCAGTCACCATAAAGACTGTTAAGACATGGCCTGAAGGAGCTTCCTCGCAGCTGCAGGATTGCTTCGAAAGGACCAACTGGGATATTTTTGAGGATCAGGACTTGGAGGAGTACACATCAACTGTACTTTGCTACATCCAAAACTGTGTTGACAATGTCACCGTCGACAAACGCATCCGGTTGTATCCCAATCAGAAGCCCTGGATGACAAAGGATGTCAGGTCTCTCCTCAAGGACCGTAACACCGCCTTCAGGTCTAGTGATAGAGCTCTATACAGTGCTGCTAGAACCAACCTGAAGAGAGGCATCAAGGATGCCAAAGCGTCCTACAAGAGGTAGATTGAGGACCACTTTACCAACAATGATCCACGGCGGGTATGGCAAGGCATCCAGCACATCACCAACTACAAGACCAGCAACCGCACGACTGCCGACGGCGACGCCTCGCTGGCAGAGGAACTTAACTGTTTCTTTGCTCGTTTCGAGGTGAAAGCTACAGTGGCAGACATAACACCCTCTCCAGCACCTGACAGCAACACCTTCACTGTGCAGGAGTATGATGTTAAGCGCGTGCTCAGAGCAGTGAATCCCAGGAAAGCTGCAGGCCCCGATGGTGTGACGGGCAGAGTGCTGAGGGAATGTGCAGACCAATTATCTGAGGTCTTCACAAAAATCTTCAACCTGTCCCTTTTAAAATCCACCATCCCTCCCTGCCTGAAGTCCGCCACAATCATCCCACTGCCGAAAAAGTCTGTCATCAGCGGCCTTAACGACTACCGTCCGGTAGCACTCACACCGGTCATCACAAAGTGCTTCGAGAGACTGGTCCTGCAGCACATCAAAGCCAGCCTCCCACCCACCTTCGACCCATACCAGTTTGCCTACAGAGCAAATAGGTCTACAGGGGATGCCATCGACACTGCTCTTCACACTGCACTGACCCACCTTGAACACCAGGGGAGCTATGTGAGGATGCTCTTCCTCGACTTCAGCTCTGCCTTTAACACGGTCATCCCGAGCAGACTGGTCACCAAACTTTCTGACCTTGGATTTTCCCAAACCATCTGCCAATGGATCAAGGACATCCTGACCAACCGCCCCCAGACCGTCAAAATAGGCCCTCACCTCTCCTCCACCATTACACTGAGCACCGGCTCACCACAGGGCTGTGTGTTGAGCCCCATCCTTTACTCCCTCTACACTCACGACTGCGCCCCCACCCATCCCACCAACACCATCATCAAGTTCGCGGATGACACGACTGTGGTTGGACTCATCTCAGGAGGAGATGAGACAGCCTATAGGGATGAAATCCAAAGGCTGGCAGCATGGTGTTCAGTGAACAATCTTGTCCTGAACTCCTCCAAAACAAAGGAACTTATAATTGACTTCAGAAAAACCAGTGTAGAATACGACCCACTCTACATCAATGGGGTCTGTGTGGAAAGGGTACCCGCTTTCAGGTTCCTGGGTACGCACATCGCAGAGGATCTTACCTGGTCTACCAACACCATCACCACAGTAAAGAAGGCACAGCAGAGACTCCACTTCCTGAGGATCCTCAGGAAAACCAACCTGCAGGAGAAGCTCATGATGTCCTTCTATCGCTGCTCCATCGAGAGTGTGCTGGCATACTGTATAACCACATGGTATGCCAGCTGCTCAGAAAAGGACAGGAAGGCCCTTCAGAGGGTCATCACGACGGCCCAGAAGATCATCGGCTGCTCACTGCCCTCCCTGGAGCACCTGTTCAGCCTACGCTGCCTCAGTAGAGCAGGCAAAATAATAAAAGATCCATCCCACCCCGGCCACCGTCTGTTTGTTCATCTGCCCTCTGGTCGACGTTTCAGGTCGATCAAATCCCGAACAAACAGACTTAAGAACAGTTTTTACCCCAGGGCCATACGAGAACTGAACACTACCTTCTGCACTAGGCAACACCGTTAAAAAATCTTGTACTTAATATAATTGTATTTATGTATTTATTTGTTTTTGCATTTATTGCATATATGTTTGTACGCACCATCAGGATTGGCTATTTTTTAATTTCGTTGTACTCGTTGCAATGACAATAAATGAATATTATTATTATTATTATTATTCACTGGAGCCTGTAAACTGATGGCATAATGTTATATCAGTGAATAAAACAAAATAAAATACAAAGCATTTTGTGTACACATGTTACAGAAACAGACCTTTCAAACCCATGCATGAGGGTAAAATTGAAGGAAAATTACACCTTTGTAAAATGGACATTTCTTTATATAAACCCAAGTGTGTGTGTGCGTGTGTGCGTGCGTGTGTGGGGGGGGGGGGGGGGGGGGGGAGTGGCATGGGCATGTCTCTCACATTGAAACATGGAAAATAGGTGCAGGTATAGACCATTCGGCCCTTCAACGCCATTCCATATGATCATGCCTGATCATCCAAAATCAGTACCCTGTTCTGGCTTTTTCCCCTTTATCCCTTGATTCTCTTGTCCCAAAGAGCTAAATCTAACCCTCTCTTGAAACCCCACAACTCACT
This sequence comes from Rhinoraja longicauda, assembly GCF_053455715.1. Classification (NCBI taxonomy): domain Eukaryota; kingdom Metazoa; phylum Chordata; class Chondrichthyes; order Rajiformes; family Arhynchobatidae; genus Rhinoraja; species Rhinoraja longicauda. The sequence goes on along the minus strand of NC_135966.1, from coordinate 38,847,441 downwards.
AGGTAATGGATAGGACAGATCTGGAGAGATATGGACCAAACACGGGCAGGTGGGACTAGTGTAGCTGACACATGTTGGCCACAATGGGCAAGTTGGTCCATGCTGTATCACTCTATTGGCTCTAATAGCTCCTCAGGCAATAGGGCCAAGAGTGAGAATTCAGAACCTGGAGAGTCTCAGCTGTGAGTCTGTATCCACTCCCGCTTGTGTAGACACCGCACTGAACACCTGGTTCACATCAGTTTAGATAACGGATCAACCAATTTTGTGTATATTCAGACACATCTCATTCACCCAAAAATTATTCACAATGTTCCAAAAGTAATGAAACAGAAATTATGAAAGGGAAGTACTCGGGTGTAATAGACAAAAAATAAAAGGTACCCTGGATTAGCACAAATATTTCTCACTCTTGACACAATATTTCTCACTGTGTCCCAGTGTCTAATTCAGAATGTTTTGATGTCACATCAAAGACAGGAGTATTTAATTATGAAACAAGATGGAGAATGAAACTAAAAATATCAACTTTGTCCTTCACAGTGAGAGCACTTCCAGACATTTGGATCATCACGGTTCTGGGCTACTTGTCGATTAAACTGGCCGTTGCTCTTGGACTAATTTGTTATTCATGGAAGACGCACAGGGTGAGAATTTCATGAGCTTTTCAATATATGAAAAACCAATGGCGCGGTGTCTCTGACATTGAGAAAATAGATGTTCACAGAACATATTAGAGTGGCAACAATCTGTATTTTAGTGTTTGGCAGAGAACAGTGCAACACAGAAATAGACCCTTTGGCCCATAATGTCTATGCTGAACATGATGTTAAATTAAACTAATCCCTTTTGCCTGCTCATGATCCAAATCTCTCCATTCCCTGCATATGAACGTGCCTATCTGGAAGCCTGTTAAAAGCCACAATCATAAATGTTTCTACCACAATCAATCTATAAACTTCATGAATTAAACATTTTCTGTCATTTCTCCACTCACATCTGCAACTAATCTATCATGCCAATCAGGATGCCCCATCTATGCTAGTCACATTTGCCCACATTTGGCCAATACCCCTTTAACCTTTTCTTATCATTTACTTGTCCAAATGTTTTTTAAATGCTGTTACAGAACCCTTCTCAGCTATCTCCTCTGGCAGTTCATTCCAGAAACTTCTCACCATCTGATTGAAACAAATTGCCTCTGAGGTTCCTATGAAATCTTTCTCCTCTCACTTTAAACCCATGTCCTCTGATTCTTGATACCCAACCCTCGGTAAATGACTCTGGGCATTCACGTATCTATTCCTCTTTACAATCTAACCTTGTAATTTTGTAAGATATCAAATTTGAAAGAAGACTTTATCAATACAAAATTGAAAACAAAATTACATATTCATGATGATATTGGTGTGTTTTTGTTTACATGAAATGGCCATGAAAATGTTTCCAACTTGATCTGCAACCTCTTACCTATCACTTTCAGTCTATTGTTTATCATTGAAGGGTAAACTCTTTATTTAAAAGCATATTTGTTGCTCTTGTTTGATACAGTGCAGCAGAAATCCATGGGAAGTTACAGGACACGTCACAAACGATTCAAAAGAAGCTGTTGCATTGCAGACCCTGAATTCTGCCCCTGATGTGAGAGGTCAGAATGAATGACCCAGCGCAGGAGGCCATTCAGCCCATCAGGCTCATGCCCAAGGAAATTTGTGTTTCTGGAGAAAAAGAATTGAGCCAAACGGAGCCTTTGGAAATAGATTTGTGGATTTATGTGCATTGCTTTGTGCTTGTTTGGTATGTTGCCGGAGTCGGTTCTATCCCACAGTGAACATGTCAACAGTCGCTGTCCTGGTGTTGGTTATTTCCCTTCGCAAAGACAATCTCCTCAAGTGAAAATGATTCACTTGCCATCTTTGCCAAAAAAATGCGTAAATACACTGATTTAACTGCAGAGAATGTAAAGGAAGAGTTGGAAATGCAGAATGTAGCATTTTTGGGAATGGAATTCTTTACTTTCAACCTAATTTGTAGCTTTCCTCCTTTGTACCTGCTCAGACTTAACGTAATTGTAGCATCAAGCTTTTAAATGCAATGCATTTTCTGCCTGATTATTTACAAATGAGAGTCAGTTTTCTTCACACTGATTCGACATCTGTATTCAGCTTCCACAGATGTTGTGGAAAAATAAAGAAGATAAATTATGCAACAAAAAACAAAGACCATTGCTGGGAAATGTGCTGTCCCTTCAGCTTGAATCTCAGAAGGAGAACAACTAACAATAATGATTTTACTGAAAAATGAAATTTCAGTTCTCACTCAGGTGTAGGAGTGAGGGAGAACTGAACTGTCGGAGGTTGTATCTATAGGATTATATAATCACCCGTACGTTGCCCGCAATCTCTGGGCAGCATGGTGGTGTAGCGGTAGAGTTGCTGCCTTACAGCGCCAGAGACCCAGGTTAGATCCTGACTAAGGGGGCTGTCTGTACCTAATTTGTACATTCTCCCCATGACCATGTGGTTTTCTCCAAGATCTTTGGTTTCCTCCCACACTCCAAAAAATGTACAGATTTGTAGGATAATTGTCTTGGTATAAATGTAAATTGTCCCTGGTGTGTGTATGTTAGTGTGTGGGGATCGCTGGTCATTGTGGACTCGATGCGCCAAAGGGCCTGTTTCCATCCTTTATCTCCAAAATAAACTCACCCGCATTTCGTGAATCATCAGTTATCTGCAAAAGAATCAATAGGGAAATTGTTGCCATTATCCTGACCGTTATTTATCCATAAATCAGCAGTTATTAATGTGAATATTAGCACATTGTGAGATCGTTCTCTGTGGAGATTGGTTGCTGAATTTCCTCTATTCCCACTGGGGCTACTACTTCCAGTGCCATCGTTTTGTCAGTGGACTTTCCACCGAGATGGTTGTGAGTACATGGTGTTTAGCTTTAGCTGAGAGGTGTAGAGAGGGAGGGTATCATAGTGCCAGACATTACTTTACAGTTATTGTAAACTTTCCATATCAACTAAGGCACAGGTGTCAAACACAAGGCCCGCGGGCCGAATGCGACCCGCCACGTCATTTTATGTGGCCCGCGAGAGCTTAATTGTCATTGGTCGTATATCTTTTAAGTTACAGACATTTTAAACTTTCAAACTTTCATTTCTCAACACATTTTTCCAAGTTGCTGCGCGTCTGACAGCACGGCCTCTCCTCACTCGCACACAAGATGGACGCCCCCGCCCGCAATCACCGCCTCCCCTCTCCTCACTCTCCCACACCCGGGGGACACTGTCTCCCGAGCAGGAGGGAGATGGTCGGACTAATGGTCCTCATCCTTCCCTTCCGTCCCTTCAACCCACGCACAGCGTCCTCGAGTTCCCCCTTCCACCGATGGCGGCGTCGACGAGGGCCGCTGCCACCGACGGCTCGTCGCGACTTCAGACTGTGCGCCTCCCGCAGCGCCTCTTTCCCCTCTCCCCTCTCTCCTCTCTCCCCTCTCCCCTCCCTCTCCTCTCTCCCCTCTCTCTCCTCTCTCCTCTCTCCCCTCTCTCTCCTCTCTCCCCTCCCTCTCCTCCCTCCCCTCTCTCCTCTCTCCCCTCCCTCCCCTCTCTCTCCCCTCCCTCCCCTCTCCCCTCTCCCCTCTCTCCTCTCTCCCCTCTCTCCCCTCTCCCCTCTCTCCTCTCTCCCCTCTCTCCTCTCTCCCCTCTCTCCTCCCTCCCCTCCCTCCTCTCCCCTCTCTCTCTCTCTCCCCTCTCTCCTCTCTCCCCTCCCTCCCCTCTCTCTCCTCTCCCCTCTCTCCCCTCCCTCCCCTCTCTCTCCTCTCCCCTCTCTCCCCTCCCTCCCCTCTCTCCCCTCTCCCCTCTCCCCTCCCTCTCCTCTCTCCTCTCTCCCCTCTCCCCTCCCTCTCCTCTCTCCCCTCTCTCCCCTCTCTCCCCTCTCTCCTCTCTCCTCTCTCCCCTCTCTCTCCTCTCCCCTCCCTCCCCTCTCTCTCCTCTCCCCTCTCTCCCCTCCCTCCCCTCTCTCCCCTCTCCCCTCCCTCTCCTCTCTCCTCTCTCCTCTCTCCTCCTCCTCTCTCCCCTCCCTCTCCCCTCTCTCCCCTCCCTCTCCCCTCTCTCCCCTCCCTCTCCCCTCTCTCTCCCCTCTCTCCCCTCCCTCCTTTCCCTTCCCTCTCCCCTCCCTCTCCTCTCTCCTCTCCCCTCTCTCCCCTCCCTCTCCCCTCTCTCCCCTCTCTCCCCTCTCTCCCCTCTCTCCTCTCTCCTCTCTCCCCTCTCTCTCCTCTCCCCTCCCTCCCCTCTCTCTCCTCTCCCCTCTCTCCCCTCCCTCTCCTCTCTCCTCTCCCCTCTCTCTCCTCTCCCCTCCCTCCCCTCTCTCTCCTCTCCCCTCTCTCCCCTCCCTCTCCCCTCTCTCTCCCCTCTCTCCCCTCCCTCCTTTCCCTTCCCTCTCCCCTCCCTCTCCTCTCTCCTCTCCCCTCTCTCCCCTCCCTCTCCCCTCTCTCCCCTCTCTCCCCTCTCTCCTCTCTCCTCTCTCCCCTCTCTCTCCTCTCCCCTCCCTCCCCTCTCTCTCCTCTCCCCTCTCTCCCCTCCCTCTCCTCTCTCCTCTCCCCTCTCTCCCCTCTCTCCCCTCTCTCCCCTCTCTCCTCTCTCCTCTCTCCCCTCTCTCTCCTCTCCCCTCCCTCCCCTCTCTCTCCTCTCCCCTCTCTCCCCTCTCTCCTCTCTCCCCTCTCCCCTCCCTCTCCTCTCTCCTCTCCCCTCTCCCCTCCCTCTCCCCTCTCTCCTCCTCCCCTCTCCCCTCTCTCCCCTTCCTCTCCTCTCTCTCCCCTCCCTCTCCCCTCCCTCTCCCCTCCCTCTCCCCTCCCTCTCCCCTCCCTCCCCTCTCCTCTCTCCCCTCTCTCCTCTCTCCCCTCTCTCCTCTCTCCCCTCTCTCTCTCTCTCCCCTCCCTCCCCTCTCCCCTCTCTCCCCTCTCTCCTCTCTCCCCTCCCTCCCCTCTCTCCTCTCCCCTCTCTCCCCTTTCTCTCTCTCTCCCCTCCCTCCCCTCTCCCCTCTCTCCTCTCTCTCCTCTCTCCCCTCCCTCTCCTCTCCCCTCTCTCCCCTCTCTCCCCTCCCTCTCCTCTCTCCCCTCTCCCCTCTCTCTCCTCTCCTCTCTCTCCCCTCTCTCCCCTCCCTCCCCTCCCTCCCCTCTCTCCCCTCTCTCCCCTCTCTCCCCTCTCTCCCCTCTCCCCTCTCTCCCCTCTCTCCCCTCTCCCCTCCCTCTCCCCTCTCCACTCTCCCCTCTCCCCTCTCCCCTCTCTCCTCTCTCCCCTCTCTCCCCTCTCCCCTCTCCCCTCTCTCCTCTCTCCCCTCCCTCCCCTCTCTCCCCTCTCCCCTCTCCCCTCTCTCCCCTCTCCCCTCTCTCCCCTCCCTCCCCTCCCTCCCCTCTCTCCCCTCTCCCCTCTCTCCCCTCTCTCCCCTCTCCCCTCTCTCCCCTCTCTCCCCTCTCTCCCCTCCCTCTCCCCTCTCCACTCTCCCCTCTCCCCTCTCCCCTCTCTCCTCTCTCCCCTCTCTCCCCTCTCCCCTCTCCCCTCTCTCCCCTCTCTCCCCTCTCTCCTCTCTCCCCTCCCTCCCCTCTCTCCCCTCTCTCCTCTCTCCCCTCTCTCCCCTCTCTCCCCTCTCCCCTCTCCCCTCTCTCCCCTCTCCCCTCTCTCCCCTCTCCCCTCTCCCCTCTCTCATCTCTCCTCTCTCTCCCCTCTCTCCCCTCTCTCTCTCTCTCCCCTCTCCCCTCTCTCCCCTCTCTCCTCTCTCCCCTCTCCCCTCTCTCCCCTCCTCTCCGCTCCCAGACCGGCCCCGCCCGCCTCGAGTAGTCCCACCTACGCTGCCCGACTCTAGTAGGCCTGGACTTACCATCTCGGAGGCTTCGGCCGTGGGCCCTGCAGACCGCAACATCTGGAGTTCGCAGGTCCCTTGCTGGTGACCGTCTTTCGGGAGCTCCAGCCGTAGCAGCTTCGACCGCCCCGGAGCGCGAGGTTTGATTGACCCGCTCGCAGGCCCCTCATCGTCCTGCGTGGCCTAGCCACGGCACTTTCCATCGCCTGGTGGGGGCTCAGGAACTTCTTCGGCCTGCTTGGCTCGGCCCTGTGACTTTCCATCGCCCGGTGGGGGCTTCAAAAGTCGGGAGCCTCGATCGCCTCGTGGCACCACGGGAGAAGAATGAGGAGGAGATAAGACTTTTCTTTGCCTTCCATCACAGTGAGGGTGTGCCTGGAGCAATCACTGTGATGGCTGTTTGTGTTAAAAATTGTAATTGTGTGTCTTGTGTTCTTTATTGTCTACTGCCGGACCCTGACGTGAGAGGACGCTGGCGCTATTTGTTCGCCGCTTCTCCGTCAGGACAGTTCGTTTGTTTGTTTTTATGTCTTGACTGTTTTTGTAAAGCGTCTTTGAGCATTTGGAAAAGCGCTATAAAAAATAAATGTTTATTATTATTATATTATTATTCACAACTCTCTGACTGAAAAAGGTTTTCCTCATCTCAGTTCTAAATGGCCTACCCCTTATTCTTAAACTGTGGCCCCTTGTTCTGGACTCCCCCAACATTGGGAACATGTTTCCTGCCTCTAACGTGTCCAACTCCTTAATAATCTTATACGTTTCGATATGATCTCCTCTCATCCTTCTAAATTCCAGTGTATACAAGCCTAGTCGCTCCAGTCTTTCAACATATGACAGTCCCGCCATTCCGGGAATTAGCCTAGTAAACCTACGCTGCACGCCCTCAATAGCAAGAATATCCTTCCTCAAATTTGGAGACCAAAACTGCAGTCTCACCAGGTGCAGTCTCACTAGGGCCCCGTACAACTGCAGAAGGACCTCTTTGCTCCTATACTCCACTCCTCTTGTTATGAAGGCCAACATTCCATTGGCTTTCTTCACTGCCTGCTGTACCTGCATGCTTCCTTTCAGTGACTGATGCACTAGGACACCCAGATCTTGTTGTACGTCCCCTGTTCCTAACGACACCATTCAGATAATACTCTGCCTTCCTATTCTTACCACCAAAGTAGATAACCTCACACTTATCCACAATAAACTGCATCTGCCATGCATCCGCCCACTCACACAACCTGTCCAAGTCACCCTGCAACCTCATAGCATCTTCCTCACAGTTCACACTACCACCCAGCTTTGCATCATCTGCAAATTTGCTAATGGTACTTTTAATCCCTTCATCCAAGTCATTAATGTATATTGTAAATAGCTGCGGTCCCAGCACCGAGCCTTGCAGTACCCCACTAGTTACTACCTGCCATTCTGAAAGGGACCACTCTTTGCTTTCTGTCTGTCAACCAATTTACTATCCATGTCAGTACCCTACCTCCAATACCATGTGCTCTAATTTTGCCCACTAATCTCCTATGTGAAACCTTGTCAAAGGTTTCTGAAAGTCAAGGTACACGACATCCACCGGCTCTCCCCTGTCAATTTTCCTGGTTACATCCTCAAAGAATTCCAGAAGATTAGTCAAGCATGATTTCCCCTTCGTAAATCCATGCTGACTCGGAACAATCCTGTTACTACTAACCAAATGCTCCGCAATTTCGTCTTTTATAATTGACTCCAGCATCTTCCCCACCACTGATGTCAGACTAACTGGTATATAATTTCCCGTTTTCTCTCTCCCTCCTTTCTTAAAAGGTGGGACAACATTAGCTACCCTCCAATCCACAGGAACTGATCCTGAATCTATAGAACATTGGAAAATGATCACCAATGCATCCACAATTTCTAGCGCCACCTTCTTAAGTACTCTGGGATGCAGACGATCAGGCCCTGGGGATTTATCAGCCCTCAGTCCCATCAGTCTACCCAACACCATTTCCTGCCTAATGTGGATTTCCTTCAGTTCCTCCGTCACCCTAGGATCTCTGCCCACTAGAACATCTGGGAGATTGCTTGTATCTTCCTTAGTGAAGACAGATCCAAAGTACCGGTTCAACTCGTCTGCCATTTCCTTGTTTCCCATAATAAATTCCCCCGCTTCTGTCTTCAAGGGACCCACATTTGCTTTGACTATTTTTTTCCTCTTTACATACCTAAAAAAGCTTTTACTATCCTCCTTTATATTATTGGCTAGTTTACCCTCGTACCTCATCTTTTCTCCCCGTATTGCCTTCTTAGTCATCTTCTGTTGCTCTTTAAAAGAGTCCCAATCCTCTGGCTTCCCACTCTTCTTTGCTTTGTTGTACTTCTGCTCTATTATTTTTATGCTGTCCTTGACTTCCCTTGTCAGCCACGGGTGCCTCTTACTCCCCTTGGAATCTTTCCTCCTCTTTGGGATCAATTGATCCTGCAACTTCTGCATTATTCCCAGGAATACCTGCCATTTCTGTTCCACCGTCTTCCCTGCGAGGGCCACCTTCCAGTCAATTCTGGCCAGCTCCTGCCTCATGCCTCTGTAATCCCCTTTGCTATACTGTAATACTGACACTTCCGATTTTCCTTTCTCCCTCTCAATTTGTAGAGTAAAACTTATCATATTGTGATCACTGCATCCTAATGGCTCTTTTACCTCTAGTCCCCTTATCAGATCAGGTTCATTACACAACACTAAATCCAGAATTGCCTTCTCCCTAGTAGGCTCCAGTACAAGCTGTTCTAAGAATCCATCTCGGAGACACTCCACAAACTCTCTTTCCTGGGGTCCATTACCAACCTGATTTTCCCAGTCTACCTGCATGTTGAAATCCCCCATAACCACCGTAGCATTACATTTGCGACATGCCAATTTTAGCTGCTCATTCAACTTGCACCCTATGTCCAGGCTACTGTTTGGGGGCCTATAGATAACTCCCATTAGGGTCTTTTTACCCTTACAATTCCTCATTTCTACCCATACTGATTCTACATCTCCTGATTCTATGTCACCCCTTGAAAGGGAGTGAATATCATTCCTCACCAACAGAGCGACCCCACCCCCTCTGCCAACCTGTCTGTCTTTTCTATATGTTGTGTACCCCTGAATATTCAGTTCCCAGCCCTGGTCCTCTTGTAGCCATGTCTCAGTGATTCCCACAACATCATACTTGCCAATGTCTAACTGAGCCTCAAGCTCATCCACTTTATTTCTTATACTTTGCGCATTTAAATACAACACTTCAATTTACGTATTCACCTCCTCTCTCACACCGGTCACAATTGGCCCTGACCTTACTTTCTTATCCCTTCTAGAACTTCCCTTAGAAGAATACCACCTTATATTCCACCTTGGAAAGCTTACAACCAATGGTATGAAAATTAAATACTAATTTGGGGAAACATACACCTTCCGTGTTGTTCCCTCCCCCTCTTTCGGACCCACCTCTAATACTCCCATTTTTGTTTCCTCTCCCATCTTTCCTCTCCAGTCCCCATTCTCCTCTCCCTCCATCTCCAGGCTCCTTTCCCTCTCCACCCACACACTTCACCACTGGATCCCCTCCCCTATCCGGTTCCATCTGCTCTCATCTCTCCCCTAATGGTTCCCATCAGCACCATCATCACATCAGATTCCAGCACTTGAAGGCTCAGTCTCCTATCAAGTATAGAAATGGTAATAGATTCTTAAACCTCTTTGTTGTGTTGTGAGGTCAGGCTGCTCCGATCCTGACCATGGGACCATGCGATTTTAAGGTGACTTCCGGCAACTAGGCTGTCACCGACAGTTCGCCGGGGTGTCGCGGGCATGATCGTGAGGAGTCTTCAAAGAATCATAATGGATCTCGGCGCGTCGCTGATAAATTAACCAGATTGAAATTTCTCGGCGACAGCTGGCTTGTCGCCAGGTATCGTTGCTTATTGCGGGCGCTGTCGCATGCTGTCTCCAGGTTTGCTAGGTTGTCGCAGATGCATTTAGAAGCACGTAATATTAAATAAAGTAAAGTCATTTGAAGATACCATAAAATACTTGTGTTTAACCAATTTATTTACCGTCAGGACATTTGACAGGTAGATTGGAGGCGACAGTTTGACGGTCAGGTAAGCGTGGGAAATTCGCGATGTTTATAGCCATCAGTGATTACTTTTAAAGTAGGCTCCCAACCCAGATATGCAACCCAGAAACCAGATATGCATCTCCCGTACATTTTCAAAGAATGCCCACACACTGCACATAAATCCATTTAACCACGTTTAAAATTAAAATTTCTTAATACTGCTATTAGTAAACTGGAAGTCAATCCAGCTTATGGCTTGTTACCGTGAAGCGTGGTTTTCAAGTAACCCAGTCAAGATGTTATATTTCAAAACTCTCAAGTAATTACTGACTTGTCAGTGATTTCAGCGAAAATTAGGATGCCGGAGAAGCATTGATAAGTGTGGGAATTTTGCGATGTTTCCAAAGACGGTGTAATCTCGACCTGACTCGGCATTGTCGGAGGGTAAAAGAAAATTTTGGCGATGACTTTGACAGTCGCCGGCAGTCAACTAAAAAATGGCCTAAGTGGGACAGGCCCTTCACTAGTAGATATCAGCAGGTGGGACACTGACAGGGACTGCAGTCAGGAAAGTGAGATGGTTATTTGCTGAAGAAATGCGTCATTGGATCATTGATGGATTGACCTCAGTATTGTGGTGTGTGAATGCAGGGTTTAGCTGGTAGCAAGGACATATCTGACAGTAATTATATTGCTAACTATCCAATGCAGACTGTTTGCACTCTGCTGAAAACAGTTCCCTGGGTTAGTTTGTGGAGACTGCCTTCTAATAGGATTCCACTCCCACTGTGTAAACAGAATCAGGGGTGAACCCATGATCACTGAGCCTAGTTTCCTTCCTTCCCATGTGAACAGCTCGGCTTAATTCAACACTTCGGCAGAGTGAGTCCAGCTGAGATCACTCACTGGCGACCCACAGTCTCAAATCCACATCCCAACACATCAAGCTCCACAAACAGCTGGGTCACCACCAGTCCCTGCAGCCAAAAAATGTGTCAAAGTGTGTAGCCTCACTGGACACGTGGAGATCAGGTATTCAGCCCAAAGCCAGCATGATTTGCCCTCACGAAATGTCACACTGACCTGAGGAGATGGTCTTTGTGAAGGGAAATAAGCAGCATTGAGACTGAGACTGTTGATATGTTCACTGAGGGATAGAAACAACACTGGCAACATACCAAACAAGCACAAAGCAAATGCATAATTCAACCAACAAATCTATTTCCAAAGTCTCTGGCTCAATATTTGTGTAGAAGCACAGATTTCCTTGGGCATGAGCCTGATGGGCTGAATGGACTCTTCTTCGCTGGGTCATTCATTCTGATCTCTCAGATTAGGGTCAGAATTCAGGGGCTGCAATGCAACAGCTTCTTTTGAATCATTTGTGACATATCCTTTGAATTCCTGTGGATTTCTGCTATTCTGTATCAAACAAGAGCAACAAATATGCATTTAAATCAACGATAAACAATAGACTGGTAGGTAAGAGTGAGTTTGGAGACAAAGTTGGAACCATTTTCATGGCCATTTCATGTAAACAAAAACACATCAATATTATCATGTATTGAAAATGTAAGTTTTCTTTCTATTTGCGTGGATAAACTGTTGTTTCAAATTTGATATATTGCAAAATTGCAAGGTTCGATTGTAGAGAGGAATAGATACATGAATGCACAGAGTCTTTCACCCAGGATTGTGGTATCAAGATTCAATGTACATGGGTTTAAGGTGAGAGGGTAAAGATTTAATAGGAACCTGTGGGCAAACGTTTTCAATCAGATGATGGTAGGTATATGGAACGAGCTGCCAGAGGAGATAGTTGAAGAAGGTTCTGTAACAGCATTTAAAATACATTTGGACAAAAATGGATAGGAAAGGTTTAAAGGGATATTGGCCAAATGGGATGAGCATAGATGGGGCATCCTGATCGACATGAATGTGTTAGGCCGAAGGGCCTGTTTCTGTGCTGTATGACTGACTCGATGACAAAAGGGATATTTCTGAAGGAATAAATGTTCAAATATTCGGACTCCTTCTGAGTATCATTGATTGGTTGATAATCGGCCAACCGACACATTCCAAAATGGAAGGTCAGGAAAAGGCCGTCCCTGCCAGTTAACGATGAAACAATGTTCAATGTGATCAGATTTGATTAATATACAATATTGATATCCTTTTATATACTGGATAATAATTCATTTATATTCATTACTCTATCTTGTATTTAGTAAGGCATTTGACAAAGGCCTCATGGTAGGCTGATCCAAAGGATTCAGATGCATGGGCACCATGTTGGCTTGATAGTTTGGATTCAGAATTAGCTTCCCCTTAGGTGACCAAGGGTAGTGGTGGAAAGATGTCATTCTAACTGAAGATCAGTTATCAGTGGAGTTCCATAGAGATCTGTGTTGAGTCCTCTGTTTGCGATGCATATAAATGACTTGAACCAAAATGTAGATGTGAGTTGGTTAGTAAGTTTGCAAACAATGTAAAAATTGGTGGAAATGCAGACAGTGAAGAACGTGCTCAAATGATGCAGCAGGATATCGATTAGTTGCAGATGTGAGTGGAGAAATGACAGATGAATTTTAACCTGGCAATGTGAAGTACTGAACTTTGGCAGGACAAATGTAAGGGGAAAGTACACAGTTAATGTCAGAACCTTGGACAGCATCGATCTACAGAGGGTATGACAGGTTCAAGCCATAGCTCTCAACACAAGTAGATAAAGTGGTAAAGTGGTAAAGAAGGCATAAAGTGTGCTTGCCTTCATCAGTTGGGACATTGAGTATAGGAGTTGGGAAGTCATGTTGCATGCTTATAAAAGTTTGATTGGTCACATTAGGAGTATTAGGAGTTCTAGTCGCCCCATTGAAGGGAGGACATGAAGGCTTTGGAGAAGACACAGAACAGGTTTACCAGGATGCTGCCTGGATTTGAGCAAAAAACATAATTTCAACATTTATGAATTTTTACAAAGGTTCATGGCAGAAACAGCTCTGATAGTGGCATTTAAGAGGTTTGGTTTTTAGATAGGCACATTAATATGCAGGAAATAGAGAGATTTGGATGAAGAGAAGGCAAAATGAATTAGTTTAATTTAACATCATGTTCAGCATCGACATTATGGGCTAAAGGGCCTATTTCTGTGCTGACCTATTCTATGCAAAACATTAAAATATAGATTGGCACCACTATAATATGCTCTATAAACATCCATTTTCTCAATGTCAGAGCCATTGGTTTCTGATATATTGAAAATCTCATGAAATTCTCACCCTGTTCATCCTCCATGAGCAGCAAATGAGTCCAAGAGCAATGGCCAGTTTAACCGACAAGTAGCCTAGAACTGTGATGATCCAAATGTCTGGAAGTGCTCTCACTGTGAAGGACAAAGTTGATATTTCAATTTTCTTTCTCCATAATGAAATACCACTGTCTGTGATGTGACATAGAAAACATTCTGAATTAGACACTGTGACACAGATTGAGAAATGTTGTGTCAAGAGTGAGAAATATTTCTGCCACGTCTAAGTCCAGGGTACATTTTATTTCGCGTCCATAACATCTGAGTACTTCCCTTTGATATTTTCTGTTTCATTACTTTTGAAACATTGTGCATAGTTTGTCGGCGAATGAAATGTGCCTGAAAATACACCAAATTAGTTGATCCATTATCTAAACTGATGTGAACAAGGTGTTCACAGAGGTGTCTACACAAGTGGGAGTGGATGCAGACTCACAGCTGAGACTCTGCAGGATCTGGACGCTCACTCTAGGCCATATTGCTTGAGGAGCTAATAGAGTCAGAGAGTCATAGAGTGATGCAGCCTTCAGCCCAACATGCCAACATGTCCCAGTTAAGGCCCTGTCCCAGTTAGGCGTTTTTTAAGGTAACTGCCGCGACTGTCTTAGTCGTAGCAAATCGCCGATAAACCGGCGACTGGACTCCCCCTATGACAATGTCTACGACAAGCTACAACAACCTACCACCTAGTCGACGTCAAACTACGGCAAGCTACTGAAAACCGTCGACCCAGTCGTCACAAATAGAACGTCCACCTACGACCACAGCTACGCCAACCTACCACCACAGAGGCAACAACCTACGACAACCAAAGAAAACCTACGTCCACCCGCGACAAGCTATGACAATCTAAGACGCTGAAGACTGAAGACAATTCACGTTTCACCCACTTTCCCTATAAAAGGGGGTGTACGGTAGGGTTTCCAATCATTCTGCATCATGACTATTTGAAAGTGATGCCACGAGAAACTACTCTGAAATACAATAACTTCATACATCAATTTTCCATCAAAATGTCAAGAATTTCCTTTATTGATATACAAACAAAATGTTCAAAAAGGTTGATAAGAACATACAACAATGCGTACAAAAATATTGTAATAAACTTTAATAACTTTCAATAAACGTCAAACACATAGAAACATAGGTGCAGGAGTAGGCCATTCGGCCCTTCGAGCCTGCACCGCCATTCAATATGATCATGGCTGATCATCCAGCTCAGTAACCTGTACCTGCCTTCTCTCCATACCCCCTGATCCCTTTAGCCATAAGGGCCACATCTAACGCCGTCTTAAATATAGCCAATGAACTGGCCTCAACTACCTTCTGCGGCAGAGAATTCCACAGACTCACCACTCTCTGTGTGAAGAAATGTTTTCTCATCTTGGTCCTAAAAGACTTCCCCCTTATCCTTAAGCTGTGACCCCTGGTTCTGGACTTCCCCAACATCGGGAACAATCTTCCCGCATCTAGCCTCTCCAACCCCTTAAGAATTTTATATGTTTCTATAAGATCCCCCCTCAGTCTTCTAAATTCCAGCGAGTATAAGCCTAGTCTATCCAATCATTCTTCATATGAAAGTCCTGCCATCTCAGGGATCAATCTGGTGAACCTTCTCTGTACTCCCTCTAAGGCTAGAATGTCTTTCCTCAGATTAGGAGACCAAAACTGTACACAATACTCCAGGTGCGGTCTCACCAAGGCCCTGTACAACTGCAGCAGAACCTCCCTGCTCCTATACTCAAATCCTCTTGCTATGAATGCCAACATACCATTCGCTTTCTTCACTGCCTGCTGCACCTGCATGCTTGCTTTCAATGACTGGTGCACCATGACACCCAGGTCACGTTGCATCTCCCCTTTTCCTAATTGGCCACCATTCAGGTAATACTCTGCTTTCCTGTTCTTGCCGCCAAAGTGGATAACCTCACATTTATCCACATTATATTGCATCTGCCATGCATTTGCCCACTCTCCGAATCTATCCAAGTCACTCTGCAGCCTCCTAGCATCCTAACAGCTTTTATGGACACATTACACTGATGGATGATCAGATCAAAATCACCGAAGCCAGCACCGGTGACAAACTTAATCACCTGGCGACAGCCTGGCGACAACCTCCTTCACCTGGCGACAACCTACGACAGCGCCCACGTCAGGTGACGTCACGCTACGCTCATTGATGTCAAACCAACAGTCGCCGAAATCTTTCATGCCTTCACAAAATCCAGCGACGAACAGAAAAACGCTACGACTCTGGAGACAACTCACGACCATGCCCACGACACCCCGGCGACCGTGCGGTGACAGCCTAGTCGCCTGTAGTCGCCTAAAAAATCGCCGAACTGGGACAGGACCTTTCCACTAGCCCCACCTCCCCATGCTTGGTCCATATCACTTTAAACCTATCCTATCCATTACCCAGTGAGGTGTGAGAGAAAAGGCTCTCCCACTTGGGTTTATTTAAAGAAATGCCCATATTACAAAGGTGCAATTTTGCTTACATTTGACACTCATACATGGGTTTGAAAGATCCTTGTTTCAGTAACATGCATACACAAAATGCTTTGCATTTTATTTGGTTTTATTCATTGATATAAAATTATGCCAACATGTTGTGATGTAACACAAGCTGAGGAATTTACCATTCACCTTAAGATAGATTGAATTGCTCAACTTGAGGCTGTTTCGATGAAACAATCCACATGTCCATTTCCTTCTCACTGTCTCAGCTTTTGGAATAATCAGCTGCCAAGACCACACTTTCTCTCTTGACTTATATTCAAATATTTCTCTCCCATAATTTTCAACTCGAAATTTTATTTTTGTCTGTATGGAGTTTGTATGTTCACCCCGTGACCTGCGTACTGTGCATGTAACCATTGCCTACTGATGTCAATGAGGTTGAACACACTATTTTTACAATCCCAATGCACACATCTTCATGTGTTTTTGGTGCATAAGTAGGGATGGTTGATCCGTGCATTAATTCCACACAGGAAAAGCATAGAACCTGCGTTTTAGGCAGCAGTGGTTGGAGTCTGAAGTGTACTACCTGCATCAGTTGGGGAGCTAGGTTCTATCGTGGCTTTCCAGAGAGAATTGGACAAATATATAGTGATGAAAAAGCTGCAATGTCATGGCAAAACGAGAGGGGGTAGATTTTTAGATTTAGATTTAGAGATACAGCGCAGAAACAGGCCCTTCGGCCCACCGGGTCCGCGCCGCCCAGCGATCCCCACACATTAACACTATCCTACACCCACGAGGGACAATTTTTACATTTGCCCAGCCAATTAACCTACATACCTGTACGTCTTTGGAGTGTGGGAGGAAACCGAAGATCTCGGAGAAAACCCACGCAGGTCACGGGGAGAAAGTACAAACAGATAGAATTAGCGAGTTGCTCTAGATGAGAGCCAGCATGGATATGATAGGTCAAATGGCCACCTTCTGTGCTACAACCATTCCACAATTCTATGATTGCATGATGTCATTATCTGTGATGAATTAAAGTGTCCCTGTTGGGACATTGATACTTTCCACTTTGTGCTTCACAGGCACATTGTTTCTTTGTGCCTGGATGTTTACAGGATCTTCCACTGCAGGGATCAATACTTTGCTTTCTGTCAGCATTGTACAAAATGTCTTTCACCGAGGCTTGGGGCCACATGATGGGCAGGGATTAATGGATGAGTGGGATTGGGAAGAAAGGGCGTGTTTAGTTTAGTTTAGAGATACAGTGCGGAAACAGGCCCTTCGGCTCTCCGAGTCCACACCGACCAGCAATTCCCGCACACTAACTCTATTTCCTGTAGGAAAAGGGAACAAATGTGTAAATGTTGGTCAATAATTTTTCTTTACTGTGTTGTACGTTATAATTCATCATCATGGAACAGCATGGAAACAGGCCCTCTGCAGCAATCCGTCCACGCTGACCAATGGGTATCCTTCCCTGGAGACACAAGAAACTGCAGATTCTGGAATGTTGATCAAGCGCAAAGTGCTGGAGAAACTCAATGGGTCAGGCAGCATCTGTGGAGGGAATGGATTGATGACGATTCGTGTCTGGACACTTTTTCAGACTGATGGAATGGGAGAGTGAAAGCTGGGGAAGGGAAGTAGGCATGAGACAAAGCATGGCGAGTGATAGGTGGATACAGGTGGGGGAATGGTGATTAGTAGATAGATGGAGATAATGATACAAGCGAGGGGTGAAATGGAGACAAAGGGTTGCCAGGTCAGTAAAAGAGGGAGGGATATGGGTGGAAGTGGAGCAAGAACGTAAAAGGGAAATTGTGCAATTGGAAGGGGTGGGAAATGAGTGGAAAGAGGAAGGGAAAAGAATAGTGTAGCTGGGTGGTGGAATAAATGCTTGCACAATGAGTTGGGGGGGGGAGGGGAGGGGTGAAATGGGGTTCGGGAAGTTTTCTTTGAAATTTGTGAATTCGGTGTTCAGAACAGAGCAAGACCATTCACAAACTAGAAGACCATATTTAACTCTCAAATTTCAGGAACAATAAGCGACATCAAAACTCAATCATGACTGAGTATGAAGAGCAAACCCTGCGTCACTCACCACTGGGCTCCTGGCAGTACGGGACAAAAAGTCGGGGCAGGTCTTGATGAAACAAACCACATCTCCAGTTCCCTCTGCCTCTCTCAGCTTTCTGTATAACCAGACACAGAGATTTCTCTTTCCCGGCCAGTGCCTTTTCTTCAACAGTTCTGCCATCGCCATTGATCCAAACCAGTCTCGTTGACCCAATGACATGAGACACAGAGCAGGTTAGGGTGACGTTGTCTCCCTCAGTCACTGCATCAGACGGTTCAGCTGTGACTGTGGAAACAAACAGGTTGTTTTTGTTATGGGAATAGCGCACCCGGTGGTGCAGTACCGGGGATATATTACCCATTGGGGCTGTCGCCAAGCGGATCCTAAATTAAAATGGTTGAACCCAAGACTCGAGTGAAAAGCCTCTGTTAATTAGTTGTGTAGCTGTAATGTAGCAGGTTACAGAAAGGAAACACACTAACAAAACATGGTGTCAGATCGGGGCCTGCTTCAGGATCAATCAAAAGGACGACAGCAGACGACATTTGTGGTCTGTCCACGGCCCCTGAGGAGTTCCAGTGACGACAGAACCAAGTGCTGGAGGGCCTGGAAGGAGTGAGGTCTGTTGCTGACGACATCCTAGTGTTTGGGAAAGGAAAAACGGCAGAGGAAGCAGAAAGAGACCATGACAGGAAGGTTAAAGCTCTGATGGAGAGATGTCGTGACCGTCACCTGAAGCTGAACATAGAGAAGGCAAAGCTGAAGGTGAAGGAAGTCACATTCATAGGACATAGAGTCTCTGCTGCAGGACTGAAACCGGATCCAGGGAAGGTAGAAGCCGTGCTACAGATGCCTAACCCAAAGGATGTCCAAGGAGTTCAGCGATTTATTGGCTTTGTTCACTACTTGAGCAAATTCCTTCCTGGATTAAGCGACCTATGTGAACCGCTGCGCAAGCTGACACAGAAGGATGTAGTTTGGTGGTGGGCACAGGTGCATGACAGGGCAGTGATGGACATAAAGAAGCTAGTAACTGCCGAGCCAGTACTCAGATACTATGATCCATCCAAGGAGCTGACAGTACAAGCCGACGCGTCAGAAACTGGACTTGGTGTGGCACTGATGCAGGAGGGCCATCCAGTTGCCTATGCCAGCAGGGCCCTGACGGATGCGGAGACCAGATATGCACAAATAGAAAAAGAATTGCTGGCAGTGATGTTTGGTCTAGAGAGGTTCCATGTGTACACATATGGAAGGCCAGTGAATGTGCAGTCAGACCATAAGCCACTGGAGATAATCGCCACAAAACCACTTCATCGGGCACCAAAGAGATTGCAGAGGATGCTGGTGAGGATGCAGACCTATGATGTGACAATAAGATACAGACCAGGGAAGGAGATGCAGCTTGCAGACACGCTGAGCAGAGCGTATATACAGACTGGCAAGACGGACAAGACCATGAGAGAACTGGAGACTGTAAACCTGGCAAGGCACATCCCAATAGCACAGCCTCTGCTAAATGGCATAAGATATGCAACAAAAACAGATGAGACTATGCAGAAACTGCAAGAGGTGATCAAACGAGGCTGGCCAGAGAACAAGAAGGATGTTGACCCAGAGCTCATCTCCTATTTCCATGTGAGGGACGAGCTGAGTGTTGGAGATGGTCTCATATTTAGGGGAGAGAGAGTAATCACCCCTAAAGCCAGGAGACGCGACATGCTCACAAGAGTACATGATTCCCACATTAGTGTGAATGGCTGTCTAAGAAGGGCAAGAGAATGTCTGCAATGGCCCGGAATGAGTGCAGAAATCAAGGACTTCATACAAAAATGTGAGACATGTCAAGCTCAAGGGAAAGAGCAACCAAAAGAAACGCTGCATTCCCATGAAATTCCAGAGAGACCATGGGCGAAGGTGGGTGCAGATTTGTTCCACTTGGATAGAAGGAACTATTTGCTCACTGTGGACTATTTCTGAGGATATTGGGAAATAGACTATCTGGAGAAAACACTGGCAGTGAATGTCATCCATAAAATCAAAGGCCAGTTCACAAGATATGGAATACCAGATCAGCTCATCACAGATAATGGGCCACAGTTCACAGCTGAGGAGTTCAAGAGTTTTACCAAGAAGTGGCAGTTTGAACATACGAGCACATCACCCTATTATCCACAGAGTAATGGAAAGGCGGAGAGCAGTGTGAAAGTTGCGATGTCATTGCTGAGGAAGGCTAAGGCTGCCGGAGCTGACCCTTACCTGAAGCTACTAGCTTTTCGCAACACACCAACACCTGGCATGAGTAGCAGTCCAGTTCAAAGATTGATGAACAGACGTACCAGGACCATTCTACCGACTACTCAGAGGCTGCTCAAACATGAAATTCCGAAAAAAGTAAGAGATGAGTTGAGAGCAGCTAGAGATAGACAAGCAGACTACTACAACAGAGGATCTCAAGATCTGATTCCCCTGAAAGCTGGCGATCCAGTTCGAGTGAAGCCGACCGATAATCGACATCAGTCCTGGAGGAAGGCTGTGGTTGTAGGCCGTGTTGCACAACCCAGATCTTATGAAGTCAGAACCGAGGATGGCGTCATCTATCGTCGGAATCGGCGCCATCTGAGGAAGACCAACGAGCCATTACATCGCGTTGATGTTGACCTAGATGACCTGGTGATGTTGCCTGAACCGGAGCGAGAAAATCGTCTTATGAGCCGACCACCGGTCCCCAGGGAGCATCAAACCCTGACAACAAGATCTGGTAGATGCGTTCGAAAACCACGCTGTCTGTAGGATTATGTGCCCAAATAAGGATAGGGCCTGTACATGTAGTTGAATATAGATGTAAAGGATATTAGGTTATGTTTAAAAAGTTCATGTTATATTTTTGGTTATAGTTTGATATGCATAGTTTTATGTAGAAGTAGTGGTAATGGCTAATAAAACTGAATAAATAAAAAGGGAAAGGGAATGAGGAACCGGACATGTGTTGTTCAAAGTTTAGATAATTCCGAGCACTGAACTGTCGCAGATCCAAGGGAGGAAAATTTGGAAACTACTCAGGAAATGGATTGTCAAAGGCATGTTGGAAAGTGGACTGTTGGAGACATGTTGGACTCAGTGAAATAAGATGCCATGGAAGAATTTAATTTATGGCTATACATGTAAAGTTCCTGTACATATCTGTTTTGTAAATAAAGGGGGATGTTATGGGAATAGCGCACCCGGTGGTGCAGTACCGGGGATATATTACCCATGGGGGCTGTAGCCAAGCGGACCCTGAATTAAAATGGCTGAACCCAAGACTCGAGTGTAAAGCCTCTGTTAATTAGTTGTGTAGCTGTAATGTAGCAGGTTACAGAAAGGAAACACACTAACAAAACAGTTTAGATTTTAAACAAAGAGTTCATCAGTAAAATCATTGGCAACATCCTGTCTCCTACCTTTCACTGTGATTAGATCAATGGTGGGAAATGTATTTGATCCCACATAACATGTGTAAACTCCGGCATCTTGAAACAAAACGGGGACAATCCTCACACTGAAATCCGTGCCATCGGAGCGTTTCCCTGGGATCACCAGTCGATTCTTGAAGTCGGTCCCATCGACATTGGTGGGATGAGAGCGTGTTGCAGATGCTATTACTTTCTGCTGTTGTTGAAGGTGACGTGATGTCCAGATCCACTCAGCACGGGAATAGACATAACTTCTATAGCAAACCAGGTGAAGTTCACTGTGGTCTGTGCTGGAGCGGTAAAGTGTGTATCTCTTCCCATATAAATCTGTATCAGAGACAGAGGATAACTCGTTTCAGTATCACAGTTACCGTGCTACAGAGAGATTCTCAACCGCATTCTTATAAACATTCGTGGTGTTTTGTTCAGCTGATCAAGTTTCAAATGTAACATCTTTCATGAATGTCGCAACAAAACTCATCAGATCTTTATAAAATAAAATGTCCTGTGCAGCAGTAAATTGCAGTGAAGTTTGGATATTCCACTCTATTTCAACATTAGTTTCGCCTCCACACCCGGACTGTCCTAGAATCTCCCGGGATGGGATGAAACCTCCCGGAGACTCCCGAGAGCGGCCCGAGAGGTGAATCTCTGTCGGTCTGCAGGAGGTGCAGGTTCAGACTGCGGACAGAAGCAGCCCAGAGGACGCCTGCGCTGGGACTGACCCGGACAGGTTGGCAGTTCAAGTGGGCCGGGTCTTCCCGTCCCTTCATTCCCATTATTCCCACCATCCCTCTCCCATTCACACCCATTGATTCCCTGCCCTTTGCCTCTTCCCCGGGTCCTGCTCCCAGCTGAATGCTGATCTGAAGCCCGAGTCTGCAGCAGCTGCAATCGCTTCAAACAGCAGCAGGACTCGGAGACAAGGGTCAGTGAGGGGAGAGCGGACGGGTTGTTGTTCAGTGCTGATGTTTGCACCGGGACCCCCAGTGTGAGTGTGAGCAGCAAGTGCTGGCGGTTGTCATGGTGACTACACTTTCTATCTGACACTTTGACGTGAGTCCTGTATCAGTATCTCAGTCTCAGATACTGGAGCATTGATGGCAAGTTAAACTGACAAAATACTTTACTGAACAATAGTTACAGAAAGATATCATCCCTCCTGTGCTGTGTGTCTGTCACACAGAGACAAGCAGGCAGCTGCTCCACAGAGAGAGACTTTCTGGAAACTTCTCCCTGATCATTGCAGCATTTTATACACGAGAGCAGTTGGTCACTGTCCACAGTTCATCACAGGGCGCACGCATAACATTACAAGAAGCACCGTGATACAAGTGTCTACTTGATATCCAATGGGAGGTATTTACACTTACATTTGTTTACAGTAAAATCTCCATTACTTGTGTGAACGATGTTTCCGTTTTCCTGCACTTCACACACATACAACTTCCCATCCTCCACTGTGACATGTCGGACCATCAGATAGACCGTGTTATTCAGGCGGATCTGCTCAGTGTTGCTCCTGTTCTGCTGGGATGAGTCCTTTGGTCTCCAGTGAAGACTGACTGTATCTGAGAGTCTGGAGATGGTGCAGCTGAGTGTGACGTCACTGCCCAGCAGAGGGCGCTGTGGACTTGCTTCAACTGTGAACAACAGATCAATGGGATTCAGAGTGAGTCGTGGTGTGTCCAGTCCAATGACTGGGCTCAAAGCTGACAGCCAATGCTGAAAGTCTGAACAACCTCTTCCCCAGTGCTTTCAGATTCCTGACACGCGTGGCTGGTCACATTGACGCAGCGAAATGCCGACTGTTCACCGTGGGACTGCTGGTGGAACCAGCAACATTCAGGCTTTGTTGTATTTACACATGTTATGTTTACAATATTCACAAACTGTTGAAAATGCACCTATTTCCACTCCTTCAAGGTTTATCTGATTGCTCTCAAGAGGAGAACTCTGTGGCAGAGCCCAAGTTCCACAGACGATGGACTTCCATCGACCTGGTCACAGGGTAACATTGAGCAGCTGTGTCACCGTCCAGTCTCACCCCGCAGCCACTGCACGGAACGTCTATTGGTTTCATACCACCTTGCCGCGATCACCTTACCGTTGCCGGCGAGAGGACCATGGTATTCGCTGCGGGGTAGATTCATTGATTTGCTGTTCCCAGTGAAGTCAGCAAACTACTTTCACTCCTGCTGATCATTTAAAAATCAATGAACAGAAACATTTCCCCAGTTGTTTCACTGGGAGATTCTCTCTTCACCAGGTGGAAGAAGTCTCACAATTCCCGCCATCTCTCATCATTATAGGTGACAATATTTATAGAAAGAAAATAAACATTATTGATCCTTATCGAACCCACGCACCTTTGATCCCAAATAGTTCATATTGTTCCAGGATTTGCTTTGTCGGTTCTGTTTGAGCCAAAGTGAATAATCCCGACCATTTAAATATGGGTTTATGAATTGTCAGATCGAGGGTATCGTAATTCACAATCATCTCCGGGTACAAGTCCACGTTACTCCCGCCAGCGGCCTCCTCTTTGTTCCAATAGTTCCCCGTTCCTCTAACAGTGATCAATTTTTCGATTTCTTTCCCCGAGTGTGGTTTCCATTCCCAGACAACAACACTGTCTTTCTCAGGATTGTCCGGTCCGTTTAACACGACGGCGTCTCCATTATCCAAGAAATACTTTCGACTTATGTTTTCTGTTTCAAATACGAACAATGAAGAATTAACATTTAAAACATGTTTCCCCCACTCCATATCAGTAATCATTAATATTGAACTTAATTTAATTCCAGACAGTTTTGATCTTCCTTGGAAACCCCAGCGAGGAGGACTGAGTCTGGAATAACCTGGCCTGATCCAGGGATATTTCATCACATGAGAGGAGTGAGTGGGAGGGAGACGGGGGTGGGGATAGGGGTTTGTGTTGGGGTAGTGGAGGAGCTCCACCCAGTTTTGAAGGAACTTTGCGGGAGCGTGAAGTGAAGACTTTGCGTCTGGTTCTTGGGTTGCGACCGGATCGATAAATCGAGGGCACCTGGAGGGAGATGGAGTGGGGGGAGGGGAAGGCGAGGAGGGGAGGAGGAGGGGAAGGGAGGGGGGAGGGGAGGAAGGGAGGAGAGGAAGGGGGTGGAGTGGGAGGAAGGAGGGGTGGAGGGGGAGGGGGAAGGGCGAGGGGGAAGGGGGAGGGGGGAGAGGGGGGGAGGGGGGAGAGGGGGGGAGGGGGAAGGGGGGAGAGGGAAGAGGGGAGAGGGAAGGGGAGGGGGAAAGGGAAGAGGGGAGAGGGAAGGGGGGAGAGGGAAGGGGGAGAGGGAAGGGGGGAGAGGGAAGGGGGAGAGGGAAGGGGGGAGAGGGAAGGGGGGAGAGGGAAGGGGGGAGAGGGAAGGGGGGAGAGGGAAGGGGGGGAGAGGGAAGGGGGGGAGAGGGAAGGGGGGGAGAGGGAAGGGGGGAGAGGGAAGGGGGGAGAGGGAAGGGGGGAGAGGGAAGGGGGAGAGGGAAGGGGGAGAGGGAAGGGGGAGAGGGAAGGGGGGAGAGGGAAGGGGGGAGAGGGAAGGGGGGAGAGGGAAGGGGGGGAGAGGGAAGGGGGGAGAGGGAAGGGGGGAGAGGGAAGGGGGAGAGGGAAGGGGGGAGAGGGAAGGGGGGAGAGGGAAAGGGGAGAGGGAAAGGGGAGAGGGAAGGGGGGAGAGGGAAGGGGGGAGAGGGAAGGGGGGAGAGGGAAGGGGGGAGAGGGGGAAGGGGGGAGGGGGAAGGGGGGAGGGGGAAGGGGAGAGGGGAAGGGGAGAGGGAAGGGGGGGTGAGGGAAGGGGGGAGAGGGAAGGGGGGGAGATGGAAGGGGGAAGGAAGGGGGAGATGGAAGGGGGGGAGATGGAAGGGGGGAGATGGGGGGGAGAGGGATGGGGGAGAGGGAAGGGGGAGAGGGAAGGGGGGGAGAGGGAAGGGGGGAGAGGGAAGGGGGAGAGGGAAGGGGGAGAGGGAAGGGGGAGAGGGAAGGGGGGAGGGGGAGGGAAGGGGGAGAGGGAAGGGGGAGAGGGAAGGGGGGAGTGGGATGGGGGGGTGAGGGGGGGGGAGGGGGAGGGAAGGGGGTGAGGGAAGGGGGGGAGGGAAGGGGGAGAGGAAGGGGGGAGACGGAAGGGGGGAGAGGGAAGGGGGAGAGGGAAGGGGGGGGGGAAGGGGGGTGAGGGTAGGGGGGGTGTGGGTTGGGGGTGTTGGGGGTGTGAGGGGGTGTGTTGGGGGGTGAGGGTTGGGGGGTGAGGGATGGGGGGGGTGAGGGTTGGGGGGGAGAGGGTTGGGGGGTGTGGGGGGGGGAGGGGGTGGGGGAGAGGGTAGGGGGGGGTGGGTTGGGGGGGGAGAGGGAAGGGGGGGTGGGGAAGGGGGGGTGAGGGTTGGGGGTGTGGGTTGGGGGTGAGGGTGGGTGGGGGGTTGGGTTGGGGGGTGTGGGTTGGGGGTGTGGGTTGGGGGTGAGGGTTGGGGGAGGGATGGGGGTGGGGTGGGGAGGGATGGGGGTGGGAGGGGGTGGGATGGGGGTGAGGGTTGGGGGAGTGGGGTTGGGGGAGAGGGATGGGGTGTGGGTTGGGGGTGGGAGGGGGGTGGGTTGGGGGTGTGGGTTGGGGGGTGGTTGGGGTGGTTGGGGGGGTGGGTTGGGGGTGGTTGGGGGTGGTTGGGGGTGGGTTGGGTGTGGGTTGGGGGAGGGTTGGGGGGGGGTTGGGGGGGGGTGTGGGTTGGTTGGGTTGGGGGTGTGTTGGGGGGTGTGGGTTGGGGGGGTGGGGGTGTGGGTTGGGGTGGGGGGTGGGGTGTGGGTTGGTGTTGGGGTGTGGTTGGGGGGGTGTGGGTTGGGGGTGTGGGTTGGGTGTGGGTTGGGGGTGTGGTTGGGGGTGTGGGTTGGGGGTGTGGGTTGGGGTGTGGGTTGGGGGGTGTGGTTGGTGTGGTTGGGTGTGGGTTGGGGGGGGTTGGGGGGTGTGGGTGGGGTGTGGTTGGTGGGTGGGGGGTTGGGGGGGTGTGGGTTGGGGGTGTGGGTTGGGGGTTGGGTTGGGGTTGGGTTGGGTGTGGTTGGGGGTGGGTTGGGGGGTGTGGGTTGGGGGGGTGTGGGGTTGGGGTGTGGTTGGGGGTTGGTTGGGGGTGTGGGTTGGGGTGTGGGTTGGGGTGTGGGTTGGGTGGGTTGGGGGTGTGGTTGGGGGTGTGGGTTGGGGGTGTGGGTTGGGGTGGTTGGGGTTGGTGGGGTGTGGGTTGGGGGTGTGGTTGGGGTTGTTGGTTGGTGTGTTGGGGGTGTGGTTGGGGGGTGTGGGTTGGGTGGGTGTGGGTTGGGGGGTGTGGGTTGGGGGTGTGGGTTGGGGGGTGTGGGTTGGGGGTGTGGGTTGGGGGTTGGGTTGGGGGTTGGGTTGGGGTGTTGGGTTGGGGGGTTGTGGGTTGGGGGGGTGTGGGTTGGGGGTGTGGGTTGGGGGGTTGTGGGTTGGGTGGGGTGTGGGTTGGGGGTGTGGTTGGGGGTGTGGGTTGGGGGGTGGTTGGGGTGGGTTGGGGTGGTTGGGGGTGGAAGGGGGGTGTGGGTTGGGGGGGTGGGTTGGGGGGGGGTGGGTTGGGGGGGTGTGGGAGGGGGGGTTGGGGTTGGAGGGTGTGGGGAGGGGGTTGTGTGGGGGTTGGGTTGGGTTGGGGGGGGGATGGGGGTGGGTTGGGGGGTGGGTTGGGGGGTGTGGGAAGTGGGGGGGGGATGGGGGGAGGGAAGGGGGGAGAGGATGGGGGGTGTGGGAAGGGGGTGGGTGTGGGGAGGGTGAGGGTTGGGGAGAGGGATGGGGGGATGAGGGAAGGGGGGAGAGGGTAGGGGTGTGTGGGAGGGGTGGGAGTGGGAAGGGGGGGTGGAGGGGAGTTGGTTGGGGGGTGGGTTGGGGGGTGGGAAGGGGGGTGTGGGTTGGGGGTGAGGAAGGGGGGAGTGGTAGGGGTGAGGGAAGGGGGAGGGAAGGGGGGAGGGTTGAGGGGGGAGTGGGGGGGTGAGGGTTGGGGGGAGGGAAGGGGGGGAGGGTTGGGGGGGGTGGGAGTGGGGGAAGGGATGGGGGAGGGAAGGGGGAGGGGATGGGGGGAGGGGGGGGAGGGTTGGGGGGGTGTGGGTTGGGGGTGGGGTTGGGGGTGTGGGTTGGGGGGAGTGGGTTGGGGGGGGAGGAGGGGGGAGTGGGTAGGGGGAGAGGGAAGGGGGGAGGGTTGGGGGGTGGGAAGGGGGGAGGGAAGGGGGGTGGGAAGGGGGTGTGGGTTGGGGGGTGGGTTGGGGGTGTGGGTAGGGGGGGAGGGTTGGGGTGGGTTGGGGGGGAGGGATGGGGGGAGAGGGTTGGGGGAGAGGGGATGGGGGGAGTGGGTTGGGGGGTTGGGTTGGGGGGTGGGGGGTTGGGTGGGGGAGTGGGAAGGGGGGAGAGGGAAGGGGGGAGTGTGGAGAGGGAAGGGGGGAGAGGGAAGGGGGGTGGGAGGGGGAGAGGGAAGGGGGGAGGAGGGAGGGGGGAGGGAAGGGGGAGAGGGAAGGGGGGAGAGGGAAGGGGGGGAGAGGGAAGGGGGGGAGGGCAGGGGGGGAGGAAGGGGGAGAGGGAATGGGGGAGTGGAAGGGGGAGGAAGGGGAGAGGGTGGGAGAGGGAAGGGGAGGGAAGGGGAGGGAGGGGGGAGAGGGAAGGGGGAGGAGGGGAGAGGGAAGGGGGGAGAGGGAAGGGGGGAGAGGAAGGGGGAGAGGGAAGGGGGAGAGGAAGGGGGGGAGAGGGAAGGGGGGAGAGGGAAGGGGGGAGAGGGAAGGGGGGAGAGGGAAGGGGGAGGAGGGGAAGGGGGGGAGAGGGAAGGGGGAGAGGGAAGGGGGAGAGGGAAAGGGGGAGAGGGAAGGGGGAGAGGGAAGGGGGAGAGGGAAGGGGGAGAGGGAAGGGGGGAGAGGGAAGGGGGGAGAGGGAAGGGGGGGAGGGGAAGGGGGGAGAGGGAAGGGGGGAGAGGGAAGGGGGGGAGAGGGAAGGGGGAGAGGGAAGGGGGAGAGGGAAGGGGGGAGAGGGAAGGGGGAGGAGGGAAGGGGGGAGAGGGAAGGGGGGAGAGGGAAGGGGGGAGGAAGGGGGGAAGGGAGGGGGAGAGGGAAGGGGGGAGAGGGAAGGGGGAGAGGGAAGGGGGAGAGGGAGGGGAGAGGGAAGGGGGGAGAGGGAAGGGGGAGAGGGAGGGGGAGGGAAGGGGGAGAGGGAAGGGGGAGAGGGAAGGGGGAGAGGGAAGGGGGAGAGGGAAGGGGGGAGAGGGGAAGGGGGGGAGAGGGAAGGGGGGAGAGGGAAGGGGGAGAGGGAAGGGGAGAGA